>NC_069661.1:137215984-137519015 GCF_027244095.1 Hemicordylus capensis
CGGCTCATTCGTGCAATGTGCAAGCTTACACGTGGTTATAAAAGGAGTAGTTTCTGCACATATGAGGCATCTTGCCCCAGAGGAAAAGCCTGCTTTCCTCGGCTTAAAAATCATATCGGATAAGCTTTCAAAATGCAAAGAACAAGATAGCATTCATTCAAATGCTACGCACCAGAGGAAAAGCCTGCTTTCCTCGGCTTAAAAATCAGATCGGATAAACTTGCAAAATGCAAAGAACAAGATAGCATTCATTCAAATGCTACACACTTCTTCAGTCTTAGTTCCGCTCAGTAAAAACACTCACTGGTTGCAAGAACAGGTCAAAAAGCATCCCAGATCATATTGGTGTGGCACACAGTTGCCAAAAACATGGATGTAAGAAATTACAAACAGACCTTAAAAAGGTTAGATTAGACGGTTAGACAAACCCGTCAGCGACTCACGAGTAGACCCCAGCTGCCATACATGCGAATAGACCCCGGTTGGTTTACTCATGAGTAGACCACGCTCGGCTTACACGCGAGTAGACCATGCTTGGCTGACTCATGAGTAGACCACACTCGGTTTACTCGTGAGTAGACCACGCTAGACGTACTGTTTGGTAGACCCGGGTTGGCTTACTCTCGAGTAGACCATGCTTGGCTGACTCGTGAATAGACCACACTTTGTTTACTCGTGAGTAGACCACGCTAGGTGTACTGGTTAGTAGACCCGGGTTGGCTTACTCGTGAGTAGACCCCCGTCGGCTCATTCGTGCAATGTGCAAGCTTACACGTGGTTATAAAAGGAGTAGTTTCTGCACATATGAGGCATCTTGCCCCAGAGGAAAAGCCTGCTTTCCTCGGCTTAAAAATCAGATCGGATAAGCTTGCGAAATGCAAAGAACAAGATAGCATTCATTCAAATGCTACGCACCAGAGGAAAAGCCTGCTTTCCTTGGCTTAAAAATCAGCTCGGATAAGCTTGCGAAATGCAAAGAACAAGATAGCATTCATTCAAATGCTACACACTTCAGTCTTAGTTCCGCTCAGTAAAAACACTCACTGGTTGCAAGAACAGGTCAAAAAGCAGCCCAGATCATATTGGGGTTGCACACAGTTGCCAAAAACATGGATGTAAGAAATTACAAACAGACCTTAAAAAGGTTAGATTAGACGGTTAGACAAACCCGTCAGCGACTCACGAGTAGACCCCAGCTGCCATACATGCGAATAGACCCCGGTTGGTTTACTCATGAGTAGACCACGCTCGGCTTACTCGGCTGACTCATGAGTAGACCACACTCGGTTTACTCGTGAGTAGACCACGCTAGACGTACTGTTTGGTAGACCCGGGTTGGCTTACTCTCGAGTAGACCATGCTTGGCTGTCTCGTGAATAGACCACACTTTGTTTACTCGTGAGTAGACCACGCTAGGTGTACTGGTTAGTAGACCCGGGTTGGCTTACTCGTGAGTAGACCCCCGTCGGCTCATTCGTGCAATGTGCAAGCTTACACGTGGTTATAAAAGGAGTAGTTTCTGCACATATGAGGCATGTTGCACCAGAGGAAAAGCCTGCTTTCCTCGGCTTAAAAATCAGATCGGATAAGCTTTCAAAATGCAAAGAACAAGATAGCATTCATTCAAATGCTACGCACCAGAGGAAAAGCCTGCTTTCCTCGGCTTAAAAATCAGATCGGATAAACTTGCAAAATGCAAAGAACAAGATAGCATTCATTCAAATGCTACACACTTCTTCAGTCTTAGTTCCGCTCAGTAAAAACACTCACTGGTTGCAAGAACAGGTCAAAAAGCATCCCAGATCATATTGGTGTGGCACACAGTTGCCAAAAACATGGATGTAAGAAATTACAAACAGACCTTAAAAAGGTTAGATTAGACGGTTAGACAAACCCGTCAGCGACTCACGAGTAGACCCCAGCTGCCATACATGCGAATAGACCCCGGTTGGTTTACTCATGAGTAGACCACGCTCGGCTTACTCGCGAGTAGACCATGCTTGGCTGACTCGTGAGTAGACCACACTCGGTTTACTCGTGAGTAGACCACGCTAGGCGTACTGGTTAGTAGACCTGGGTTGGCTTACTCGTGAGTAGACCCCGTCGGCTCATTCGTGCAATGTGCAAGCTTACACGTGGTGATAAAAGGCTTAGTTTCTGCACATATGAGGCATCTTGCCCCAGAGGAAAAGCCTGCTTTCCTCGGCTTAAAAATCAGATCGGATAAGCTTTCAAAATGCAAAGAACAAGATAGCATTCATTCAAATGCTACGCACCAGAGGAAAAGCCTGCTTTCCTCGGCTTAAAAATCAGATCGGATAAACTTGCAAAATGCAAAGAACAAGATAGCATTCATTCAAATGCTACACACTTCTTCAGTCTTAGTTCCGCTCAGTAAAAACACTCACTGGTTGCAAGAACAGGTCAAAAAGCATCCCAGATCATATTGGTGTGGCACACAGTTGCCAAAAACATGGATGTAAGAAATTACAAACAGACCTTAAAAAGGTTAGATTAGACGGTTAGACAAACCCGTCAGCAACTCACGAGTAGACCCCAGCTGCCATACATGCGAATAGACCCCGGTTGGTTTACTCATGAGTAGACCACGCTCGGCTTACTCGGCTGACTCATGAGTAGACCACACTCGGTTTACTCGTGAGTAGACCACGCTAGACGTACTGTTTGGTAGACCCGGGTTGGCTTACTCTCGAGTAGACCATGCTTGGCTGACTCGTGAATAGACCACACTTTGTTTACTCGTGAGTAGACCACGCTAGGTGTACTGGTTAGTAGACCCGGGTTGGCTTATTCGTTAGTAGACCCCCGTCGGCTCATTCGTGCAATGTGCAAGCTTACACGTGGTTATAAAAGGAGTAGTTTCTGCACATATGAGGCATGTTGCACCAGAGGAAAAGCCTCCTTTCCTTGGCTTAAAAATCAGATCGGATAAGCTTGCAAAATGCAAAGAACAAGATAGCATTCATTCAAATGCTACGCACCAGAGGAAAAGCCTGCTTTGCTCGGCTTAAAAATCAGCTCAGATAAGCTTGCGAAATGCAAAGAACAAGATAGCATTCATTCAAATGCTACACATTTCAGTCTTAGTTCCGCTCAGTAAAAACACTCACTGGTTGCAAGAACAGGTCAAAAAGCAGCCCAGATCATATTGGGGTTGCACACAGTTGCCAAAAACATGGATGTAAGAAATTACAAACAGACCTTAAAAAGGTTAGATTAGACGGTTAGACAAACCCGTCACTGACTCACGAGTAGACCCCAGCTGCCATACATGCGAATAGACCCCGGTTGGTTTACTCATGAGTAGACCACGTTTGGCTTACTCGCGAGTAGACCATGCTTGGCTGACTCATGAGTAGACCACACTCGGTTTACTCGTGAGTAGACCACGCTAGACGTACTGTTTGGTAGACCCGGGTTGGCTTACTCTCGAGTAGACCATGCTTGGCTGTCTCGTGAATAGACCACACTTTGTTTACTCGTGAGTAGACCACGCTAGGTGTACTGGTTAGTAGACCCAGGTTGGCTTACTCGTGAGTAGACCCCCGTCGGCTCATTCGTGCAATGTGCAAGCTTACACGTGGTTATAAAAGGAGTAGTTTCTGCACATATGAGGCATGTTGCACCAGAGGAAAAGCCTCCTTTCCTTGGCTTAAAAATCAGCTCGGATAAGCTTGCGAAATGCAAAGAACAAGATAGCATTCATTCAAATGCTACGCACCAGAGGAAAAGCCTGCTTTCCTCGGCTTAAAAATCAGCTCGGATAAGCTTGCGAAATGCAAAGAACAAGATAGCATTCATTCAAATGCTACACACTTCAGTCTTAGTTCCACTCAGTAAAAACACTCACTGGTTGCAAGAACAGGTCAAAAAGCAGCCCAGATCATATTGGGGTTGCACACAGTTGCCAAAAACATGGATGTAAGAAATTACAAACAGACCTTAAAAAGGTTAGATTAGACGGTTAGACAAACCCGTCACTGACTCACGAGTAGACCCCAGCTGCCATACATGCGAATAGACCCCGGTTGGTTTACTCATGAGTAGACCACGTTCGGCTTACTCGCGAGTAGACCATGCTTGGCTGACTCGTGAATAGACTACACTCGGTTTACTCGTGAGTAGACCACGCTAGGCGTACTGGTTAGTAGACCCGGGTTGGCTTACTCGTGAGTAGACCCCGTCGGCTCATTCGTGCAATGTGCAAGCTTACACGTGGTGATAAAAGGCTTAGTTTCTGCACATATGAGGCATCTTGCCCCAGAGGAAAAGCCTGCTTTCCTTGGCTTAAAAATCAGCTCGGATAAGCTTGCAAAATGCAAAGAACAAGATGGCATTCATTCAAATGCTACGCACCAGAGGAAAAGCCTGCTTTCCTCGGCTTAAAAATCAGATCGGATAAGCTTTCAAAATGCAAAGAACAAGATAGCATTCATTCAAATGCTACGCACCAGAGGAAAAGCCTGCTTTCCTCGGCTTAAAAATCAGATCGGATAAACTTGCAAAATGCAAAGAACAAGATAGCATTCATTCAAATGCTACACACTTCTTCAGTCTTAGTTCCGCTCAGTAAAAACACTCACTGGTTGCAAGAACAGGTCAAAAAGCATCCCAGATCATATTGGTGTGGCACACAGTTGCCAAAAACATGGATGTAAGAAATTACAAACAGACCTTAAAAAGGTTAGATTAGACGGTTAGACAAACCCGTCAGCGACTCACGAGCAGACCCCAGCTGCCATACATGCGAATAGACCCCGGTTGGTTTACTCATGAGTAGACCACGCTCGGCTTACTCGGCTGACTCATGAGTAGACCACACTCGGTTTACTCGTGAGTAGACCACGCTAGACGTACTGTTTGGTAGACCCGGGTTGGCTTACTCTCGAGTAGACCATGCTTGGCTGTCTCGTGAATAGACCACACTTTGTTTACTCGTGAGTAGACCACGCTAGGTGTACTGGTTAGTAGACCCGGGTTGGCTTACTCGTGAGTAGACCCCCGTCGGCTCATTCGTGCAATGTGCAAGCTTACACGTGGTTATAAAAGGAGTAGTTTCTGCACATATGAGGCATCTTGCCCCAGAGGAAAAGCCTGCTTTCCTCGGCTTAAAAATCATATCGGATAAGCTTTCAAAATGCAAAGAACAAGATAGCATTCATTCAAATGCTACGCACCAGAGGAAAAGCCTGCTTTCCTCGGCTTAAAAATCAGATCGGATAAACTTGCAAAATGCAAAGAACAAGATAGCATTCATTCAAATGCTACACACTTCTTCAGTCTTAGTTCCGCTCAGTAAAAACACTCACTGGTTGCAAGAACAGGTCAAAAAGCATCCCAGATCATATTGGTGTGGCACACAGTTGCCAAAAACATGGATGTAAGAAATTACAAACAGACCTTAAAAAGGTTAGATTAGACGGTTAGACAAACCCGTCAGCGACTCACGAGTAGACCCCAGCTGCCATACATGCGAATAGACCCCGGTTGGTTTACTCATGAGTAGACCACGCTCGGCTTACTCGCGAGTAGACCATGCTTGGCTGACTCATGAGTAGACCACACTCGGTTTACTCGTGAGTAGACCACGCTAGACGTACTGTTTGGTAGACCCGGGTTGGCTTACTCTCGAGTAGACCATGCTTGGCTGACTCGTGAATAGACCACACTTTGTTTACTCGTGAGTAGACCACGCTAGGTGTACTGGTTAGTAGACCCGGGTTGGCTTACTCGTGAGTAGACCCCCGTCGGCTCATTCGTGCAATGTGCAAGCTTACACGTGGTTATAAAAGGAGTAGTTTCTGCACATATGAGGCATGTTGCACCAGAGGAAAAGCCTCCTTTCCTTGGCTTAAAAATCAGCTCGGATAAGCTTGCGAAATGCAAAGAACAAGATAGCATTCATTCAAATGCTACGCACCAGAGGAAAAGCCTGCTTTCCTCGGCTTAAAAATCAGCTCGGATAAGCTTGCGAAATGCAAAGAACAAGATAGCATTCATTCAAATGCTACACACTTCAGTCTTAGTTCCACTCAGTAAAAACACTCACTGGTTGCAAGAACAGGTCAAAAAGCAGCCCAGATCATATTGGGGTTGCACACAGTTGCCAAAAACATGGATGTAAGAAATTACAAACAGACCTTAAAAAGGTTAGATTAGACGGTTAGACAAACCCGTCACTGACTCACGAGTAGACCCCAGCTGCCATACATGCGAATAGACCCCGGTTGGTTTACTCATGAGTAGACCACGTTCGGCTTACTCGCGAGTAGACCATGCTTGGCTGACTCGTGAATAGACCACACTCGGTTTACTCGTGAGTAGACCACGCTAGGCGTACTGGTTAGTAGACCCGGGTTGGCTTACTCGTGAGTAGACCCCGTCGGCTCATTCGTGCAATGTGCAAGCTTACACGTGGTGATAAAAGGCTTAGTTTCTGCACATATGAGGCATCTTGCCCCAGAGGAAAAGCCTGCTTTCCTTGGCTTAAAAATCAGCTCGGATAAGCTTGCAAAATGCAAAGAACAAGATGGCATTCATTCAAATGCTACGCACCAGAGGAAAAGCCTGCTTTCCTCGGCTTAAAAATCAGATCGGATAAGCTTTCAAAATGCAAAGAACAAGATAGCATTCATTCAAATGCTACGCACCAGAGGAAAAGCCTGCTTTCCTCGGCTTAAAAATCAGATCGGATAAACTTGCAAAATGCAAAGAACAAGATAGCATTCATTCAAATGCTACACACTTCTTCAGTCTTAGTTCCGCTCAGTAAAAACACTCACTGGTTGCAAGAACAGGTCAAAAAGCATCCCAGATCATATTGGTGTGGCACACAGTTGCCAAAAACATGGATGTAAGAAATTACAAACAGACCTTAAAAAGGTTAGATTAGACGGTTAGACAAACCCGTCAGCGACTCACGAGCAGACCCCAGCTGCCATACATGCGAATAGACCCCGGTTGGTTTACTCATGAGTAGACCACGCTCGGCTTACTCGGCTGACTCATGAGTAGACCACACTCGGTTTACTCGTGAGTAGACCACGCTAGACGTACTGTTTGGTAGACCCGGGTTGGCTTACTCTCGAGTAGACCATGCTTGGCTGTCTCGTGAATAGACCACACTTTGTTTACTCGTGAGTAGACCACGCTAGGTGTACTGGTTAGTAGACCCGGGTTGGCTTACTCGTGAGTAGACCCCCGTCGGCTCATTCGTGCAATGTGCAAGCTTACACGTGGTTATAAAAGGAGTAGTTTCTGCACATATGAGGCATCTTGCCCCAGAGGAAAAGCCTGCTTTCCTCGGCTTAAAAATCATATCGGATAAGCTTTCAAAATGCAAAGAACAAGATAGCATTCATTCAAATGCTACGCACCAGAGGAAAAGCCTGCTTTCCTCGGCTTAAAAATCAGATCGGATAAACTTGCAAAATGCAAAGAACAAGATAGCATTCATTCAAATGCTACACACTTCAGTCTTAGTTCCGCTCAGTAAAAACACTCACTGGTTGCAAGAACAGGTCAAAAAGCAGCCCAGATCATATTGGGGTTGCACACAGTTGCCAAAAACATGGATGTAAGAAATTACAAACAGACCTTTAAAAGGTTAGATTAGACGGTTAGACAAACCCGTCAGCGACTCACGAGTAGACCCCAGCTGCCATACATGCGAATAGACCCCGGTTGGTTTACTCATGAGTAGACCACGTTCGGCTTACTCGCGAGTAGACCATGCTTGGCTGACTCGTGAATAGACCACACTCGGTTTACTCGTGAGTAGACCACGCTAGGCGTACTGGTTAGTAGACCCGGGTTGGCTTACTCGTGAGTAGACCCCGTCGGCTCATTCGTGCAATGTGCAAGCTTACACGTGGTGATAAAAGGCTTAGTTTCTGCACATATGAGGCATCTTGCCCCAGAGGACAAGCCTGCTTTCCTCGGCTTAAAAATCAGATCGGATAAGCTTTCAAAATGCAAAGAACAAGATAGCATTCATTCAAATGCTACGCACCAGAGGAAAAGCCTGCTTTCCTCGGCTTAAAAATCAGATCGGATAAACTTGCAAAATGCAAAGAACAAGATAGCATTCATTCAAATGCTACACACTTCTTCAGTCTTAGTTCCGCTCAGTAAAAACACTCACTGGTTGCAAGAACAGGTCAAAAAGCATCCCAGATCATATTGGTGTGGCACACAGTTGCCAAAAACATGGATGTAAGAAATTACAAACAGACCTTAAAAAGGTTAGATTAGACGGTTAGACAAACCCGTCAGCGACTCACGAGTAGACCCCAGCTGCCATACATGCGAATAGACCCCGGTTGGTTTACTCATGAGTAGACCACGCTCGGCTTACTCGGCTGACTCATGAGTAGACCACACTCGGTTTACTCGTGAGTAGACCACGCTAGACGTACTGTTTGGTAGACCCGGGTTGGCTTACTCTCGAGTAGACCATGCTTGGCTGTCTCGTGAATAGACCACACTTTGTTTACTCGTGAGTAGACCACGCTAGGTGTACTGGTTAGTAGACCCGGGTTGGCTTACTCGTGAGTAGACCCCCGTCGGCTCATTCGTGCAATGTGCAAGCTTACACGTGGTTATAAAAGGAGTAGTTTCTGCACATATGAGGCATGTTGCACCAGAGGAAAAGCCTCCTTTCCTTGGCTTAAAAATCAGCTCGGATAAGCTTGCGAAATGCAAAGAACAAGATAGCATTCATTCAAATGCTACGCACCAGAGGAAAAGCCTGCTTTGCTCGGCTTAAAAATCAGCTCGGATAAGCTTGCGAAATGCAAAGAACAAGATAGCATTCATTCAAATGCTACACACTTCAGTCTTAGTTCCGCTCAGTAAAAACACTCACTGGTTGCAAGAACAGGTCAAAAAGCAGCCCAGATCATATTGGGGTTGCACACAGTTGCCAAAAACATGGATGTAAGAAATTACAAACAGACCTTAAAAAGGTTAGATTAGACGGTTAGACAAACCCGTCACTGACTCACGAGTAGACCCCAGCTGCCATACATGCGAATAGACCCCGGTTGGTTTACTCATGAGTAGACCACGTTCGGCTTACTCGCGAGTAGACCATGCTTGGCTGACTCGTGAATAGACCACACTCGGTTTACTCGTGAGTAGACCACGCTAGGCGTACTGGTTAGTAGACCCGGGTTGGCTTACTCGTGAGTAGACCCCGTCGGCTCATTCGTGCAATGTGCAAGCTTACACGTGGTGATAAAAGGCTTAGTTTCTGCACATATGAGGAATCTTGCCCCAGAGGAAAAGCCTGCTTTCCTTGGCTTAAAAATCAGCTCGGATAAGCTTGCAAAATGCAAAGAACAAGATGGCATTCATTCAAATGCTACGCACCAGAGGAAAAGCCTGCTTTCCTCGGCTTAAAAATCAGATCGGATAAGCTTTCAAAATGCAAAGAACAAGATAGCATTCATTCAAATGCTACGCACCAGAGGAAAAGCCTGCTTTCCTCGGCTTAAAAATCAGATCGGATAAACTTGCAAAATGCAAAGAACAAGATAGCATTCATTCAAATGCTACACACTTCTTCAGTCTTAGTTCCGCTCAGTAAAAACACTCACTGGTTGCAAGAACAGGTCAAAAAGCATCCCAGATCATATTGGTGTGGCACACAGTTGCCAAAAACATGGATGTAAGAAATTACAAACAGACATTAAAAAGGTTAGATTAGACGGTTAGACAAACCCGTCAGCGACTCACGAGTAGACCCCAGCTGCCATACATGCGAATAGACCCCGGTTGGTTTACTCATGAGTAGACCACGCTCGGCTTACTCGTGAGTAGACCATGCTTGGCTGACTCATGAGTAGACCACACTCGGTTTACTCGTGAGTAGACCACGCTAGACGTACTGTTTGGTAGACCCGGGTTGGCTTACTCTCGAGTAGACCATGCTTGGCTGTCTCGTGAATAGACCACACTTTGTTTACTCGTGAGTAGACCACGCTAGGTGTACTGGTTAGTAGACCCGGGTTGGCTTACTCGTGAGTAGACCCCCGTCGGCTCATTCGTGCAATGTGCAAGCTTACACGTGGTGATAAAAGGCTTAGTTTCTGCACATATGAGGCATCTTGCCCCAGAGGAAAAGCCTGCTTTCCTCGGCTTAAAAATCAGATCGGATAAGCTTTCAAAATGCAAAGAACAAGATAGCATTCATTCAAATGCTACGCACCAGAGGAAAAGCCTGCTTTCCTCGGCTTAAAAATCAGATCGGATAAACTTGCAAAATGCAAAGAACAAGATAGCATTCATTCAAATGCTACACACTTCTTCAGTCTTAGTTCCGCTCAGTAAAAACACTCACTGGTTGCAAGAACAGGTCAAAAAGCATCCCAGATCATATTGGTGTGGCACACAGTTGCCAAAAACATGGATGTAAGAAATTACAAACAGACCTTAAAAAGGTTAGATTAGACGGTTAGACAAACCCGTCAGCGACTCACGAGTAGACCCCAGCTGCCATACATGCGAATAGACCCCGGTTGGTTTACTCATGAGTAGACCACGCTCGGCTTACTCGGCTGACTCATGAGTAGACCACACTCGGTTTACTCGTGAGTAGACCACGCTAGACGTACTGTTTGGTAGACCCGGGTTGGCTTACTCTCGAGTAGACCATGCTTGGCTGTCTCGTGAATAGACCACACTTTGTTTACTCGTGAGTAGACCACGCTAGGTGTACTGGTTAGTAGACCCGGGTTGGCTTACTCGTGAGTAGACCCCCGTCGGCTCATTCGTGCAATGTGCAAGCTTACACGTGGTTATAAAAGGAGTAGTTTCTGCACATATGAGGCATGTTGCACCAGAGGAAAAGCCTCCTTTCCTTGGCTTAAAAATCAGCTCGGATAAGCTTGCGAAATGCAAAGAACAAGATAGCATTCATTCAAATGCTACGCACCAGAGGAAAAGCCTGCTTTGCTCGGCTTAAAAATCAGCTCGGATAAGCTTGCGAAATGCAAAGAACAAGATAGCATTCATTCAAATGCTACACACTTCTTCAGTCTTAGTTCCGCTCAGTAAAAACACTCACTGGTTGCAAGAACAGGTCAAAAAGCAGCCCAGATCATATTGGGGTTGCACACAGTTGCCAAAAACATGGATGTAAGAAATTACAAACAGACCTTAAAAAGGTTAGATTAGACGGTTAGACAAACCCGTCACTGACTCACGAGTAGACCCCAGCTGCCATACATGCGAATAGACCCCGGTTGGTTTACTCATGAGTAGACCACGTTCGGCTTACTCGCGAGTAGACCATGCTTGGCTGACTCGTGAATAGACCACACTCGGTTTACTCGTGAGTAGACCACGCTAGGCGTACTGGTTAGTAGACCCGGGTTGGCTTACTCGTGAGTAGACCCCGTCGGCTCATTCGTGCAATGTGCAAGCTTACACGTGGTGATAAAAGGAGTAGTTTCTGCACATATGAGGCATCTTGCCCCAGAGGAAAAGCCTGCTTTCCTCGGCTTAAAAATCAGATCGGATAAGCTTTCAAAATGCAAAGAACAAGATAGCATTCATTCAAATGCTACGCACCAGAGGAAAAGCCTGCTTTCCTCGGCTTAAAAATCAGATCGGATAAACTTGCAAAATGCAAAGAACAAGATAGCATTCATTCAAATGCTACACACTTCTTCAGTCTTAGTTCCGCTCAGTAAAAACACTCACTGGTTGCAAGAACAGGTCAAAAAGCATCCCAGATCATATTGGTGTGGCACACAGTTGCCAAAAACATGGATGTAAGAAATTACAAACAGACCTTAAAAAGGTTAGATTAGACGGTTAGACAAACCCGTCAGCGACTCACGAGTAGACCCCAGCTGCCATACATGCGAATAGACCCCGGTTGGTTTACTCATGAGTAGACCACGCTCGGCTTACTCGCGAGTAGACCATGCTTGGCTGACTCATGAGTAGACCACACTCGGTTTACTCGTGAGTAGACCACGCTAGACGTACTGTTTGGTAGACCCGGGTTGGCTTACTCTCGAGTAGACCATGCTTGGCTGTCTCGTGAATAGACCACACTTTGTTTACTCGTGAGTAGACCACGCTAGGTGTACTGGTTAGTAGACCCGGGTTGGCTTACTCGTGAGTAGACCCCCGTCGGCTCATTCGTGCAATGTGCAAGCTTACACGTGGTTATAAAAGGAGTAGTTTCTGCACATATGAGGCATGTTGCACCAGAGGAAAAGCCTCCTTTCCTTGGCTTAAAAATCAGCTGGGATAAGCTTGCGAAATGCAAAGAACAAGATAGCATTCATTCAAATGCTACGCACCAGAGGAAAAGCCTGCTTTCCTCGGCTTAAAAATCAGCTCGGATAAGCTTGCGAAATGCAAAGAACAAGATAGCATTCATTCAAATGCTACACACTTCAGTCTTAGTTCCGCTCAGTAAAAACACTCACTGGTTGCAAGAACAGGTCAAAAAGCAGCCCAGATCATATTGGGGTTGCACACAGTTGCCAAAAACATGGATGTAAGAAATTACAAACAGACCTTAAAAAGGTTAGATTAGACGGTTAGACAAACCCGTCACTGACTCACGAGTAGACCCCAGCTGCCATACATGCGAATAGACCCCGGTTGGTTTACTCATGAGTAGACCCCGTCGGCTCATTCGTGCAATGTGCAAGCTTACACGTGGTGATAAAAGGCTTAGTTTCTGCACATATGAGGCATCTTGCCCCAGAGGAAAAGCCTGCTTTCCTTGGCTTAAAAATCAGCTCGGATAAGCTTGCAAAATGCAAAGAACAAGATGGCATTCATTCAAATGCTATGCACCAGAGGAAAAGGCTGCTTTCCTCGGCTTAAAAATCAGATCGGATAAGCTTTCAAAATGCAAAGAACAAGATAGCATTCATTCAAATGCTACGCACCAGAGGAAAAGCCTGCTTTCCTCGGCTTAAAAATCAGATCGGATAAACTTGCAAAATGCAAAGAACAAGATAGCATTCATTCAAATGCTACACACTTCTTCAGTCTTAGTTCCGCTCAGTAAAAACACTCACTGGTTGCAAGAACAGGTCAAAAAGCATCCCAGATCATATTGGTGTGGCACACAGTTGCCAAAAACATGGATGTAAGAAATTACAAACAGACCTTAAAAAGGTTAGATTAGACGGTTAGACAAACCCGTCAGCGACTCACGAGTAGACCCCAGCTGCCATACATGCGAATAGACCCCGGTTGGTTTACTCATGAGTAGACCACGCTCGGCTTACTCGCGAGTAGACCATGCTTGGCTGACTCATGAGTAGACCACACTCGGTTTACTCGTGAGTAGACCACGCTAGACGTACTGTTTGGTAGACCCGGGTTGGCTTACTCTCGAGTAGACCATGCTTGGCTGTCTCGTGAATAGACCACACTTTGTTTACTCGTGAGTAGACCACGCTAGGTGTACTGGTTAGTAGACCCGGGTTGGCTTACTCGTGAGTAGACCCCCGTCGGCTCATTCGTGCAATGTGCAAGCTTACATGTGGTTATAAAAGGAGTAGTTTCTGCACATATGAGGCATGTTGCACCAGAGGAAAAGCCTCCTTTCCTTGGCTTAAAAATCAGCTGGGATAAGCTTGCGAAATGCAAAGAACAAGATAGCATTCATTCAAATGCTACACACTTCTTCAGTCTTAGTTCCGCTCAGTAAAAACACTCACTGGTTGCAAGAACAGGTCAAAAAGCATCCCAGATCATATTGGTGTGGCACACAGTTGCCAAAAACATGGATGTAAGAAATTACAAACAGACCTTAAAAAGGTTAGATTAGACGGTTAGACAAACCCGTCAGCGACTCACGAGTAGACCCCAGCTGCCATACATGCGAATAGACCCCGGTTGGTTTACTCATGAGTAGACCACGCTCGGCTTACTCGCGAGTAGACCATGCTTGGCTGACTCATGAGTAGACCACACTCGGTTTACTCGTGAGTAGACCACGCTAGACGTACTGTTTGGTAGACCCGGGTTGGCTTACTCTCGAGTAGACCATGCTTGGCTGTCTCGTGAATAGACCACACTTTGTTTACTCGTGAGTAGACCAGGCTAGGTGTACTGGTTAGTAGACCCGGGTTGGCTTACTCGTGAGTAGACCCCCGTCGGCTCATTCGTGCAATGTGCAAGCTTTCACCTGGTTATAAAAGGAGTAGTTTCTGCACATATGAGGCATCTTGCCCCAGAGGAAAAGCCTGCTTTCCTCGGCTTAAAAATCAGATCGGATAAGCTTTCAAAATGCAAAGAACAAGATAGCATTCATTCAAATGCTACGCACCAGAGGAAAAGCCTGCTTTCCTCGGCTTAAAAATCAGATCGGATAAACTTGCAAAATGCAAAGAACAAGATAGCATTCATTCAAATGCTACACACTTCTTCAGTCTTAGTTCCGCTCAGTAAAAACACTCACTGGTTGCAAGAACAGGTCAAAAAGCATCCCAGATCATATTGGTGTGGCACACAGTTGCCAAAAACATGGATGTAAGAAATTACAAACAGACCTTAAAAAGGTTAGATTAGACGGTTAGACAAACCCGTCAGCGACTCACGAGTAGACCCCAGCTGCCATACATGCGAATAGACCCCGGTTGGTTTACTCATGAGTAGACCACGCTCGGCTTACTTGCGAGTAGACCATGCTTGGCTGACTCATGAGTAGACCACACTCGGTTTACTCGTGAGTAGACCACGCTAGACGTACTGTTTGGTAGACCCGGGTTGGCTTACTCTCGAGTAGACCATGCTTGGCTGTCTCGTGAATAGACCACACTTTGTTTACTCGTGAGTAGACCACGCTAGGTGTACTGGTTAGTAGACCCGGGTTGGCTTACTCGTGAGTAGACCCCCGTCGGCTCATTCGTGCAATGTGCAAGCTTACACGTGGTTATAAAAGGAGTAGTTTCTGCACATATGAGGCATCTTGCCCCAGAGGAAAAGCCTGCTTTCCTCGGCTTAAAAATCAGATCGGATAAGCTTTCAAAATGCAAAGAACAAGATAGCATTCATTCAAATGCTACGCACCAGAGGAAAAGCCTGCTTTCCTCGGCTTAAAAATCAGATCGGATAAACTTGCAAAATGCAAAGAACAAGATAGCATTCATTCAAATGCTACACACTTCTTCAGTCTTAGTTCCGCTCAGTAAAAACACTCACTGGTTGCAAGAACAGGTCAAAAAGCATCCCAGATCATATTGGTGTGGCACACAGTTGCCAAAAACATGGATGTAAGAAATTACAAACAGACCTTAAAAAGGTTAGATTAGACGGTTAGACAAACCCGTCAGCGACTCACGAGTAGACCCCAGCTGCCATACATGCGAATAGACCCCGGTTGGTTTACTCATGAGTAGACCACGCTCGGCTTACTCGCGAGTAGACCATGCTTGGCTGACTCATGAGTAGACCACACTCGGTTTACTCGTGAGTAGACCACGCTAGACGTACTGTTTGGTAGACCCGGGTTGGCTTACTCTCGAGTAGACCATGCTTGGCTGTCTCGTGAATAGACCACACTTTGTTTACTCGTGAGTAGACCACGCTAGGTGTACTGGTTAGTAGACCCGGGTTGGCTTACTCGTGAGTAGACCCCCGTCGGCTCATTCGTGCAATGTGCAAGCTTACATGTGGTTATAAAAGGAGTAGTTTCTGCACATATGAGGCATGTTGCACCAGAGGAAAAGCCTCCTTTCCTTGGCTTAAAAATCAGCTGGGATAAGCTTGCGAAATGCAAAGAACAAGATAGCATTCATTCAAATGCTACACACTTCTTCAGTCTTAGTTCCGCTCAGTAAAAACACTCACTGGTTGCAAGAACAGGTCAAAAAGCATCCCAGATCATATTGGTGTGGCACACAGTTGCCAAAAACATGGATGTAAGAAATTACAAACAGACCTTAAAAAGGTTAGATTAGACGGTTAGACAAACCCGTCAGCGACTCACGAGTAGACCCCAGCTGCCATACATGCGAATAGACCCCGGTTGGTTTACTCATGAGTAGACCACGCTCGGCTTACTCGCGAGTAGACCATGCTTGGCTGACTCATGAGTAGACCACACTCGGTTTACTCGTGAGTAGACCACGCTAGACGTACTGTTTGGTAGACCCGGGTTGGCTTACTCTCGAGTAGACCATGCTTGGCTGTCTCGTGAATAGACCACACTTTGTTTACTCGTGAGTAGACCACGCTAGGTGTACTGGTTAGTAGACCCGGGTTGGCTTACTCGTGAGTAGACCCCCGTCGGCTCATTCGTGCAATGTGCAAGCTTACACGTGGTTATAAAAGGAGTAGTTTCTGCACATATGAGGCATCTTGCCCCAGAGGAAAAGCCTGCTTTCCTCGGCTTAAAAATCAGATCGGATAAGCTTTCAAAATGCAAAGAACAAGATAGCATTCATTCAAATGCTACGCACCAGAGGAAAAGCCTGCTTTCCTCGGCTTAAAAATCAGATCGGATAAACTTGCAAAATGCAAAGAACAAGATAGCATTCATTCAAATGCTACACACTTCTTCAGTCTTAGTTCCGCTCAGTAAAAACACTCACTGGTTGCAAGAACAGGTCAAAAAGCATCCCAGATCATATTGGTGTGGCACACAGTTGCCAAAAACATGGATGTAAGAAATTACAAACAGACCTTAAAAAGGTTAGATTAGACGGTTAGACAAACCCGTCAGCGACTCACGAGTAGACCCCAGCTGCCATACATGCGAATAGACCCCGGTTGGTTTACTCATGAGTAGACCACGCTCGGCTTACTCGCGAGTAGACCATGCTTGGCTGACTCATGAGTAGACCACACTCGGTTTACTCGTGAGTAGACCATGCTAGACGTACTGTTTGGTAGGCCCGGGTTGGCTTACTCTCGAGTAGACCATGCTTGGCTGTCTCGTGAATAGACCACACTTTGTTTACTCGTGAGTAGACCACGCTAGGTGTACTGGTTAGTAGACCCGGGTTGGCTTACTCGTGAGTAGACCCCCGTCGGCTCATTCGTGCAATGTGCAAGCTTACACGTGGTTATAAAAGGAGTAGTTTCTGCACATATGAGGCATGTTGCACCAGAGGAAAAGCCTCCTTTCCTTGGCTTAAAAATCAGCTGGGATAAGCTTGCGAAATGCAAAGAACAAGATAGCATTCATTCAAATGCTACGCACCAGAGGAAAAGCCTGCTTTCCTCGGCTTAAAAATCAGCTCGGATAAGCTTGCGAAATGCAAAGAACAAGATAGCATTCATTCAAATGCTACACACTTCAGTCTTAGTTCCGCTCAGTAAAAACACTCACTGGTTGCAAGAACAGGTCAAAAAGCAGCCCAGATCATATTGGGGTTGCACACAGTTGCCAAAAACATGGATGTAAGAAATTACAAACAGACCTTAAAAAGGTTAGATTAGACGGTTAGACAAACCCGTCACTGACTCACGAGTAGACCCCAGCTGCCATACATGCGAATAGACCCCGGTTGGTTTACTCATGAGTAGACCCCGTCGGCTCATTCGTGCAATGTGCAAGCTTACACGTGGTGATAAAAGGCTTAGTTTCTGCACATATGAGGCATCTTGCCCCAGAGGAAAAGCCTGCTTTCCTTGGCTTAAAAATCAGCTCGGATAAGCTTGCAAAATGCAAAGAACAAGATGGCATTCATTCAAATGCTATGCACCAGAGGAAAAGCCTGCTTTCCTCGGCTTAAAAATCAGATCGGATAAGCTTTCAAAATGCAAAGAACAAGATAGCATTCATTCAAATGCTACGCACCAGAGGAAAAGCCTGCTTTCCTCGGCTTAAAAATCAGATCGGATAAACTTGCAAAATGCAAAGAACAAGATAGCATTCATTCAAATGCTACACACTTCTTCAGTCTTAGTTCCGCTCAGTAAAAACACTCACTGGTTGCAAGAACAGGTCAAAAAGCATCCCAGATCATATTGGTGTGGCACACAGTTGCCAAAAACATGGATGTAAGAAATTACAAACAGACCTTAAAAAGGTTAGATTAGACGGTTAGACAAACCCGTCAGCGACTCACGAGTAGACCCCAGCTGCCATACATGCGAATAGACCCCGGTTGGTTTACTCATGAGTAGACCACGCTCGGCTTACTCGCGAGTAGACCATGCTTGGCTGACTCATGAGTAGACCACACTCGGTTTACTCGTGAGTAGACCACGCTAGACGTACTGTTTGGTAGACCCGGGTTGGCTTACTCTCGAGTAGACCATGCTTGGCTGTCTCGTGAATAGACCACACTTTGTTTACTCGTGAGTAGACCACGCTAGGTGTACTGGTTAGTAGACCCGGGTTGGCTTACTCGTGAGTAGACCCCCGTCGGCTCATTCGTGCAATGTGCAAGCTTTCACCTGGTTATAAAAGGAGTAGTTTCTGCACATATGAGGCATCCTGCCCCAGAGGAAAAGCCTGCTTTCCTCGGCTTAAAAATCAGATCGGATAAGCTTTCAAAATGCAAAGAACAAGATAGCATTCATTCAAATGCTACGCACCAGAGGAAAAGCCTGCTTTCCTCGGCTTAAAAATCAGATCGGATAAACTTGCAAAATGCAAAGAACAAGATAGCATTCATTCAAATGCTACACACTTCTTCAGTCTTAGTTCCGCTCAGTAAAAACACTCACTGGTTGCAAGAACAGGTCAAAAAGCATCCCAGATCATATTGGTGTGGCACACAGTTGCCAAAAACATGGATGTAAGAAATTACAAACAGACCTTAAAAAGGTTAGATTAGACGGTTAGACAAACCCGTCAGCGACTCACGAGTAGACCCCAGCTGCCATACATGCGAATAGACCCCGGTTGGTTTACTCATGAGTAGACCACGCTCGGCTTACTTGCGAGTAGACCATGCTTGGCTGACTCATGAGTAGACCACACTCGGTTTACTCGTGAGTAGACCACGCTAGACGTACTGTTTGGTAGACCCGGGTTGGCTTACTCTCGAGTAGACCATGCTTGGCTGTCTCGTGAATAGACCACACTTTGTTTACTCGTGAGTAGACCACGCTAGGTGTACTGGTTAGTAGACCCGGGTTGGCTTACTCGTGAGTAGACCCCCGTCGGCTCATTCGTGCAATGTGCAAGCTTACACGTGGTTATAAAAGGAGTAGTTTCTGCACATATGAGGCATCTTGCCCCAGAGGAAAAGCCTGCTTTCCTCGGCTTAAAAATCAGATCGGATAAGCTTTCAAAATGCAAAGAACAAGATAGCATTCATTCAAATGCTACGCACCAGAGGAAAAGCCTGCTTTCCTCGGCTTAAAAATCAGATCGGATAAACTTGCAAAATGCAAAGAACAAGATAGCATTCATTCAAATGCTACACACTTCTTCAGTCTTAGTTCCGCTCAGTAAAAACACTCACTGGTTGCAAGAACAGGTCAAAAAGCATCCCAGATCATATTGGTGTGGCACACAGTTGCCAAAAACATGGATGTAAGAAATTACAAACAGACCTTAAAAAGGTTAGATTAGACGGTTAGACAAACCCGTCAGCGACTCACGAGTAGACCCCAGCTGCCATACATGCGAATAGACCCCGGTTGGTTTACTCATGAGTAGACCACGCTCGGCTTACTCGCGAGTAGACCATGCTTGGCTGACTCATGAGTAGACCACACTCGGTTTACTCGTGAGTAGACCACGCTAGACGTACTGTTTGGTAGACCCGGGTTGGCTTACTCTCGAGTAGACCATGCTTGGCTGTCTCGTGAATAGACCACACTTTGTTTACTCGTGAGTAGACCACGCTAGGTGTACTGGTTAGTAGACCCGGGTTGGCTTACTCGTGAGTAGACCCCCGTCGGCTCATTCGTGCAATGTGCAAGCTTACATGTGGTTATAAAAGGAGTAGTTTCTGCACATATGAGGCATGTTGCACCAGAGGAAAAGCCTCCTTTCCTTGGCTTAAAAATCAGCTGGGATAAGCTTGCGAAATGCAAAGAACAAGATAGCATTCATTCAAATGCTACACACTTCTTCAGTCTTAGTTCCGCTCAGTAAAAACACTCACTGGTTGCAAGAACAGGTCAAAAAGCATCCCAGATCATATTGGTGTGGCACACAGTTGCCAAAAACATGGATGTAAGAAATTACAAACAGACCTTAAAAAGGTTAGATTAGACGGTTAGACAAACCCGTCAGCGACTCACGAGTAGACCCCAGCTGCCATACATGCGAATAGACCCCGGTTGGTTTACTCATGAGTAGACCACGCTCGGCTTACTCGCGAGTAGACCATGCTTGGCTGACTCATGAGTAGACCACACTCGGTTTACTCGTGAGTAGACCACGCTAGACGTACTGTTTGGTAGACCCGGGTTGGCTTACTCTCGAGTAGACCATGCTTGGCTGTCTCGTGAATAGACCACACTTTGTTTACTCGTGAGTAGACCACGCTAGGTGTACTGGTTAGTAGACCCGGGTTGGCTTACTCGTGAGTAGACCCCCGTCGGCTCATTCGTGCAATGTGCAAGCTTTCACCTGGTTATAAAAGGAGTAGTTTCTGCACATATGAGGCATCTTGCCCCAGAGGAAAAGCCTGCTTTCATCGGCTTAAAAATCAGATCGGATAAGCTTTCAAAATGCAAAAAACAAGATAGCATTCATTCAAATGCTACGCACCAGAGGAAAAGCCTGCTTTCCTCGGCTTAAAAATCAGATCGGATAAACTTGCAAAATGCAAAGAACAAGATAGCATTCATTCAAATGCTACACACTTCTTCAGTCTTAGTTCCGCTCAGTAAAAACACTCACTGGTTGCAAGAACAGGTCAAAAAGCATCCCAGATCATATTGGTGTGGCACACAGTTGCCAAAAACATGGATGTAAGAAATTACAAACAGACCTTAAAAAGGTTAGATTAGACGGTTAGACAAACCCGTCAGCGACTCACGAGTAGACCCCAGCTGCCATACATGCGAATAGACCCCGGTTGGTTTACTCATGAGTAGACCACGCTCGGCTTACTTGCGAGTAGACCATGCTTGGCTGACTCATGAGTAGACCACACTCGGTTTACTCGTGAGTAGACCACGCTAGACGTACTGTTTGGTAGACCCGGGTTGGCTTACTCTCGAGTAGACCATGCTTGGCTGTCTCGTGAATAGACCACACTTTGTTTACTCGTGAGTAGACCACGCTAGGTGTACTGGTTAGTAGACCCGGGTTGGCTTACTCGTGAGTAGACCCCCGTCGGCTCATTCGTGCAATGTGCAAGCTTACACGTGGTTATAAAAGGAGTAGTTTCTGCACATATGAGGCATCTTGCCCCAGAGGAAAAGCCTCCTTTCCTTGGCTTAAAAATCAGCTGGGATAAGCTTGCGAAATGCAAAGAACAAGATAGCATTCATTCAAATGCTACGCACCAGAGGAAAAGCCTGCTTTCCTCGGCTTAAAAATCAGCTCGGATAAGCTTGCGAAATGCAAAGAACAAGATAGCATTCATTCAAATGCTACACACTTCAGTCTTAGTTCCGCTCAGTAAAAACACTCACTGGTTGCAAGAACAGGTCAAAAAGCAGCCCAGATCATATTGGGGTTGCACACAGTTGCCAAAAACATGGATGTAAGAAATTACAAACAGACCTTAAAAAGGTTAGATTAGACGGTTAGACAAACCCGTCACTGACTCACGAGTAGACCCCAGCTGCCATACATGCGAATAGACCCCGGTTGGTTTACTCATGAGTAGACCCCGTCGGCTCATTCGTGCAATGTGCAAGCTTACACGTGGTGATAAAAGGCTTAGTTTCTGCACATATGAGGCATCTTGCCCCAGAGGAAAAGCCTGCTTTCCTTGGCTTAAAAATCAGCTCGGATAAGCTTGCAAAATGCAAAGAACAAGATGGCATTCATTCAAATGCTATGCACCAGAGGAAAAGCCTGCTTTCCTCGGCTTAAAAATCAGATCGGATAAACTTGCAAAATGCAAAGAACAAGATAGCATTCATTCAAATGCTACACACTTCTTCAGTCTTAGTTCCGCTCAGTAAAAACACTCACTGGTTGCAAGAACAGGTCAAAAAGCATCCCAGATCATATTGGTGTGGCACACAGTTGCCAAAAACATGGATGTAAGAAATTACAAACAGACCTTAAAAAGGTTAGATTAGACGGTTAGACAAACCCGTCAGCGACTCACGAGTAGACCCCAGCTGCCATACATGCGAATAGACCCCGGTTGGTTTACTCATGAGTAGACCACGCTCGGCTTACTCGCGAGTAGACCATGCTTGGCTGACTCATGAGTAGACCACACTCGGTTTACTCGTGAGTAGACCACGCTAGACGTACTGTTTGGTAGACCCGGGTTGGCTTACTCTCGAGTAGACCATGCTTGGCTGTCTCGTGAATAGACCACACTTTGTTTACTCGTGAGTAGACCACGCTAGGTGTACTGGTTAGTAGACCCGGGTTGGCTTACTCGTGAGTAGACCCCCGTCGGCTCATTCGTGCAATGTGCAAGCTTACATGTGGTTATAAAAGGAGTAGTTTCTGCACATATGAGGCATGTTGCACCAGAGGAAAAGCCTCCTTTCCTTGGCTTAAAAATCAGCTGGGATAAGCTTGCGAAATGCAAAGAACAAGATAGCATTCATTCAAATGCTACACACTTCTTCAGTCTTAGTTCCGCTCAGTAAAAACACTCACTGGTTGCAAGAACAGGTCAAAAAGCATCCCAGATCATATTGGTGTGGCACACAGTTGCCAAAAACATGGATGTAAGAAATTACAAACAGACCTTAAAAAGGTTAGATTAGACGGTTAGACAAACCCGTCAGCGACTCACGAGTAGACCCCAGCTGCCATACATGCGAATAGACCCCGGTTGGTTTACTCATGAGTAGACCACGCTCGGCTTACTCGCGAGTAGACCATGCTTGGCTGACTCATGAGTAGACCACACTCGGTTTACTCGTGAGTAGACCACGCTAGACGTACTGTTTGGTAGACCCGGGTTGGCTTACTCTCGAGTAGACCATGCTTGGCTGTCTCGTGAATAGACCACACTTTGTTTACTCGTGAGTAGACCACGCTAGGTGTACTGGTTAGTAGACCCGGGTTGGCTTACTCGTGAGTAGACCCCCGTCGGCTCATTCGTGCAATGTGCAAGCTTACACGTGGTTATAAAAGGAGTAGTTTCTGCACATATGAGGCATCTTGCCCCAGAGGAAAAGCCTGCTTTCCTCGGCTTAAAAATCAGCTCGGATAAGCTTTCAAAATGCAAAGAACAAGATAGCATTCATTCAAATGCTACGCACCAGAGGAAAAGCCTGCTTTCCTCGGCTTAAAAATCAGATCGGATAAACTTGCAAAATGCAAAGAACAAGATAGCATTCATTCAAATGCTACACACTTCTTCAGTCTTAGTTCCGCTCAGTAAAAACACTCACTGGTTGCAAGAACAGGTCAAAAAGCATCCCAGATCATATTGGTGTGGCACACAGTTGCCAAAAACATGGATGTAAGAAATTACAAACAGACCTTAAAAAGGTTAGATTAGACGGTTAGACAAACCCGTCAGCGACTCACGAGTAGACCCCAGCTGCCATACATGCGAATAGACCCCGGTTGGTTTACTCATGAGTAGACCACGCTCGGCTTACTCGCGAGTAGACCATGCTTGGCTGACTCATGAGTAGACCACACTCGGTTTACTCGTGAGTAGACCACGCTAGACGTACTGTTTGGTAGACCCGGGTTGGCTTACTCTCAAGTAGACCATGCTTGGCTGTCTCGTGAATAGACCACACTTTGTTTACTCGTGAGTAGACCACGCTAGGTGTACTGGTCAGTAGACCCGGGTTGGCTTACTCGTGAGTAGACCCCCGTCGGCTCATTCGTGCAATGTGCAAGCTTACACGTGGTTATAAAAGGAGTAGTTTCTGCACATATGAGGCATGTTGCACGAGAGGAAAAGCCTCCTTTCCTTGGCTTAAAAATCAGCTGGGATAAGCTTGCGAAATGCAAAGAACAAGATAGCATTCATTCAAATGCTACGCACCAGAGGAAAAGCCTGCTTTCCTCGGCTTAAAAATCAGCTCGGATAAGCTTGCGAAATGCAAAGAACAAGATAGCATTCATTCAAATGCTACACACTTCAGTCTTAGTTCCGCTCAGTAAAAACACTCACTGGTTGCAAGAACAGGTCAAAAAGCAGCCCAGATCATATTGGGGTTGCACACAGTTGCCAAAAACATGGATGTAAGAAATTACAAACAGACCTTAAAAAGGTTAGATTAGACGGTTAGACAAACCCGTCACTGACTCACGAGTAGACCCCAGCTGCCATACATGCGAATAGACCCCGGTTGGTTTACTCATGAGTAGACCCCGTCGGCTCATTCGTGCAATGTGCAAGCTTACACGTGGTGATAAAAGGCTTAGTTTCTGCACATATGAGGCATCTTGCCCCAGAGGAAAAGCCTGCTTTCCTTGGCTTAAAAATCAGCTCGGATAAGCTTGCAAAATGCAAAGAACAAGATGGCATTCATTCAAATGCTATGCACCAGAGGAAAAGCCTGCTTTCCTCGGCTTAAAAATCAGATCGGATAAGCTTTCAAAATGCAAAGAACAAGATAGCATTCATTCAAATGCTACGCACCAGAGGAAAAGCCTGCTTTCCTCGGCTTAAAAATCAGATCGGATAAACTTGCAAAATGCAAAGAACAAGATAGCATTCATTCAAATGCTACACACTTCTTCAGTCTTAGTTCCGCTCAGTAAAAACACTCACTGGTTGCAAGAACAGGTCAAAAAGCATCCCAGATCATATTGGTGTGGCACACAGTTGCCAAAAACATGGATGTAAGAAATTACAAACAGACCTTAAAAAGGTTAGATTAGACGGTTAGACAAACCCGTCAGCGACTCACGAGTAGACCCCAGCTGCCATACATGCGAATAGACCCCGGTTGGTTTACTCATGAGTAGACCACGCTCGGCTTACTCGCGAGTAGACCATGCTTGGCTGACTCATGAGTAGACCACACTCGGTTTACTCGTGAGTAGACCACGCTAGACGTACTGTTTGGTAGACCCGGGTTGGCTTACTCTCGAGTAGACCATGCTTGGCTGTCTCGTGAATAGACCACACTTTGTTTACTCGTGAGTAGACCACGCTAGGTGTACTGGTTAGTAGACCCGGGTTGGCTTACTCGTGAGTAGACCCCCGTCGGCTCATTCGTGCAATGTGCAAGCTTACACGTGGTTATAAAAGGAGTAGTTTCTGCACATATGAGGCATCTTGCCCCAGAGGAAAAGCCTGCTTTCCTCGGCTTAAAAATCAGATCGGATAAGCTTTCAAAATGCAAAGAACAAGATAGCATTCATTCAAATGCTACGCACCAGAGGAAAAGCCTGCTTTCCTCGGCTTAAAAATCAGATCGGATAAACTTGCAAAATGCAAAGAACAAGATAGCATTCATTCAAATGCTACACACTTCTTCAGTCTTAGTTCCGCTCAGTAAAAACACTCACTGGTTGCAAGAACAGGTCAAAAAGCATCCCAGATCATATTGGTGTGGCACACAGTTGCCAAAAACATGGATGTAAGAAATTACAAACAGACCTTAAAAAGGTTAGATTAGACGGTTAGACAAACCCGTCAGCGACTCACGAGTAGACCCCAGCTGCCATACATGCGAATAGACCCCGGTTGGTTTACTCATGAGTAGACCACGCTCGGCTTACTCGCGAGTAGACCATGCTTGGCTGACTCATGAGTAGACCACACTCGGTTTACTCGTGAGTAGACCACGCTAGACGTACTGTTTGGTAGACCCGGGTTGGCTTACTCTCGAGTAGACCATGCTTGGCTGTCTCGTGAATAGACCACACTTTGTTTACTCGTGAGTAGACCACGCTAGGTGTACTGGTTAGTAGACCCGGGTTGGCTTACTCGTGAGTAGACCCCCGTCGGCTCATTCGTGCAATGTGCAAGCTTACATGTGGTTATAAAAGGAGTAGTTTCTGCACATATGAGGCATGTTGCACCAGAGGAAAAGCCTCCTTTCCTTGGCTTAAAAATCAGCTGGGATAAGCTTGCGAAATGCAAAGAACAAGATAGCATTCATTCAAATGCTACACACTTCTTCAGTCTTAGTTCCGCTCAGTAAAAACACTCACTGGTTGCAAGAACAGGTCAAAAAGCATCCCAGATCATATTGGTGTGGCACACAGTTGCCAAAAACATGGATGTAAGAAATTACAAACAGACCTTAAAAAGGTTAGATTAGACGGTTAGACAAACCCGTCAGCGACTCACGAGTAGACCCCAGCTGCCATACATGCGAATAGACCCCGGTTGGTTTACTCATGAGTAGACCACGCTCGGCTTACTCGCGAGTAGACCATGCTTGGCTGACTCATGAGTAGACCACACTCGGTTTACTCGTGAGTAGACCACGCTAGACGTACTGTTTGGTAGACCCGGGTTGGCTTACTCTCGAGTAGACCATGCTTGGCTGTCTCGTGAATAGACCACACTTTGTTTACTCGTGAGTAGACCACGCTAGGTGTACTGGTTAGTAGACCCGGGTTGGCTTACTCGTGAGTAGACCCCCGTCGGCTCATTCGTGCAATGTGCAAGCTTTCACCTGGTTATAAAAGGAGTAGTTTCTGCACATATGAGGCATCTTGCCCCAGAGGAAAAGCCTGCTTTCCTCGGCTTAAAAATCAGATCGGATAAGCTTTCAAAATGCAAAGAACAAGATAGCATTCATTCAAATGCTACGCACCAGAGGAAAAGCCTGCTTTCCTCGGCTTAAAAATCAGATCGGATAAACTTGCAAAATGCAAAGAACAAGATAGCATTCATTCAAATGCTACACACTTCTTCAGTCTTAGTTCCGCTAAGTAAAAACACTCACTGGTTGCAAGAACAGGTCAAAAAGCATCCCAGATCATATTGGTGTGGCACACAGTTGCCAAAAACATGGATGTAAGAAATTACAAACAGACCTTAAAAAGGTTAGATTAGACGGTTAGACAAACCCGTCAGCGACTCACGAGTAGACCCCAGCTGCCATACATGCGAATAGACCCCGGTTGGTTTACTCATGAGTAGACCACGCTCGGCTTACTTGCGAGTAGACCATGCTTGGCTGACTCATGAGTAGACCACACTCGGTTTACTCGTGAGTAGACCACGCTAGACGTACTGTTTGGTAGACCCGGGTTGGCTTACTCTCGAGTAGACCATGCTTGGCTGTCTCGTGAATAGACCACACTTTGTTTACTCGTGAGTAGACCACGCTAGGTGTACTGGTTAGTAGACCCGGGTTGGCTTACTCGTGAGTAGACCCCCGTCGGCTCATTCGTGCAATGTGCAAGCTTACACGTGGTTATAAAAGGAGTAGTTTCTGCACATATGAGGCATCTTGCCCCAGAGGAAAAGCCTGCTTTCCTCGGCTTAAAAATCAGATCGGATAAGCTTTCAAAATGCAAAGAACAAGATAGCATTCATTCAAATGCTACGCACCAGAGGAAAAGCCTGCTTTCCTCGGCTTAAAAATCAGATCGGATAAACTTGCAAAATGCAAAGAACAAGATAGCATTCATTCAAATGCTACACACTTCTTCAGTCTTAGTTCCGCTCAGTAAAAACACTCACTGGTTGCAAGAACAGGTCAAAAAGCATCCCAGATCATATTGGTGTGGCACACAGTTGCCAAAAACATGGATGTAAGAAATTACAAACAGACCTTAAAAAGGTTAGATTAGACGGTTAGACAAACCCGTCAGCGACTCACGAGTAGACCCCAGCTGCCATACATGCGAATAGACCCCGGTTGGTTTACTCATGAGTAGACCACGCTCGGCTTACTCGCGAGTAGACCATGCTTGGCTGACTCATGAGTAGACCACACTCGGTTTACTCGTGAGTAGACCACGCTAGACGTACTGTTTGGTAGACCCGGGTTGGCTTACTCTCGAGTAGACCATGCTTGGCTGTCTCGTGAATAGACCACACTTTGTTTACTCGTGAGTAGACCACGCTAGGTGTACTGGTTAGTAGACCCGGGTTGGCTTACTCGTGAGTAGACCCCCGTCGGCTCATTCGTGCAATGTGCAAGCTTACATGTGGTTATAAAAGGAGTAGTTTCTGCACATATGAGGCATGTTGCACCAGAGGAAAAGCCTCCTTTCCTTGGCTTAAAAATCAGCTGGGATAAGCTTGCGAAATGCAAAGAACAAGATAGCATTCATTCAAATGCTACACACTTCTTCAGTCTTAGTTCCGCTCAGTAAAAACACTCACTGGTTGCAAGAACAGGTCAAAAAGCATCCCAGATCATATTGGTGTGGCACACAGTTGCCAAAAACATGGATGTAAGAAATTACAAACAGACCTTAAAAAGGTTAGATTAGACGGTTAGACAAACCCGTCAGCGACTCACGAGTAGACCCCAGCTGCCATACATGCGAATAGACCCCGGTTGGTTTACTCATGAGTAGACCACGCTCGGCTTACTCGCGAGTAGACCATGCTTGGCTGACTCATGAGTAGACCACACTCGGTTTACTCGTGAGTAGACCACGCTAGACGTACTGTTTGGTAGACCCGGGTTGGCTTACTCTCGAGTAGACCATGCTTGGCTGTCTCGTGAATAGACCACACTTTGTTTACTCGTGAGTAGACCACGCTAGGTGTACTGGTTAGTAGACCCGGGTTGGCTTACTCGTGAGTAGACCCCCGTCGGCTCATTCGTGCAATGTGCAAGCTTACACGTGGTTATAAAAGGAGTAGTTTCTGCACATATGAGGCATCTTGCCCCAGAGGAAAAGCCTGCTTTCCTCGGCTTAAAAATCAGATCGGATAAGCTTTCAAAATGCAAAGAACAAGATAGCATTCATTCAAATGCTACGCACCAGAGGAAAAGCCTGCTTTCCTCGGCTTAAAAATCAGATCGGATAAACTTGCAAAATGCAAAGAACAAGATAGCATTCATTCAAATGCTACACACTTCTTCAGTCTTAGTTCCGCTCAGTAAAAACACTCACTGGTTGCAAGAACAGGTCAAAAAGCATCCCAGATCATATTGGTGTGGCACACAGTTGCCAAAAACATGGATGTAAGAAATTACAAACAGACCTTAAAAAGGTTAGATTAGACGGTTAGACAAACCCGTCAGCGACTCACGAGTAGACCCCAGCTGCCATACATGCGAATAGACCCCGGTTGGTTTACTCATGAGTAGACCACGCTCGGCTTACTCGCGAGTAGACCATGCTTGGCTGACTCATGAGTAGACCACACTCGGTTTACTCGTGAGTAGACCACGCTAGACGTACTGTTTGGTAGACCCGGGTTGGCTTACTCTCGAGTAGACCATGCTTGGCTGTCTCGTGAATAGACCACACTTTGTTTACTCGTGAGTAGACCACGCTAGGTGTACTGGTTAGTAGACCCGGGTTGGCTTACTCGTGAGTAGACCCCCGTCGGCTCATTCGTGCAATGTGCAAGCTTACATGTGGTTATAAAAGGAGTAGTTTCTGCACATATGAGGCATGTTGCACCAGAGGAAAAGCCTCCTTTCCTTGGCTTAAAAATCAGCTGGGATAAGCTTGCGAAATGCAAAGAACAAGATAGCATTCATTCAAATGCTACACACTTCTTCAGTCTTAGTTCCGCTCAGTAAAAACACTCACTGGTTGCAAGAACAGGTCAAAAAGCATCCCAGATCATATTGGTGTGGCACACAGTTGCCAAAAACATGGATGTAAGAAATTACAAACAGACCTTAAAAAGGTTAGATTAGACGGTTAGACAAACCCGTCAGCGACTCACGAGTAGACCCCAGCTGCCATACATGCGAATAGACCCCGGTTGGTTTACTCATGAGTAGACCACGCTCGGCTTACTCGCGAGTAGACCATGCTTGGCTGACTCATGAGTAGACCACACTCGGTTTACTCGTGAGTAGACCACGCTAGACGTACTGTTTGGTAGACCCGGGTTGGCTTACTCTCGAGTAGACCATGCTTGGCTGTCTCGTGAATAGACCACACTTTGTTTACTCGTGAGTAGACCACGCTAGGTGTACTGGTTAGTAGACCCGGGTTGGCTTACTCGTGAGTAGACCCCCGTCGGCTCATTCGTGCAATGTGCAAGCTTTCACCTGGTTATAAAAGGAGTAGTTTCTGCACATATGAGGCATCTTGCCCCAGAGGAAAAGCCTGCTTTCCTCGGCTTAAAAATCAGATCGGATAAGCTTTCAAAATGCAAAGAACAAGATAGCATTCATTCAAATGCTACGCACCAGAGGAAAAGCCTGCTTTCCTCGGCTTAAAAATCAGATCGGATAAACTTGCAAAATGCAAAGAACAAGATAGCATTCATTCAAATGCTACACACTTCTTCAGTCTTAGTTCCGCTCAGTAAAAACACTCACTGGTTGCAAGAACAGGTCAAAAAGCATCCCAGATCATATTGGTGTGGCACACAGTTGCCAAAAACATGGATGTAAGAAATTACAAACAGACCTTAAAAAGGTTAGATTAGACGGTTAGACAAACCCGTCAGCGACTCACGAGTAGACCCCAGCTGCCATACATGCGAATAGACCCCGGTTGGTTTACTCATGAGTAGACCACGCTCGGCTTACTTGCGAGTAGACCATGCTTGGCTGACTCATGAGTAGACCACACTCGGTTTACTCGTGAGTAGACCACGCTAGACGTACTGTTTGGTAGACCCGGGTTGGCTTACTCTCGAGTAGACCATGCTTGGCTGTCTCGTGAATAGACCACACTTTGTTTACTCGTGAGTAGACCACGCTAGGTGTACTGGTTAGTAGACCCGGGTTGGCTTACTCGTGAGTAGACCCCCGTCGGCTCATTCGTGCAATGTGCAAGCTTACACGTGGTTATAAAAGGAGTAGTTTCTGCACATATGAGGCATCTTGCCCCAGAGGAAAAGCCTGCTTTCCTCGGCTTAAAAATCAGATCGGATAAGCTTTCAAAATGCAAAGAACAAGATAGCATTCATTCAAATGCTACGCACCAGAGGAAAAGCCTGCTTTCCTCGGCTTAAAAATCAGATCGGATAAACTTGCAAAATGCAAAGAACAAGATAGCATTCATTCAAATGCTACACACTTCTTCAGTCTTAGTTCCGCTCAGTAAAAACACTCACTGGTTGCAAGAACAGGTCAAAAAGCATCCCAGATCATATTGGTGTGGCACACAGTTGCCAAAAACATGGATGTAAGAAATTACAAACAGACCTTAAAAAGGTTAGATTAGACGGTTAGACAAACCCGTCAGCGACTCACGAGTAGACCCCAGCTGCCATACATGCGAATAGACCCCGGTTGGTTTACTCATGAGTAGACCACGCTCGGCTTACTCGCGAGTAGACCATGCTTGGCTGACTCATGAGTAGACCACACTCGGTTTACTCGTGAGTAGACCACGCTAGACGTACTGTTTGGTAGACCCGGGTTGGCTTACTCTCGAGTAGACCATGCTTGGCTGTCTCGTGAATAGACCACACTTTGTTTACTCGTGAGTAGACCACGCTAGGTGTACTGGTTAGTAGACCCGGGTTGGCTTACTCGTGAGTAGACCCCCGTCGGCTCATTCGTGCAATGTGCAAGCTTACATGTGGTTATAAAAGGAGTAGTTTCTGCACATATGAGGCATGTTGCACCAGAGGAAAAGCCTCCTTTCCTTGGCTTAAAAATCAGCTGGGATAAGCTTGCGAAATGCAAAGAACAAGATAGCATTCATTCAAATGCTACACACTTCTTCAGTCTTAGTTCCGCTCAGTAAAAACACTCACTGGTTGCAAGAACAGGTCAAAAAGCATCCCAGATCATATTGGTGTGGCACACAGTTGCCAAAAACATGGATGTAAGAAATTACAAACAGACCTTAAAAAGGTTAGATTAGACGGTTAGACAAACCCGTCAGCGACTCACGAGTAGACCCCAGCTGCCATACATGCGAATAGACCCCGGTTGGTTTACTCATGAGTAGACCACGCTCGGCTTACTCGCGAGTAGACCATGCTTGGCTGACTCATGAGTAGACCACACTCGGTTTACTCGTGAGTAGACCACGCTAGACGTACTGTTTGGTAGACCCGGGTTGGCTTACTCTCGAGTAGACCATGCTTGGCTGTCTCGTGAATAGACCACACTTTGTTTACTCGTGAGTAGACCACGCTAGGTGTACTGGTTAGTAGACCCGGGTTGGCTTACTCGTGAGTAGACCCCCGTCGGCTCATTCGTGCAATGTGCAAGCTTACACGTGGTTATAAAAGGAGTAGTTTCTGCACATATGAGGCATCTTGCCCCAGAGGAAAAGCCTGCTTTCCTCGGCTTAAAAATCAGATCGGATAAGCTTTCAAAATGCAAAGAACAAGATAGCATTCATTCAAATGCTACGCACCAGAGGAAAAGCCTGCTTTCCTCGGCTTAAAAATCAGATCGGATAAACTTGCAAAATGCAAAGAACAAGATAGCATTCATTCAAATGCTACACACTTCTTCAGTCTTAGTTCCGCTCAGTAAAAACACTCACTGGTTGCAAGAACAGGTCAAAAAGCATCCCAGATCATATTGGTGTGGCACACAGTTGCCAAAAACATGGATGTAAGAAATTACAAACAGACCTTAAAAAGGTTAGATTAGACGGTTAGACAAACCCGTCAGCGACTCACGAGTAGACCCCAGCTGCCATACATGCGAATAGACCCCGGTTGGTTTACTCATGAGTAGACCACGCTCGGCTTACTCGCGAGTAGACCATGCTTGGCTGACTCATGAGTAGACCACACTCGGTTTACTCGTGAGTAGACCACGCTAGACGTACTGTTTGGTAGACCCGGGTTGGCTTACTCTCGAGTAGACCATGCTTGGCTGTCTCGTGAATAGACCACACTTTGTTTACTCGTGAGTAGACCACGCTAGGTGTACTGGTTAGTAGACCCGGGTTGGCTTACTCGTGAGTAGACCCCCGTCGGCTCATTCGTGCAATGTGCAAGCTTACACGTGGTTATAAAAGGAGTAGTTTCTGCACATATGAGGCATCTTGCCCCAGAGGAAAAGCCTGCTTTCCTCGGCTTAAAAATCAGATCGGATAAGCTTTCAAAATGCAAAGAACAAGATAGCATTCATTCAAATGCTACGCACCAGAGGAAAAGCCTGCTTTCCTCGGCTTAAAAATCAGATCGGATAAACTTGCAAAATGCAAAGAACAAGATAGCATTCATTCAAATGCTACACACTTCTTCAGTCTTAGTTCCGCTCAGTAAAAACACTCACTGGTTGCAAGAACAGGTCAAAAAGCATCCCAGATCATATTGGTGTGGCACACAGTTGCCAAAAACATGGATGTAAGAAATTACAAACAGACCTTAAAAAGGTTAGATTAGACGGTTAGACAAACCCGTCAGCGACTCACGAGTAGACCCCAGCTGCCATACATGCGAATAGACCCCGGTTGGTTTACTCATGAGTAGACCACACTCGGCTTACTCGCGAGTAGACCATGCTTGGCTGACTCATGAGTAGACCACACTCGGTTTACTCGTGAGTAGACCACGCTAGACGTACTGTTTGGTAGGCCCGGGTTGGCTTACTCTGGAGTAGACCATGCTTGGCTGTCTCGTGAATAGACCACACTTTGTTTACTCGTGAGTAGACCACGCTAGGTGTACTGGTTAGTAGACCCGGGTTGGCTTACTCGTGAGTAGACCCCCGTCGGCTCATTCGTGCAATGTGCAAGCTTACACGTGGTTATAAAAGGAGTAGTTTCTGCACATATGAGGCATGTTGCACCAGAGGAAAAGCCTCCTTTCCTTGGCTTAAAAATCAGCTGGGATAAGCTTGCGAAATGCAAAGAACAAGATAGCATTCATTCAAATGCTACGCACCAGAGGAAAAGCCTGCTTTCCTCGGCTTAAAAATCAGCTCGGATAAGCTTGCGAAATGCAAAGAACAAGATAGCATTCATTCAAATGCTACACACTTCAGTCTTAGTTCCGCTCAGTAAAAACACTCACTGGTTGCAAGAACAGGTCAAAAAGCAGCCCAGATCATATTGGGGTTGCACACAGTTGCCAAAAACATGGATGTAAGAAATTACAAACAGACCTTAAAAAGGTTAGATTAGACGGTTAGACAAACCCGTCACTGACTCACGAGTAGACCCCAGCTGCCATACATGCGAATAGACCCCGGTTGGTTTACTCATGAGTAGACCCCGTCGGCTCATTCGTGCAATGTGCAAGCTTACACGTGGTGATAAAAGGCTTAGTTTCTGCACATATGAGGCATCTTGCCCCAGAGGAAAAGCCTGCTTTCCTTGGCTTAAAAATCAGCTCGGATAAGCTTGCAAAATGCAAAGAACAAGATGGCATTCATTCAAATGCTATGCACCAGAGGAAAAGCCTGCTTTCCTCGGCTTAAAAATCAGATCGGATAAGCTTTCAAAATGCAAAGAACAAGATAGCATTCATTCAAATGCTACGCACCAGAGGAAAAGCCTGCTTTCCTCGGCTTAAAAATCAGATCGGATAAACTTGCAAAATGCAAAGAACAAGATAGCATTCATTCAAATGCTACACACTTCTTCAGTCTTAGTTCCGCTCAGTAAAAACACTCACTGGTTGCAAGAACAGGTCAAAAAGCATCCCAGATCATATTGGTGTGGCACACAGTTGCCAAAAACATGGATGTAAGAAATTACAAACAGACCTTAAAAAGGTTAGATTAGACGGTTAGACAAACCCGTCAGCGACTCACGAGTAGACCCCAGCTGCCATACATGCGAATAGACCCCGGTTGGTTTACTCATGAGTAGACCACGCTCGGCTTACTCGCGAGTAGACCATGCTTGGCTGACTCATGAGTAGACCACACTCGGTTTACTCGTGAGTAGACCACGCTAGACGTACTGTTTGGTAGACCCGGGTTGGCTTACTCTCGAGTAGACCATGCTTGGCTGTCTCATGAATAGACCACACTTTGTTTACTCGTGAGTAGACCACGCTAGGTGTACTGGTTAGTAGACCCGGGTTGGCTTACTCGTGAGTAGACCCCCGTCGGCTCATTCGTGCAATGTGCAAGCTTACACGTGGTTATAAAAGGAGTAGTTTCTGCACATATGAGGCATGTTGCACCAGAGGAAAAGCCTCCTTTCCTTGGCTTAAAAATCAGCTGGGATAAGCTTGCGAAATGCAAAGAACAAGATAGCATTCATTCAAATGCTACGCACCAGAGGAAAAGCCTGCTTTCCTCGGCTTAAAAATCAGCTCGGATAAGCTTGCGAAATGCAAAGAACAAGATAGCATTCATTCAAATGCTACACACTTCAGTCTTAGTTCCGCTCAGTAAAAACACTCACTGGTTGCAAGAACAGGTCAAAAAGCAGCCCAGATCATATTGGGGTTGCACACAGTTGCCAAAAACATGGATGTAAGAAATTACAAACAGACCTTAAAAAGGTTAGATTAGACGGTTAGACAAACCCGTCACTGACTCACGAGTAGACCCCAGCTGCCATACATGCGAATAGACCCCGGTTGGTTTACTCATGAGTAGACCCCGTCGGCTCATTCGTGCAATGTGCAAGCTTACACGTGGTGATAAAAGGCTTAGTTTCTGCACATATGAGGCATCTTGCCCCAGAGGAAAAGCCTGCTTTCCTTGGCTTAAAAATCAGCTCGGATAAGCTTGCAAAATGCAAAGAACAAGATGGCATTCATTCAAATGCTATGCACCAGAGGAAAAGCCTGCTTTCCTCGGCTTAAAAATCAGATCGGATAAGCTTTCAAAATGCAAAGAACAAGATAGCATTCATTCAAATGCTACGCACCAGAGGAAAAGCCTGCTTTCCTCGGCTTAAAAATCAGATCGGATAAACTTGCAAAATGCAAAGAACAAGATAGCATTCATTCAAATGCTACACACTTCTTCAGTCTTAGTTCCGCTCAGTAAAAACACTCACTGGTTGCAAGAACAGGTCAAAAAGCATCCCAGATCATATTGGTGTGGCACACAGTTGCCAAAAACATGGATGTAAGAAATTACAAACAGACCTTAAAAAGGTTAGATTAGACGGTTAGACAAACCAGTCAGCGACTCACGAGTAGACCCCAGCTGCCATACATGCGAATAGACCCCGGTTGGTTTACTCATGAGTAGACCACACTCGGCTTACTCGCGAGTAGACCATGCTTGGCTGACTCATGAGTAGACCACACTCGGTTTACTCGTGAGTAGACCACGCTAGACGTACTGTTTGGTAGACCCGGGTTGGCTTACTCTCGAGTAGACCATGCTTGGCTGTCTCGTGAATAGACCACACTTTGTTTACTCGTGAGTAGACCACGCTAGGTGTACTGGTTAGTAGACCCGGGTTGGCTTACTCGTGAGTAGACCCCCGTCGGCTCATTCGTGCAATGTGCAAGCTTACACGTGGTTATAAAAGGAGTAGTTTCTGCACATATGAGGCATGTTGCACCAGAGGAAAAGCCTCCTTTCCTTGGCTTAAAAATCAGCTGGGATAAGCTTGCGAAATGCAAAGAACAAGATAGCATTCATTCAAATGCTACGCACCAGAGGAAAAGCCTGCTTTCCTCGGCTTAAAAATCAGCTCGGATAAGCTTGCGAAATGCAAAGAACAAGATAGCATTCATTCAAATGCTACACACTTCAGTCTTAGTTCCGCTCAGTAAAAACACTCACTGGTTGCAAGAACAGGTCAAAAAGCAGCCCAGATCATATTGGGGTTGCACACAGTTGCCAAAAACATGGATGTAAGAAATTACAAACAGACCTTAAAAAGGTTAGATTAGACGGTTAGACAAACCCGTCACTGACTCACGAGTAGACCCCAGCTGCCATACATGCGAATAGACCCCGGTTGGTTTACTCATGAGTAGACCCCGTCGGCTCATTCGTGCAATGTGCAAGCTTACACGTGGTGATAAAAGGCTTAGTTTCTGCACATATGAGGCATCTTGCCCCAGAGGAAAAGCCTGCTTTCCTTGGCTTAAAAATCAGCTCGGATAAGCTTGCAAAATGCAAAGAACAAGATGGCATTCATTCAAATGCTATGCACCAGAGGAAAAGCCTGCTTTCCTCGGCTTAAAAATCAGATCGGATAAGCTTTCAAAATGCAAAGAACAAGATAGCATTCATTCAAATGCTACGCACCAGAGGAAAAGCCTGCTTTCCTCGGCTTAAAAATCAGATCGGATAAACTTGCAAAATGCAAAGAACAAGATAGCATTCATTCAAATGCTACACACTTCTTCAGTCTTAGTTCCGCTCAGTAAAAACACTCACTGGTTGCAAGAACAGGTCAAAAAGCATCCCAGATCATATTGGTGTGGCACACAGTTGCCAAAAACATGGATGTAAGAAATTACAAACAGACCTTAAAAAGGTTAGATTAGACGGTTAGACAAACCCGTCAGCGACTCACGAGTAGACCCCAGCTGCCATACATGCGAATAGACCCCGGTTGGTTTACTCATGAGTAGACCACGCTCGGCTTACTCGCGAGTAGACCATGCTTGGCTGACTCATGAGTAGACCACACTCGGTTTACTCGTGAGTAGACCACGCTAGACGTACTGTTTGGTAGACCCGGGTTGGCTTACTCTCGAGTAGACCATGCTTGGCTGTCTCGTGAATAGACCACACTTTGTTTACTCGTGAGTAGACCACGCTAGGTGTACTGGTTAGTAGACCCGGGTTGGCTTACTCGTGAGTAGACCCCCGTCGGCTCATTCGTGCAATGTGCAAGCTTACACGTGGTTATAAAAGGAGTAGTTTCTGCACATATGAGGCATGTTGCACCAGAGGAAAAGCCTCCTTTCCTTGGCTTAAAAATCAGCTGGGATAAGCTTGCGAAATGCAAAGAACAAGATAGCATTCATTCAAATGCTACGCACCAGAGGAAAAGCCTGCTTTCCTCGGCTTAAAAATCAGCTCGGATAAGCTTGCGAAATGCAAAGAACAAGATAGCATTCATTCAAATGCTACACACTTCAGTCTTAGTTCCGCTCAGTAAAAACACTCACTGGTTGCAAGAACAGGTCAAAAAGCAGCCCAGATCATATTGGGGTTGCACACAGTTGCCAAAAACATGGATGTAAGAAATTACAAACAGACCTTAAAAAGGTTAGATTAGACGGTTAGACAAACCCGTCACTGACTCACGAGTAGACCCCAGCTGCCATACATGCGAATAGACCCCGGTTGGTTTACTCATGAGTAGACCCCGTCGGCTCATTCGTGCAATGTGCAAGCTTACACGTGGTGATAAAAGGCTTAGTTTCTGCACATATGAGGCATCTTGCCCCAGAGGAAAAGCCTGCTTTCCTTGGCTTAAAAATCAGCTCGGATAAGCTTGCAAAATGCAAAGAACAAGATGGCATTCATTCAAATGCTATGCACCAGAGGAAAAGCCTGCTTTCCTCGGCTTAAAAATCAGATCGGATAAGCTTTCAAAATGCAAAGAACAAGATAGCATTCATTCAAATGCTACGCACCAGAGGAAAAGCCTGCTTTCCTCGGCTTAAAAATCAGATCGGATAAACTTGCAAAATGCAAAGAACAAGATAGCATTCATTCAAATGCTACACACTTCTTCAGTCTTAGTTCCGCTCAGTAAAAACACTCACTGGTTGCAAGAACAGGTCAAAAAGCATCCCAGATCATATTGGTGTGGCACACAGTTGCCAAAAACATGGATGTAAGAAATTACAAACAGACCTTAAAAAGGTTAGATTAGACGGTTAGACAAACCCGTCAGCGACTCACGAGTAGACCCCAGCTGCCATACATGCGAATAGACCCCGGTTGGTTTACTCATGAGTAGACCACGCTCGGCTTACTCGCGAGTAGACCATGCTTGGCTGACTCATGAGTAGACCACACTCGGTTTACTCGTGAGTAGACCACGCTAGACGTACTGTTTGGTAGACCCGGGTTGGCTTACTCTCGAGTAGACCATGCTTGGCTGTCTCGTGAATAGACCACACTTTGTTTACTCGTGAGTAGACCACGCTAGGTGTACTGGTTAGTAGACCCGGGTTGGCTTACTCGTGAGTAGACCCCCGTCGGCTCATTCGTGCAATGTGCAAGCTTTCACCTGGTTATAAAAGGAGTAGTTTCTGCACATATGAGGCATCTTGCCCCAGAGGAAAAGCCTGCTTTCCTCGGCTTAAAAATCAGATCGGATAAGCTTTCAAAATGCAAAGAACAAGATAGCATTCATTCAAATGCTACGCACCAGAGGAAAAGCCTGCTTTCCTCGGCTTAAAAATCAGATCGGATAAACTTGCAAAATGCAAAGAACAAGATAGCATTCATTCAAATGCTACACACTTCTTCAGTCTTAGTTCCGCTCAGTAAAAACACTCACTGGTTGCAAGAACAGGTCAAAAAGCATCCCAGATCATATTGGTGTGGCACACAGTTGCCAAAAACATGGATGTAAGAAATTACAAACAGACCTTAAAAAGGTTAGATTAGACGGTTAGACAAACCCGTCAGCGACTCACGAGTAGACCCCAGCTGCCATACATGCGAATAGACCCCGGTTGGTTTACTCATGAGTAGACCACGCTCGGCTTACTCGCGAGTAGACCATGCTTGGCTGACTCATGAGTAGACCACACTCGGTTTACTCGTGAGTAGACCACGCTAGACGTACTGTTTGGTAGACCCGGGTTGGCTTACTCTCGAGTAGACCATGCTTGGCTGTCTCGTGAATAGACCACACTTTGTTTACTCGTGAGTAGACCACGCTAGGTGTACTGGTTAGTAGACCCGGGTTGGCTTACTCGTGAGTAGACCCCCGTCGGCTCATTCGTGCAATGTGCAAGCTTACACGTGGTTATAAAAGGAGTAGTTTCTGCACATATGAGGCATCTTGCCCCAGAGGAAAAGCCTGCTTTCCTCGGCTTAAAAATCAGATCGGATAAGCTTTCAAAATGCAAAGAACAAGATAGCATTCATTCAAATGCTACGCACCAGAGGAAAAGCCTGCTTTCCTCGGCTTAAAAATCAGATCGGATAAACTTGCAAAATGCAAAGAACAAGATAGCATTCATTCAAATGCTACACACTTCTTCAGTCTTAGTTCCGCTCAGTAAAAACACTCACTGGTTGCAAGAACAGGTCAAAAAGCATCCCAGATCATATTGGTGTGGCACACAGTTGCCAAAAACATGGATGTAAGAAATTACAAACAGACCTTAAAAAGGTTAGATTAGACGGTTAGACAAACCCGTCAGCGACTCACGAGTAGACCCCAGCTGCCATACATGCGAATAGACCCCGGTTGGTTTACTCATGAGTAGACCACGCTCGGCTTACTCGCGAGTAGACCATGCTTGGCTGACTCATGAGTAGACCACACTCGGTTTACTCGTGAGTAGACCACGCTAGACGTACTGTTTGGTAGACCCGGGTTGGCTTACTCTCGAGTAGACCATGCTTGGCTGTCTCGTGAATAGACCACACTTTGTTTACTCGTGAGTAGACCACGCTAGGTGTACTGGTTAGTAGACCCGGGTTGGCTTACTCGTGAGTAGACCCCCGTCGGCTCATTCGTGCAATGTGCAAGCTTACACGTGGTTATAAAAGGAGTAGTTTCTGCACATATGAGGCATCTTGCCCCAGAGGAAAAGCCTGCTTTCCTCGGCTTAAAAATCAGATCGGATAAGCTTTCAAAATGCAAAGAACAAGATAGCATTCATTCAAATGCTACGCACCAGAGGAAAAGCCTGCTTTCCTCGGCTTAAAAATCAGATCGGATAAACTTGCAAAATGCAAAGAACAAGATAGCATTCATTCAAATGCTACACACTTCAGTCTTAGTTCCGCTCAGTAAAAACACTCACTGGTTGCAAGAACAGGTCAAAAAGCAGCCCAGATCATATTGGGGTTGCACACAGTTGCCAAAAACATGGATGTAAGAAATTACAAACAGACCTTAAAAAGGTTAGATTAGACGGTTAGACAAACCCGTCAGCGACTCACGAGTAGACCCCAGCTGCCATACATGCGAATAGACCCCGGTTGGTTTACTCATGAGTAGACCACGTTCGGCTTACTCGCGAGTAGACCATGCTTGGCTGACTCGTGAATAGACCACACTCGGTTTACTCGTGAGTAGACCACGCTAGGCGTACTGGTTAGTAGACCCGGGTTGGCTTACTCGTGAGTAGACCCCGTCGGCTCATTCGTGCAATGTGCAAGCTTACACGTGGTGATAAAAGGCTTAGTTTCTGCACATATGAGGCATCTTGCCCCAGAGGAAAAGCCTGCTTTCCTCGGCTTAAAAATCAGATCGGATAAGCTTTCAAAATGCAAAGAACAAGATAGCATTCATTCAAATGCTACGCACCAGAGGAAAAGCCTGCTTTCCTCGGCTTAAAAATCAGATCGGATAAACTTGCAAAATGCAAAGAACAAGATAGCATTCATTCAAATGCTACACACTTCTTCAGTCTTAGTTCCGCTCAGTAAAAACACTCACTGGTTGCAAGAACAGGTCAAAAAGCATCCCAGATCATATTGGTGTGGCACACAGTTGCCAAAAACATGGATGTAAGAAATTACAAACAGACCTTAAAAAGGTTAGATTAGACGGTTAGACAAACCCGTCAGCGACTCACGAGTAGACCCCAGCTGCCATACATGCGAATAGACCCCGGTTGGTTTACTCATGAGTAGACCACGCTCGGCTTACTCGGCTGACTCATGAGTAGACCACACTCGGTTTACTCGTGAGTAGACCACGCTAGACGTACTGTTTGGTAGACCCGGGTTGGCTTACTCTCGAGTAGACCATGCTTGGCTGTCTCGTGAATAGACCACACTTTGTTTACTCGTGAGTAGACCACGCTAGGTGTACTGGTTAGTAGACCCGGGTTGGCTTACTCGTGAGTAGACCCCCGTCGGCTCATTCGTGCAATGTGCAAGCTTACACGTGGTTATAAAAGGAGTAGTTTCTGCACATATGAGGCATGTTGCACCAGAGGAAAAGCCTCCTTTCCTTGGCTTAAAAATCAGCTGGGATAAGCTTGCGAAATGCAAAGAACAAGATAGCATTCATTCAAATGCTACGCACCAGAGGAAAAGCCTGCTTTGCTCGGCTTAAAAATCAGCTCGGATAAGCTTGCGAAATGCAAAGAACAAGATAGCATTCATTCAAATGCTACACACTTCTTCAGTCTTAGTTCCGCTCAGTAAAAACACTCACTGGTTGCAAGAACAGGTCAAAAAGCATCCCAGATCATATTGGGGTTGCACACAGTTGCCAAAAACATGGATGTAAGAAATTACAAACAGACCTTAAAAAGGTTAGATTAGACGGTTAGACAAACCCGTCACTGACTCACGAGTAGACCCCAGCTGCCATACATGCGAATAGACCCCGGTTGGTTTACTCATGAGTAGACCACGTTCGGCTTACTCGCGAGTAGACCATGCTTGGCTGACTCGTGAATAGACCACACTCGGTTTACTCGTGAGTAGACCACGCTAGGCGTACTGGTTAGTAGACCCGGGTTGGCTTACTCGTGAGTAGACCCCGTCGGCTCATTCGTGCAATGTGCAAGCTTACACGTGGTGATAAAAGGCTTAGTTTCTGCACATATGAGGAATCTTGCCCCAGAGGAAAAGCCTGCTTTCCTTGGCTTAAAAATCAGCTCGGATAAGCTTGCAAAATGCAAAGAACAAGATGGCATTCATTCAAATGCTACGCACCAGAGGAAAAGCCTGCTTTCCTCGGCTTAAAAATCAGATCGGATAAACTTGCAAAATGCAAAGAACAAGATAGCATTCATTCAAATGCTACACACTTCTTCAGTCTTAGTTCCGCTCAGTAAAAACACTCACTGGTTGCAAGAACAGGTCAAAAAGCATCCCAGATCATATTGGTGTGGCACACAGTTGCCAAAAACATGGATGTAAGAAATTACAAACAGACCTTAAAAAGGTTAGATTAGACGGTTAGACAAACCCGTCAGCGACTCACGAGTAGACCCCAGCTGCCATACATGCGAATAGACCCCGGTTGGTTTACTCATGAGTAGACCACGCTCGGCTTACTCGCGAGTAGACCATGCTTGGCTGACTCATGAGTAGACCACACTCGGTTTACTCGTGAGTAGACCACGCTAGACGTACTGTTTGGTAGACCCGGGTTGGCTTACTCTCGAGTAGACCATGCTTGGCTGTCTCGTGAATAGACCACACTTTGTTTACTCGTGAGTAGACCACGCTAGGTGTACTGGTTAGTAGACCCGGGTTGGCTTACTCGTGAGTAGACCCCCGTCGGCTCATTCGTGCAATGTGCAAGCTTACACGTGGTTATAAAAGGAGTAGTTTCTGCACATATGAGGCATCTTGCCCCAGAGGAAAAGCCTGCTTTCCTCGGCTTAAAAATCAGATCGGATAAGCTTTCAAAATGCAAAGAACAAGATAGCATTCATTCAAATGCTACGCACCAGAGGAAAAGCCTGCTTTCCTCGGCTTAAAAATCAGATCGGATAAACTTGCGAAATGCAAAGAACAAGATAGCATTCATTCAAATGCTACACACTTCTTCAGTCTTAGTTCCGCTCAGTAAAAACACTCACTGGTTGCAAGAACAGGTCAAAAAGCATCCCAGATCATATTGGTGTGGCACACAGTTGCCAAAAACATGGATGTAAGAAATTACAAACAGACCTTAAAAAGGTTAGATTAGACGGTTAGACAAACCCGTCAGCGACTCACGAGTAGACCCCAGCTGCCATACATGCGAATAGACCCCGGTTGGTTTACTCATGAGTAGACCACGCTCGGCTTACTCGCGAGTAGACCATGCTTGGCTGACTCATGAGTAGACCACACTCGGTTTACTCGTGAGTAGACCACGCTAGACGTACTGTTTGGTAGACCCGGGTTGGCTTACTCTCGAGTAGACCATGCTTGGCTGTCTCGTGAATAGACCACACTTTGTTTACTCGTGAGTAGACCACGCTAGGTGTACTGGTTAGTAGACCCGGGTTGGCTTACTCGTGAGTAGACCCCCGTCGGCTCATTCGTGCAATGTGCAAGCTTACACGTGGTTATAAAAGGAGTAGTTTCTGCACATATGAGGCATGTTGCACCAGAGGAAAAGCCTCCTTTCCTTGGCTTAAAAATCAGCTGGGATAAGCTTGCGAAATGCAAAGAACAAGATAGCATTCATTCAAATGCTACGCACCAGAGGAAAAGCCTGCTTTCCTCGGCTTAAAAATCAGCTCGGATAAGCTTGCGAAATGCAAAGAACAAGATAGCATTCATTCAAATGCTACACACTTCTTCAGTCTTAGTTCCGCTCAGTAAAAACACTCACTGGTTGCAAGAACAGGTCAAAAAGCATCCCAGATCATATTGGGGTTGCACACAGTTGCCAAAAACATGGATGTAAGAAATTACAAACAGACCTTAAAAAGGTTAGATTAGACGGTTAGACAAACCCGTCAGCGACTCACGAGTAGACCCCAGCTGCCATACATGCGAATAGACCCCGGTTGGTTTACTCATGAGTAGACCACGTTCGGCTTACTCGCGAGTAGACCATGCTTGGCTGACTCGTGAATAGACCACACTCGGTTTACTCGTGAGTAGACCACGCTAGACGTACTGGTTAGTAGACCCGGGTTGGCTTACTCTCGAGTAGACCATGCTTGGCTGTCTCGTGAATAGACCACACTTTGTTTACTCGTGAGTAGACCACGCTAGGTGTACTGGTTAGTAGACCCGGGTTGGCTTACTCGTGAGTAGACCCCCGTCGGCTCATTCGTGCAATGTGCAAGCTTACACGTGGTTATAAAAGGAGTAGTTTCTGCACATATGAGGCATCTTGCCCCAGAGGAAAAGCCTGCTTTCCTCGGCTTAAAAATCAGATCGGATAAGCTTTCAAAATGCAAAGAACAAGATAGCATTCATTCAAATGCTACGCACCAGAGGAAAAGCCTGCTTTCCTCGGCTTAAAAATCAGATCGGATAAACTTGCAAAATGCAAAGAACAAGATAGCATTCATTCAAATGCTACACACTTCTTCAGTCTTAGTTCCGCTCAGTAAAAACACTCACTGGTTGCAAGAACAGGTCAAAAAGCATCCCAGATCATATTGGTGTGGCACACAGTTGCCAAAAACATGGATGTAAGAAATTACAAATAGACCTTAAAAAGGTTAGATTAGACGGTTAGACAAACCCGTCAGCGACTCACGAGTAGACCCCAGCTGCCATACATGCGAATAGACCCCGGTTGGTTTACTCATGAGTAGACCACGCTCGGCTTACTCGCGAGTAGACCATGCTTGGCTGACTCATGAGTAGACCACACTCGGTTTACTCGTGAGTAGACCACGCTAGACGTACTGTTTGGTAGACCCGGGTTGGCTTACTCTCGAGTAGACCATGCTTGGCTGTCTCGTGAATAGACCACACTTTGTTTACTCGTGAGTAGACCACGCTAGGTGTACTGGTTAGTAGACCCGGGTTGGCTTACTCGTGAGTAGACCCCCGTCGGCTCATTCGTGCAATGTGCAAGCTTACACGTGGTTATAAAAGGAGTAGTTTCTGCACATATGAGGCATGTTGCACCAGAGGAAAAGCCTCCTTTCCTTGGCTTAAAAATCAGCTGGGATAAGCTTGCGAAATGCAAAGAACAAGATAGCATTCATTCAAATGCTACGCACCAGAGGAAAAGCCTGCTTTCCTCGGCTTAAAAATCAGCTCGGATAAGCTTGCGAAATGCAAAGAACAAGATAGCATTCATTCAAATGCTACACACTTCAGTCTTAGTTCCGCTCAGTAAAAACACTCACTGGTTGCAAGAACAGGTCAAAAAGCAGCCCAGATCATATTGGGGTTGCACACAGTTGCCAAAAACATGGATGTAAGAAATTACAAACAGACCTTAAAAAGGTTAGATTAGACGGTTAGACAAACCCGTCACTGACTCACGAGTAGACCCCAGCTGCCATACATGCGAATAGACCCCGGTTGGTTTACTCATGAGTAGACCACGTTTGGCTTACTCGCGAGTAGACCATGCTTGGCTGACTCGTGAATAGACCACACTCGGTTTACTCGTGAGTAGACCACGCTAGGCGTACTGGTTAGTAGACCCGGGTTGGCTTACTCGTGAGTAGACCCCGTCGGCTCATTCGTGCAATGTGCAAGCTTACACGTGGTGATAAAAGGCTTAGTTTCTGCACATATGAGGCATCTTGCCCCAGAGGAAAAGCCTGCTTTCCTTGGCTTAAAAATCAGCTCGGATAAGCTTGCAAAATGCAAAGAACAAGATGGCATTCATTCAAATGCTATGCACCAGAGGAAAAGCCTGCTTTCCTCGGCTTAAAAATCAGATCGGATAAGCTTTCAAAATGCAAAGAACAAGATAGCATTCATTCAAATGCTACGCACCAGAGGAAAAGCCTGCTTTCCTCGGCTTAAAAATCAGATCGGATAAACTTGCAAAATGCAAAGAACAAGATAGCATTCATTCAAATGCTACACACTTCTTCAGTCTTAGTTCCGCTCAGTAAAAACACTCACTGGTTGCAAGAACAGGTCAAAAAGCATCCCAGATCATATTGGTGTGGCACACAGTTGCCAAAAACATGGATGTAAGAAATTACAAACAGACCTTAAAAAGGTTAGATTAGACGGTTAGACAAACCCGTCAGCGACTCACGAGTAGACCCCAGCTGCCATACATGCGAATAGACCCCGGTTGGTTTACTCATGAGTAGACCACGCTCGGCTTACTCGCGAGTAGACCATGCTTGGCTGACTCATGAGTAGACCACACTCGGTTTACTCGTGAGTAGACCACGCTAGACGTACTGTTTGGTAGACCCGGGTTGGCTTACTCTCGAGTAGACCATGCTTGGCTGTCTCGTGAATAGACCACACTTTGTTTACTCGTGAGTAGACCACGCTAGGTGTACTGGTTAGTAGAACCGGGTTGGCTTACTCGTGAGTAGACCCCCGTCGGCTCATTCGTGCAATGTGCAAGCTTACACGTGGTTATAAAAGGAGTAGTTTCTGCACATATGAGGCATCTTGCCCCAGAGGAAAAGCCTGCTTTCCTCGACTTAAAAATCAGATCGGATAAGCTTTCAAAATGCAAAGAACAAGATAGCATTCATTCAAATGCTACGCACCAGAGGAAAAGCCTGCTTTCCTCGGCTTAAAAATCAGATCGGATAAACTTGCAAAATGCAAAGAACAAGATAGCATTCATTCAAATGCTACACACTTCTTCAGTCTTAGTTCCGCTCAGTAAAAACACTCACTGGTTGCAAGAACAGGTCAAAAAGCATCCCAGATCATATTGGTGTGGCACACAGTTGCCAAAAACATGGATGTAAGAAATTACAAACAGACCTTAAAAAGGTTAGATTAGACGGTTAGACAAACCCGTCAGCGACTCACGAGTAGACCCCAGCTGCCATACATGCGAATAGACCCCGGTTGGTTTGCTCATGAGTAGACCATGCTCGGCTTACTCGCGAGTAGACCATGCTTGGCTGACTCATGAGTAGACCACACTCGGTTTACTCGTGAGTAGACCACGCTAGACGTACTGTTTGGTAGACCCGGGTTGGCTTACTCTCGAGTAGACCATGCTTGGCTGTCTCGTGAATAGACCACACTTTGTTTACTCGTGAGTAGACCACGCTAGGTGTACTGGTTAGTAGACCCGGGTTGGCTTACTCGTGAGTAGACCCCCGTCGGCTCATTCGTGCAATGTGCAAGCTTACACGTGGTTATAAAAGGAGTAGTTTCTGCACATATGAGGCATCTTGCCCCAGAGGAAAAGCCTGCTTTCCTCGGCTTAAAAATCAGATCGGATAAGCTTTCAAAATGCAAAGAACAAGATAGCATTCATTCAAATGCTACGCACCAGAGGAAAAGCCTGCTTTCCTCGGCTTAAAAATCAGATCGGATAAACTTGCAAAATGCAAAGAACAAGATAGCATTCATTCAAATGCTACACACTTCTTCAGTCTTAGTTCCGCTCAGTAAAAACACTCACTGGTTGCAAGAACAGGTCAAAAAGCATCCCAGATCATATTGGTGTGGCACACAGTTGCCAAAAACATGGATGTAAGAAATTACAAACAGACCTTAAAAAGGTTAGATTAGACGGTTAGACAAACCCGTCAGCGACTCACGAGTAGACCCCAGCTGCCATACATGCGAATAGACCCCGGTTGGTTTACTCATGAGTAGACCACGCTCGGCTTACTCGCGAGTAGACCATGCTTGGCTGACTCATGAGTAGACCACACTCGGTTTACTCGTGAGTAGACCACGCTAGACGTACTGTTTGGTAGACCCGGGTTGGCTTACTCTCGAGTAGACCATGCTTGGCTGTCTCGTGAATAGACCACACTTTGTTTACTCGTGAGTAGACCACGCTAGGTGTACTGGTTAGTAGACCCGGGTTGGCTTACTCGTGAGTAGACCCCCGTCGGCTCATTCGTGCAATGTGCAAGCTTACACGTGGTTATAAAAGGAGTAGTTTCTGCACATATGAGGCATCTTGCCCCAGAGGAAAAGCCTGCTTTCCTCGGCTTAAAAATCAGATCGGATAAGCTTTCAAAATGCAAAGAACAAGATAGCATTCATTCAAATGCTACACACCAGAGGAAAAGCCTCCTTTCCTTGGCTTAAAAATCAGCTCGGATAAGCTTGCGAAATGCAAAGAACAAGATAGCATTCATTCAAATGCTACACACTTCTTCAGTCTTAGTTCCGCTCAGTAAAAACACTCACTGGTTGCAAGAACAGGTCAAAAAGCAGCCCAGATCATATTGGGGTTGCACACAGTTGCCAAAAACATGGATGTAAGAAATTACAAACAGACCTTAAAAAGGTTAGATTAGACGGTTAGACAAACCCGTCAGCGACTCACGAGTAGACCCCAGCTGCCATACATGCGAATAGACCCCGGTTGGTTTACTCATGAGTAGACCACGTTCGGCTTACTCGCGAGTAGACCATGCTTGGCTGACTCGTGAATAGACCACACTCGGTTTACTCGTGAGTAGACCACGCTAGGCGTACTGGTTAGTAGACCCGGGTTGGCTTACTCGTGAGTAGACCTCCGTCGGCTCATTCGTGCAATGTGCAAGCTTACACGTGGTTATAAAAGGAGTAGTTTCTGCACATATGAGGCATGTTGCACCAGAGGAAAAGCCTCCTTTCCTTGGCTTAAAAATCAGCTCGGATAAGCTTGCGAAATGCAAAGAACAAGATAGCATTCATTCAAATGCTACGCACCAGAGGAAAAGCCTGCTTTGCTCGGCTTAAAAATCAGCTCGGATAAGCTTGCGAAATGCAAAGAACAAGATAGCATTCATTCAAATGCTACACACTTCAGTCTTAGTTCCGCTCAGTAAAAACACTCACTGGTTGCAAGAACAGGTCAAAAAGCAGCCCAGATCATATTGGGGTTGCACACAGTTGCCAAAAACATGGATGTAAGAAATTACAAACAGACCTTAAAAAGGTTAGATTAGACGGTTAGACAAACCCGTCACTGACTCACGAGTAGACCCCAGCTGCCATACATGCGAATAGACCCCGGTTGGTTTACTCATAAGTAGACCACGTTCGGCTTACTCGCGAGTAGACCATGCTTGGCTGACTCGTGAATAGACCACACTCGGTTTACTCGTGAGTAGACCACGCTAGGCGTACTGGTTAGTAGACCCGGGTTGGCTTACTCGTGAGTAGACCCCGTCGGCTCATTCGTGCAATGTGCAAGCTTACACGTGGTGATAAAAGGCTTAGTTTCTGCACATATGAGGAATCTTGCCCCAGAGGAAAAGCCTGCTTTCCTTGGCTTAAAAATCAGCTCGGATAAGCTTGCAAAATGCAAAGAACAAGATGGCATTCATTCAAATGCTACGCACCAGAGGAAAAGCCTGCTTTCCTCGGCTTAAAAATCAGATCGGATAAACTTGCGAAATGCAAAGAACAAGATAGCATTCATTCAAATGCTACACACTTCTTCAGTCTTAGTTCCGCTCAGTAAAAACACTCACTGGTTGCAAGAACAGGTCAAAAAGCATCCCAGATCATATTGGTGTGGCACACAGTTGCCAAAAACATGGATGTAAGAAATTACAAACAGACCTTAAAAAGGTTAGATTAGACGGTTAGACAAACCCGTCAGCGACTCACGAGTAGACCCCAGCTGCCATACATGCGAATAGACCCCGGTTGGTTTACTCATGAGTAGACCACGCTCGGCTTACTCGCGAGTAGACCATGCTTGGCTGACTCATGAGTAGACCACACTCGGTTTACTCGTGAGTAGACCACGCTAGACGTACTGTTTGGTAGACCCGGGTTGGCTTACTCTCGAGTAGACCATGCTTGGCTGTCTCGTGAATAGACCACACTTTGTTTACTCGTGAGTAGACCACGCTAGGTGTATTGGTTAGTAGACCCGGGTTGGCTTACTCGTGAGTAGACCCCCGTCGGCTCATTCGTGCAATGTGCAAGCTTACACGTGGTTATAAAAGGAGTAGTTTCTGCACATATGAGGCATGTTGCACCAGAGGAAAAGCCTCCTTTCCTTGGCTTAAAAATCAGCTGGGATAAGCTTGCGAAATGCAAAGAACAAGATAGCATTCATTCAAATGCTACGCACCAGAGGAAAAGCCTGCTTTGCTCGGCTTAAAAATCAGCTCGGATAAGCTTGCGAAATGCAAAGAACAAGATAGCATTCATTCAAATGCTACACACTTCAGTCTTAGTTCCGCTCAGTAAAAACACTCACTGGTTGCAAGAACAGGTCAAAAAGCAGCCCAGATCATATTGGGGTTGCACACAGTTGCCAAAAACATGGATGTAAGAAATTACAAACAGACCTTAAAAAGGTTAGATTAGACGGTTAGACAAACCCGTCACTGACTCACGAGTAGACCCCAGCTGCCATACATGCGAATAGACCCCGGTTGGTTTACTCATGAGTAGACCACGTTCGGCTTACTCGCGAGTAGACCATGCTTGGCTGACTCGTGAATAGACCACACTCGGTTTACTCGTGAGTAGACCACGCTAGGCGTACTGGTTAGTAGACCCGGGTTGGCTTACTCGTGAGTAGACCCCGTCGGCTCATTCGTGCAATGTGCAAGCTTACACGTGGTGATAAAAGGCTTAGTTTCTGCACATATGAGGCATCTTGCCCCAGAGGAAAAGCCTGCTTTCCTTGGCTTAAAAATCAGCTCGGATAAGCTTGCAAAATGCAAAGAACAAGATGGCATTCATTCAAATGCTATGCACCAGAGGAAAAGCCTGCTTTCCTCGGCTTAAAAATCAGATCGGATAAGCTTTCAAAATGCAAAGAACAAGATAGCATTCATTCAAATGCTACGCACCAGAGGAAAAGCCTGCTTTCCTCGGCTTAAAAATCAGATCGGATAAACTTGCAAAATGCAAAGAACAAGATAGCATTCATTCAAATGCTACACACTTCTTCAGTCTTAGTTCCGCTCAGTAAAAACACTCACTGGTTGCAAGAACAGGTCAAAAAGCATCCCAGATCATATTGGTGTGGCACACAGTTGCCAAAAACATGGATGTAAGAAATTACAAACAGACCTTAAAAAGGTTAGATTAGACGGTTAGACAAACCCGTCAGCGACTCACGAGTAGACCCCAGCTGCCATACATGCGAATAGACCCCGGTTGGTTTACTCATGAGTAGACCACGCTCGGCTTACTCGCGAGTAGACCATGCTTGGCTGACTCATGAGTAGACCACACTCGGTTTACTCGTGAGTAGACCACGCTAGACGTACTGTTTGGTAGACCCGGGTTGGCTTACTCTCGAGTAGACCATGCTTGGCTGTCTCGTGAATAGACCACACTTTGTTTACTCGTGAGTAGACCACGCTAGGTGTACTGGTTAGTAGACCCGGGTTGGCTTACTCGTGAGTAGACCCCCGTCGGCTCATTCGTGCAATGTGCAAGCTTACACGTGGTTATAAAAGGAGTAGTTTCTGCACATATGAGGCATCTTGCCCCAGAGGAAAAGCCTGCTTTCCTCGGCTTAAAAATCAGATCGGATAAGCTTTCAAAATGCAAAGAACAAGATAGCATTCATTCAAATGCTACGCACCAGAGGAAAAGCCTGCTTTCCTCGGCTTAAAAATCAGATCGGATAAACTTGCAAAATGCAAAGAACAAGATAGCATTCATTCAAATGCTACACACTTCTTCAGTCTTAGTTCCGCTCAGTAAAAACACTCACTGGTTGCAAGAACAGGTCAAAAAGCATCCCAGATCATATTGGTGTGGCACACAGTTGCCAAAAACATGGATGTAAGAAATTACAAACAGACCTTAAAAAGGTTAGATTAGACGGTTAGACAAACCCGTCAGCGACTCACGAGTAGACCCCAGCTGCCATACATGCGAATAGACCCCGGTTGGTTTACTCATGAGTAGACCACGCTCGGCTTACTCGCGAGTAGACCATGCTTGGCTGACTCATGAGTAGACCACACTCGGTTTACTCGTGAGTAGACCACGCTAGACGTACTGTTTGGTAGACCCGGGTTGGCTTACTCTCGAGTAGACCATGCTTGGCTGTCTCGTGAATAGACCACACTTTGTTTACTCGTGAGTAGACCACGCTAGGTGTACTGGTTAGTAGACCCGGGTTGGCTTACTCGTGAGTAGACCCCCGTCGGCTCATTCGTGCAATGTGCAAGCTTACACGTGGTTATAAAAGGAGTAGTTTCTGCACATATGAGGAATCTTGCCCCAGAGGAAAAGCCTGCTTTCCTCGGCTTAAAAATCAGATCGGATAAGCTTTCAAAATGCAAAGAACAAGATAGCATTCATTCAAATGCTACACACCAGAGGAAAAGCCTGCTTTCCTCGGCTTAAAAATCAGCTCGGATAAACTTGCGAAATGCAAAGAGCAAGATAGCATTCATTCAAATGCTACACACTTCTTCAGTCTTAGTTCCGCTCAGTAAAAACACTCACTGGTTGCAAGAACAGGTCAAAAAGCATCCCAGATCATATTGGTGTGGCACACAGTTGCCAAAAACATGGATGTAAGAAATTACAAACAGACCTTAAAAAGGTTAGATTAGACGGTTAGACAAACCCGTCAGCGACTCACGAGTAGACCCCAGCTGCCATACATGCGAATAGACCCCGGTTGGTTTACTCATGAGTAGACCACGCTCGGCTTACTCGCGAGTAGACCATGCTTGGCTGACTCATGAGTAGACCACATTCGGTTTACTCGTGAGTAGACCAAGCTAGACGTACTGTTTGGTAGACCCGGGTTGGCTTACTCTCGAGTAGACCATGCTTGGCTGTCTCGTGAATAGACCACACTTTGTTTACTCGTGAGTAGACCACGCTAGCTGTACTGGTTAGTAGACCCGGGTTGGCTTACTCGTGAGTAGACCCCCGTCGGCTCATTCGTGCAATGTGCAAGCTTACACGTGGTTATAAAAGGAGTAGTTTCTGCACATATGAGGCATGTTGCACCAGAGGAAAAGCCTCCTTTCCTTGGCTTAAAAATCAGCTCGGATAAGCTTGCGAAATGCAAAGAACAAGATAGCATTCATTCAAATGCTACACACTTCTTCAGTCTTAGTTCCGCTCAGTAAAAACACTCACTGGTTGCAAGAACAGGTCAAAAAGCAGCCCAGATCATATTGGGGTTGCACACAGTTGCCAAAAACATGGATGTAAGAAATTACAAACAGACCTTAAAAAGGTTAGATTAGACGGTTAGACAAACCCGTCAGCGACTCACGAGTAGACCCCAGCTGCCATACATGCGAATAGACCCCGGTTGGTTTACTCATGAGTAGACCACGTTCGGCTTACTCGCGAGTAGACCATGCTTGGCTGACTCGTGAATAGACCACACTCGGTTTACTCGTGAGTAGACCACGCTAGGCGTACTGGTTAGTAGACCCGGGTTGGCTTACTCGTGAGTAGACCTCCGTCGGCTCATTCGTGCAATGTGCAAGCTTACACGTGGTTATAAAAGGAGTAGTTTCTGCACATATGAGGCATGTTGCACCAGAGGAAAAGCCTCCTTTCCTTGGCTTAAAAATCAGCTCGGATAAGCTTGCGAAATGCAAAGAACAAGATAGCATTCATTCAAATGCTACGCACCAGAGGAAAAGCCTGCTTTGCTCGGCTTAAAAATCAGCTCGGATAAGCTTGCGAAATGCAAAGAACAAGATAGCATTCATTCAAATGCTACACACTTCAGTCTTAGTTCCGCTCAGTAAAAACACTCACTGGTTGCAAGAACAGGTCAAAAAGCAGCCCAGATCATATTGGGGTTGCACACAGTTGCCAAAAACATGGATGTAAGAAATTACAAACAGACCTTAAAAAGGTTAGATTAGACGGTTAGACAAACCCGTCACTGACTCACGAGTAGACCCCAGCTGCCATACATGCGAATAGACCCCGGTTGGTTTACTCATAAGTAGACCACGTTCGGCTTACTCGCGAGTAGACCATGCTTGGCTGACTCGTGAATAGACCACACTCGGTTTACTCGTGAGTAGACCACGCTAGGCGTACTGGTTAGTAGACCCGGGTTGGCTTACTCGTGAGTAGACCCCGTCGGCTCATTCGTGCAATGTGCAAGCTTACACGTGGTGATAAAAGGCTTAGTTTCTGCACATATGAGGAATCTTGCCCCAGAGGAAAAGCCTGCTTTCCTTGGCTTAAAAATCAGCTCGGATAAGCTTGCAAAATGCAAAGAACAAGATGGCATTCATTCAAATGCTACGCACCAGAGGAAAAGCCTGCTTTCCTCGGCTTAAAAATCAGATCGGATAAGCTTTCAAAATGCAAAGAACAAGATAGCATTCATTCAAATGCTACGCACCAGAGGAAAAGCCTGCTTTCCTCGGCTTAAAAATCAGATCGGATAAACTTGCAAAATGCAAAGAACAAGATAGCATTCATTCAAATGCTACACACTTCTTCAGTCTTAGTTCCGCTCAGTAAAAACACTCACTGGTTGCAAGAACAGGTCAAAAAGCATCCCAGATCATATTGGTGTGGCACACAGTTGCCAAAAACATGGATGTAAGAAATTACAAACAGACCTTAAAAAGGTTAGATTAGACGGTTAGACAAACCCGTCAGCGACTCACGAGTAGACCCCAGCTGCCATACATGCGAATAGACCCCGGTTGGTTTACTCATGAGTAGACCACGCTCGGCTTACTCGTGAGTAGACCATGCTTGGCTGACTCATGAGTAGACCACACTCGGTTTACTCGTGAGTAGACCACGCTAGACGTACTGTTTGGTAGACCCGGGTTGGCTTACTCTCGAGTAGACCATGCTTGGCTGTCTCGTGAATAGACCACACTTTGTTTACTCGTGAGTAGACCACGCTAGGTGTACTGGTTAGTAGACCCGGGTTGGCTTACTCGTGAGTAGACCCCCGTCGGCTCATTCGTGCAATGTGCAAGCTTACACGTGGTTATAAAAGGAGTAGTTTCTGCACATATGAGGCATCTTGCCCCAGAGGAAAAGCCTGCTTTCCTCGGCTTAAAAATCAGATCGGATAAGCTTTCAAAATGCAAAGAACAAGATAGCATTCATTCAAATGCTACGCACCAGAGGAAAAGCCTGCTTTCCTCGGCTTAAAAATCAGATCGGATAAACTTGCAAAATGCAAAGAACAAGATAGCATTCATTCAAATGCTACACACTTCTTCAGTCTTAGTTCCGCTCAGTAAAAACACTCACTGGTTGCAAGAACAGGTCAAAAAGCATCCCAGATCATATTGGTGTGGCACACAGTTGCCAAAAACATGGATGTAAGAAATTACAAACAGACCTTAAAAAGGTTAGATTAGACGGTTAGACAAACCCGTCAGCGACTCACGAGTAGACCCCAGCTGCCATACATGCGAATAGACCCCGGTTGGTTTACTCATGAGTAGACCACGCTCGGCTTACTCGCGAGTAGACCATGCTTGGCTGACTCATGAGTAGACCACACTCGGTTTACTCGTGAGTAGACCACGCTAGGCGTACTGGTTAGTAGACCCGGGTTGGCTTACTCGTGAGTAGACCCCGTCGGCTCATTCGTGCAATGTGCAAGCTTACACGTGGTGATAAAAGGCTTAGTTTCTGCACATATGAGGAATCTTGCCCCAGAGGAAAAGCCTGCTTTCCTTGGCTTAAAAATCAGCTCGGATAAGCTTGCAAAATGCAAAGAACAAGATGGCATTCATTCAAATGCTACGCACCAGAGGAAAAGCCTGCTTTCCTCGGCTTAAAAATCAGATCGGATAAGCTTTCAAAATGCAAAGAACAAGATAGCATTCATTCAAATGCTACGCACCAGAGGAAAAGCCTGCTTTCCTCGGCTTAAAAATCAGATCGGATAAACTTGCAAAATGCAAAGAACAAGATAGCATTCATTCAGATGCTACACACTTCTTCAGTCTTAGTTCCGCTCAGTAAAAACACTCACTGGTTGCAAGAACAGGTCAAAAAGCATCCCAGATCATATTGGTGTGGCACACAGTTGCCAAAAACATGGATGTAAGAAATTACAAACAGACCTTAAAAAGGTTAGATTAGACGGTTAGACAAACCCGTCAGCGACTCACGAGTAGACCCCAGCTGCCATACATGCGAATAGACCCCGGTTGGTTTACTCATGAGTAGACCACGCTCGGCTTACTCGCGAGTAGACCATGCTTGGCTGACTCATGAGTAGACCACACTCGGTTTACTCGTGAGTAGACCACGCTAGACGTACTGTTTGGTAGACCCGGGTTGGCTTACTCTCGAGTAGACCATGCTTGGCTGTCTCGTGAATAGACCACACTTTGTTTACTCGTGAGTAGACCACGCTAGGTGTACTGGTTAGTAGACCCGGGTTGGCTTACTCGTGAGTAGACCCCCGTCGGCTCATTCGTGCAATGTGCAAGCTTACACGTGGTTATAAAAGGAGTAGTTTCTGCACATATGAGGCATCTTGCCCCAGAGGAAAAGCCTGCTTTCCTCGGCTTAAAAATCAGATCGGATAAGCTTTCAAAATGCAAAGAACAAGATAGCATTCATTCAAATGCTACGCACCAGAGGAAAAGCCTGCTTTCCTCGGCTTAAAAATCAGATCGGATAAACTTGCGAAATGCAAAGAACAAGATAGCATTCATTCAAATGCTACACACTTCTTCAGTCTTAGTTCCGCTCAGTAAAAACACTCACTGGTTGCAAGAACAGGTCAAAAAGCATCCCAGATCATATTGGTGTGGCACACAGTTGCCAAAAACATGGATGTAAGAAATTACAAACAGACCTTAAAAAGGTTAGATTAGACGGTTAGACAAACCCGTCAGCGACTCACGAGTAGACCCCAGCTGCCATACATGCGAATAGACCCCGGTTGGTTTACTCATGAGTAGACCACGCTCGGCTTACTCGCGAGTAGACCATGCTTGGCTGACTCATGAGTAGACCACACTCGGTTTACTCGTGAGTAGACCACGCTAGACGTACTGTTTGGTAGACCCGGGTTGGCTTACTCTCGAGTAGACCATGCTTGGCTGTCTCGTGAATAGACCACACTTTGTTTACTCGTGAGTAGACCACGCTAGGTGTACTGGTTAGTAGACCCGGGTTGGCTTACTCGTGAGTAGACCCCCCGTCGGCTCATTCGTGCAATGTGCAAGCTTACACGTGGTTATAAAAGGAGTAGTTTCTGCACATATGAGGCATGTTGCACCAGAGGAAAAGCCTCCTTTCCTTGGCTTAAAAATCAGCTGGGATAAGCTTGCGAAATGCAAAGAACAAGATAGCATTCATTCAAATGCTACGCACCAGAGGAAAAGCCTGCTTTCCTCGGCTTAAAAATCAGCTCGGATAAGCTTGCGAAATGCAAAGAACAAGATAGCATTCATTCAAATGCTACACACTTCAGTCTTAGTTCCGCTCAGTAAAAACACTCACTGGTTGCAAGAACAGGTCAAAAAGCAGCCCAGATCATATTGGGGTTGCACACAGTTGCCAAAAACATGGATGTAAGAAATTACAAACAGACCTTAAAAAGGTTAGATTAGACGGTTAGACAAACCCGTCACTGACTCACGAGTAGACCCCAGCTGCCATACATGCGAATAGACCCCGGTTGGTTTACTCATGAGTAGACCACGTTCGGCTTACTCGCGAGTAGACCATGCTTGGCTGACTCGTGAATAGACCACACTCGGTTTACTCGTGAGTAGACCACGCTAGGCGTACTGGTTAGTAGACCCGGGTTGGCTTACTCGTGAGTAGACCCCGTCGGCTCATTCGTGCAATGTGCAAGCTTACACGTGGTGATAAAAGGCTTAGTTTCTGCACATATGAGGAATCTTGCCCCAGAGGAAAAGCCTGCTTTCCTTGGCTTAAAAATCAGCTCGGATAAGCTTGCAAAATGCAAAGAACAAGATGGCATTCATTCAAATGCTACGCACCAGAGGAAAAGCCTGCTTTCCTCGGCTTAAAAATCAGATCGGATAAGCTTTCAAAATGCAAAGAACAAGATAGCATTCATTCAAATGCTACGCACCAGAGGAAAAGCCTGCTTTCCTCGGCTTAAAAATCAGATCGGATAAACTTGCAAAATGCAAAGAACAAGATAGCATTCATTCAAATGCTACACACTTCTTCAGTCTTAGTTCCGCTCAGTAAAAACACTCACTGGTTGCAAGAACAGGTCAAAAAGCATCCCAGATCATATTGGTGTGGCACACAGTTGCCAAAAACATGGATGTAAGAAATTACAAACAGACCTTAAAAAGGTTAGATTAGACGGTTAGACAAACCCGTCAGCGACTCACGAGTAGACCCCAGCTGCCATACATGCGAATAGACCCCGGTTGGTTTGCTCATGAGTAGACCACGCTCGGCTTACTCGCGAGTAGACCATGCTTGGCTGACTCATGAGTAGACCACACTCGGTTTACTCGTGAGTAGACCACGCTAGACGTACTGTTTGGTAGACCCGGGTTGGCTTACTCTCGAGTAGACCATGCTTGGCTGTCTCGTGAATAGACCACACTTTGTTTACTCGTGAGTAGACCACGCTAGGTGTACTGGTTAGTAGACCCGGGTTGGCTTACTCGTGAGTAGACCCCCGTCGGCTCATTCGTGCAATGTGCAAGCTTACACGTGGTTATAAAAGGAGTAGTTTCTGCACATATGAGGCATCTTGCCCCAGAGGAAAAGCCTGCTTTCCTCGGCTTAAAAATCAGATCGGATAAGCTTTCAAAATGCAAAGAACAAGATAGCATTCATTCAAATGCTACGCACCAGAGGAAAAGCCTGCTTTCCTCGGCTTAAAAATCAGATCGGATAAACTTGCAAAATGCAAAGAACAAGATAGCATTCATTCAAATGCTACACACTTCTTCAGTCTTAGTTCCGCTCAGTAAAAACACTCACTGGTTGCAAGAACAGGTCAAAAAGCATCCCAGATCATATTGGTGTGGCACACAGTTGCCAAAAACATGGATGTAAGAAATTACAAACAGACCTTAAAAAGGTTAGATTAGACGGTTAGACAAACCCGTCAGCGACTCACGAGTAGACCCCAGCTGCCATACATGCGAATAGACCCCGGTTGGTTTACTCATGAGTAGACCACGCTCGGCTTACTCGCGAGTAGACCATGCTTGGCTGACTCATGAGTAGACCACACTCGGTTTACTCGTGAGTAGACCACGCTAGACGTACTGTTTGGTAGACCCGGGTTGGCTTACTCTCGAGTAGACCATGCTTGGCTGTCTCGTGAATAGACCACACTTTGTTTACTCGTGAGTAGACCACGCTAGGTGTACTGGTTAGTAGACCCGGGTTGGCTTACTCGTGAGTAGACCCCCCGTCGGCTCATTCGTGCAATGTGCAAGCTTACACGTGGTTATAAAAGGAGTAGTTTCTGCACATATGAGGCATGTTGCACCAGAGGAAAAGCCTCCTTTCCTTGGCTTAAAAATCAGCTGGGATAAGCTTGCGAAATGCAAAGAACAAGATAGCATTCATTCAAATGCTACGCACCAGAGGAAAAGCCTGCTTTCCTCGGCTTAAAAATCAGCTCGGATAAGCTTGCGAAATGCAAAGAACAAGATAGCATTCATTCAAATGCTACACACTTCAGTCTTAGTTCCGCTCAGTAAAAACACTCACTGGTTGCAAGAACAGGTCAAAAAGCAGCCCAGATCATATTGGGGTTGCACACAGTTGCCAAAAACATGGATGTAAGAAATTACAAACAGACCTTAAAAAGGTTAGATTAGACGGTTAGACAAACCCGTCACTGACTCACGAGTAGACCCCAGCTGCCATACATGCGAATAGACCCCGGTTGGTTTACTCATGAGTAGACCACGTTCGGCTTACTCGCGAGTAGACCATGCTTGGCTGACTCGTGAATAGACCACACTCGGTTTACTCGTGAGTAGACCACGCTAGGCGTACTGGTTAGTAGACCCGGGTTGGCTTACTCGTGAGTAGACCCCGTCGGCTCATTCGTGCAATGTGCAAGCTTACACGTGGTGATAAAAGGCTTAGTTTCTGCACATATGAGGCATCTTGCCCCAGAGGAAAAGCCTGCTTTCCTTGGCTTAAAAATCAGCTCGGATAAGCTTGCAAAATGCAAAGAACAAGATGGCATTCATTCAAATGCTATGCACCAGAGGAAAAGCCTGCTTTCCTCGGCTTAAAAATCAGATCGGATAAGCTTTCAAAATGCAAAGAACAAGATAGCATTCATTCAAATGCTACGCACCAGAGGAAAAGCCTGCTTTCCTCGGCTTAAAAATCAGATCGGATAAACTTGCAAAATGCAAAGAACAAGATAGCATTCATTCAAATGCTACACACTTCTTCAGTCTTAGTTCCGCTCAGTAAAAACACTCACTGGTTGCAAGAACAGGTCAAAAAGCATCCCAGATCATATTGGTGTGGCACACAGTTGCCAAAAACATGGATGTAAGAAATTACAAACAGACCTTAAAAAGGTTAGATTAGACGGTTAGACAAACCCGTCAGCGACTCACGAGTAGACCCCAGCTGCCATACATGCGAATAGACCCCGGTTGGTTTGCTCATGAGTAGACCACGCTCGGCTTACTCGCGAGTAGACCATGCTTGGCTGACTCATGAGTAGACCACACTCGGTTTACTCGTGAGTAGACCACGCTAGACGTACTGTTTGGTAGACCCGGGTTGGCTTACTCTCGAGTAGACCATGCTTGGCTGTCTCGTGAATAGACCACACTTTGTTTACTCGTGAGTAGACCACGCTAGGTGTACTGGTTAGTAGACCCGGGTTGGCTTACTCGTGAGTAGACCCCCGTCGGCTCATTCGTGCAATGTGCAAGCTTACACGTGGTTATAAAAGGAGTAGTTTCTGCACATATGAGGCATCTTGCCCCAGAGGAAAAGCCTGCTTTCCTCGGCTTAAAAATCAGATCGGATAAGCTTTCAAAATGCAAAGAACAAGATAGCATTCATTCAAATGCTACGCACCAGAGGAAAAGCCTGCTTTCCTCGGCTTAAAAATCAGATCGGATAAACTTGCAAAATGCAAAGAACAAGATAGCATTCATTCAAATGCTACACACTTCTTCAGTCTTAGTTCCGCTCAGTAAAAACACTCACTGGTTGCAAGAACAGGTCAAAAAGCATCCCAGATCATATTGGTGTGGCACACAGTTGCCAAAAACATGGATGTAAGAAATTACAAACAGACCTTAAAAAGGTTAGATTAGACGGTTAGACAAACCCGTCAGCGACTCACGAGTAGACCCCAGCTGCCATACATGCGAATAGACCCCGGTTGGTTTACTCATGAGTAGACCACGCTCGGCTTACTCGCGAGTAGACCATGCTTGGCTGACTCATGAGTAGACCACACTCGGTTTACTCGTGAGTAGACCACGCTAGACGTACTGTTTGGTAGACCCGGGTTGGCTTACCCTCGAGTAGACCATGCTTGGCTGTCTCGTGAATAGACCACACTTTGTTTACTCGTGAGTAGACCACGCTAGGTGTACTGGTTAGTAGACCCGGGTTGGCTTACTCGTGAGTAGACCCCCGTCGGCTCATTCGTGCAATGTGCAAGCTTACACGTGGTTATAAAAGGAGTAGTTTCTGCACATATGAGGCATCTTGCCCCAGAGGAAAAGCCTGCTTTCCTCGGCTTAAAAATCAGATCGGATAAGCTTTCAAAATGCAAAGAACAAGATAGCATTCATTCAAATGCTACGCACCAGAGGAAAAGCCTGCTTTCCTCGGCTTAAAAATCAGATCGGATAAACTTGCGAAATGCAAAGAACAAGATAGCATTCATTCAAATGCTACACACTTCTTCAGTCTTAGTTCCGCTCAGTAAAAACACTCACTGGTTGCAAGAACAGGTCAAAAAGCATCCCAGATCATATTGGTGTGGCACACAGTTGCCAAAAACATGGATGTAAGAAATTACAAACAGACCTTAAAAAGGTTAGATTAGACGGTTAGACAAACCCGTCAGCGACTCACGAGTAGACCCCAGCTGCCATACATGCGAATAGACCCCGGTTGGTTTACTCATGAGTAGACCACGCTCGGCTTACTCGTGAGTAGACCATGCTTGGCTGACTCATGAGTAGACCACACTCGGTTTACTCGTGAGTAGACCACGCTAGACGTACTGTTTGGTAGACCCGGGTTGGCTTACTCTCGAGTAGACCATGCTTGGCTGTCTCGTGAATAGACCACACTTTGTTTACTCGTGAGTAGACCACGCTAGGTGTACTGGTTAGTAGACCCGGGTTGGCTTACTCGTGAGTAGACCCCCGTCGGCTCATTCGTGCAATGTGCAAGCTTACACGTGGTTATAAAAGGAGTAGTTTCTGCACATATGAGGCATCTTGCCCCAGAGGAAAAGCCTGCTTTCCTCGGCTTAAAAATCAGATCGGATAAGCTTTCAAAATGCAAAGAACAAGATAGCATTCATTCAAATGCTACGCACCAGAGGAAAAGCCTGCTTTCCTCGGCTTAAAAATCAGATCGGATAAACTTGCAAAATGCAAAGAACAAGATAGCATTCATTCAAATGCTACACACTTCTTCAGTCTTAGTTCCGCTCAGTAAAAACACTCACTGGTTGCAAGAACAGGTCAAAAAGCATCCCAGATCATATTGGTGTGGCACACAGTTGCCAAAAACATGGATGTAAGAAATTACAAACAGACCTTAAAAAGGTTAGATTAGACGGTTAGACAAACCCGTCAGCGACTCACGAGTAGACCCCAGCTGCCATACATGCGAATAGACCCCGGTTGGTTTACTCATGAGTAGACCACGCTCGGCTTACTCGCGAGTAGACCATGCTTGGCTGACTCATGAGTAGACCACACTCGGTTTACTCGTGAGTAGACCACGCTAGACGTACTGTTTGGTAGACCCGGGTTGGCTTACTCTCGAGTAGACCATGCTTGGCTGTCTCGTGAATAGACCACACTTTGTTTACTCGTGAGTAGACCACGCTAGGTGTACTGGTTAGTAGACCCGGGTTGGCTTACTCGTGAGTAGACCCCCGTCGGCTCATTCGTGCAATGTGCAAGCTTACACGTGGTTATAAAAGGAGTAGTTTCTGCACATATGAGGCATCTTGCCCCAGAGGAAAAGCCTGCTTTCCTCGGCTTAAAAATCAGATCGGATAAGCTTTCAAAATGCAAAGAACAAGATAGCATTCATTCAAATGCTACGCACCAGAGGAAAAGCCTGCTTTCCTCGGCTTAAAAATCAGATCGGATAAACTTGCAAAATGCAAAGAACAAGATAGCATTCATTCAAATGCTACACACTTCTTCAGTCTTAGTTCCGCTCAGTAAAAACACTCACTGGTTGCAAGAACAGGTCAAAAAGCATCCCAGATCATATTGGTGTGGCACACAGTTGCCAAAAACATGGATGTAAGAAATTACAAACAGACCTTAAAAAGGTTAGATTAGACGGTTAGACAAACCCGTCAGCGACTCACGAGTAGACCCCAGCTGCCATACATGCGAATAGACCCCGGTTGGTTTACTCATGAGTAGACCACGCTCGGCTTACTCGCGAGTAGACCATGCTTGGCTGACTCATGAGTAGACCACACTCGGTTTACTCGTGAGTAGACCACGCTAGACGTACTGTTTGGTAGACCCGGGTTGGCTTACTCTCGAGTAGACCATGCTTGGCTGTCTCGTGAATAGACCACACTTTGTTTACTCGTGAGTAGACCACGCTAGGTGTACTGGTTAGTAGACCCGGGTTGGCTTACTCGTGAGTAGACCCCCCGTCGGCTCATTCGTGCAATGTGCAAGCTTACACGTGGTTATAAAAGGAGTAGTTTCTGCACATATGAGGCATGTTGCACCAGAGGAAAAGCCTCCTTTCCTTGGCTTAAAAATCAGCTGGGATAAGCTTGCGAAATGCAAAGAACAAGATAGCATTCATTCAAATGCTACGCACCAGAGGAAAAGCCTGCTTTCCTCGGCTTAAAAATCAGCTCGGATAAGCTTGCGAAATGCAAAGAACAAGATAGCATTCATTCAAATGCTACACACTTCAGTCTTAGTTCCGCTCAGTAAAAACACTCACTGGTTGCAAGAACAGGTCAAAAAGCAGCCCAGATCATATTGGGGTTGCACACAGTTGCCAAAAACATGGATGTAAGAAATTACAAACAGACCTTAAAAAGGTTAGATTAGACGGTTAGACAAACCCGTCACTGACTCACGAGTAGACCCCAGCTGCCATACATGCGAATAGACCCCGGTTGGTTTACTCATGAGTAGACCACGTTCGGCTTACTCGCGAGTAGACCATGCTTGGCTGACTCGTGAATAGACCACACTCGGTTTACTCGTGAGTAGACCACGCTAGGCGTACTGGTTAGTAGACCCGGGTTGGCTTACTCGTGAGTAGACCCCGTCGGCTCATTCGTGCAATGTGCAAGCTTACACGTGGTGATAAAAGGCTTAGTTTCTGCACATATGAGGAATCTTGCCCCAGAGGAAAAGCCTGCTTTCCTTGGCTTAAAAATCAGCTCGGATAAGCTTGCAAAATGCAAAGAACAAGATGGCATTCATTCAAATGCTACGCACCAGAGGAAAAGCCTGCTTTCCTCGGCTTAAAAATCAGATCGGATAAGCTTTCAAAATGCAAAGAACAAGATAGCATTCATTCAAATGCTACGCACCAGAGGAAAAGCCTGCTTTCCTCGGCTTAAAAATCAGATCGGATAAACTTGCAAAATGCAAAGAACAAGATAGCATTCATTCAAATGCTACACACTTCTTCAGTCTTAGTTCCGCTCAGTAAAAACACTCACTGGTTGCAAGAACAGGTCAAAAAGCATCCCAGATCATATTGGTGTGGCACACAGTTGCCAAAAACATGGATGTAAGAAATTACAAACAGACCTTAAAAAGGTTAGATTAGACGGTTAGACAAACCCGTCAGCGACTCACGAGTAGACCCCAGCTGCCATACATGCGAATAGACCCCGGTTGGTTTACTCATGAGTAGACCACGCTCGGCTTACTCGTGAGTAGACCATGCTTGGCTGACTCATGAGTAGACCACACTCGGTTTACTCGTGAGTAGACCACGCTAGACGTACTGTTTGGTAGACCCGGGTTGGCTTACTCTCGAGTAGACCATGCTTGGCTGTCTCGTGAATAGACCACACTTTGTTTACTCGTGAGTAGACCACGCTAGGTGTACTGGTTAGTAGACCCGGGTTGGCTTACTCGTGAGTAGACCCCCGTCGGCTCATTCGTGCAATGTGCAAGCTTACACGTGGTTATAAAAGGAGTAGTTTCTGCACATATGAGGGATCTTGCCCCAGAGGAAAAGCCTGCTTTCCTCGGCTTAAAAATCAGATCGGATAAGCTTTCAAAATGCAAAGAACAAGATAGCATTCATTCAAATGCTACGCACCAGAGGAAAAGCCTGCTTTCCTCGGCTTAAAAATCAGATCGGATAAACTTGCAAAATGCAAAGAACAAGATAGCATTCATTCAAATGCTACACACTTCTTCAGTCTTAGTTCCGCTCAGTAAAAACACTCACTGGTTGCAAGAACAGGTCAAAAAGCATCCCAGATCATATTGGTGTGGCACACAGTTGCCAAAAACATGGATGTAAGAAATTACAAACAGACCTTAAAAAGGTTAGATTAGACGGTTAGACAAACCCGTCAGCGACTCACGAGTAGACCCCAGCTGCCATACATGCGAATAGACCCCGGTTGGTTTACTCATGAGTAGACCACGCTCGGCTTACTCGCGAGTAGACCATGCTTGGCTGACTCATGAGTAGACCACACTCGGTTTACTCGTGAGTAGACCACGCTAGACGTACTGTTTGGTAGACCCGGGTTGGCTTACTCTCGAGTAGACCATGCTTGGCTGTCTCGTGAATAGACCACACTTTGTTTACTCGTGAGTAGACCACGCTAGGTGTACTGGTTAGTAGACCCGGGTTGGCTTACTCGTGAGTAGACCCCCCGTCGGCTCATTCGTGCAATGTGCAAGCTTACACGTGGTTATAAAAGGAGTAGTTTCTGCACATATGAGGCATGTTGCACCAGAGGAAAAGCCTCCTTTCCTTGGCTTAAAAATCAGCTGGGATAAGCTTGCGAAATGCAAAGAACAAGATAGCATTCATTCAAATGCTACGCACCAGAGGAAAAGCCTGCTTTCCTCGGCTTAAAAATCAGCTCGGATAAGCTTGCGAAATGCAAAGAACAAGATAGCATTCATTCAAATGCTACACACTTCAGTCTTAGTTCCGCTCAGTAAAAACACTCACTGGTTGCAAGAACAGGTCAAAAAGCAGCCCAGATCATATTGGGGTTGCACACAGTTGCCAAAAACATGGATGTAAGAAATTACAAACAGACCTTAAAAAGGTTAGATTAGACGGTTAGACAAACCCGTCACTGACTCACGAGTAGACCCCAGCTGCCATACATGCGAATAGACCCCGGTTGGTTTACTCATGAGTAGACCACGTTCGGCTTACTCGCGAGTAGACCATGCTTGGCTGACTCGTGAATAGACCACACTCGGTTTACTCGTGAGTAGACCACGCTAGGCGTACTGGTTAGTAGACCCGGGTTGGCTTACTCGTGAGTAGACCCCGTCGGCTCATTCGTGCAATGTGCAAGCTTACACGTGGTGATAAAAGGCTTAGTTTCTGCACATATGAGGAATCTTGCCCCAGAGGAAAAGCCTGCTTTCCTTGGCTTAAAAATCAGCTGGGATAAGCTTGCAAAATGCAAAGAACAAGATGGCATTCATTCAAATGCTACGCACCAGAGGAAAAGCCTGCTTTCCTCGGCTTAAAAATCAGATCGGATAAGCTTTCAAAATGCAAAGAACAAGATAGCATTCATTCAAATGCTACGCACCAGAGGAAAAGCCTGCTTTCCTCGGCTTAAAAATCAGATCGGATAAACTTGCAAAATGCAAAGAACAAGATAGCATTCATTCAAATGCTACACACTTCTTCAGTCTTAGTTCCGCTCAGTAAAAACACTCACTGGTTGCAAGAACAGGTCAAAAAGCATCCCAGATCATATTGGTGTGGCACACAGTTGCCAAAAACATGGATGTAAGAAATTACAAACAGACCTTAAAAAGGTTAGATTAGACGGTTAGACAAACCCGTCAGCGACTCACGAGTAGACCCCAGCTGCCATACATGCGAATAGACCCCGGTTGGTTTACTCATGAGTAGACCACGCTCGGCTTACTCGCGAGTAGACCATGCTTGGCTGACTCATGAGTAGACCACACTCGGTTTACTCGTGAGTAGACCACGCTAGACGTACTGTTTGGTAGACCCGGGTTGGCTTACTCTCGAGTAGACCATGCTTGGCTGTCTCGTGAATAGACCACACTTTGTTTACTCGTGAGTAGACCACGCTAGGTGTACTGGTTAGTAGACCCGGGTTGGCTTACTCGTGAGTAGACCCCCGTCGGCTCATTCGTGCAATGTGCAAGCTTACACGTGGTTATAAAAGGAGTAGTTTCTGCACATATGAGGCATCTTGCCCCAGAGGAAAAGCCTGCTTTCCTCGGCTTAAAAATCAGATCGGATAAGCTTTCAAAATGCAAAGAACAAGATAGCATTCATTCAAATGCTACGCACCAGAGGAAAAGCCTGCTTTCCTCGGCTTAAAAATCAGATCGGATAAACTTGCAAAATGCAAAGAACAAGATAGCATTCATTCAAATGCTACACACTTCTTCAGTCTTAGTTCCGCTCAGTAAAAACACTCACTGGTTGCAAGAACAGGTCAAAAAGCATCCCAGATCATATTGGTGTGGCACACATTTCCCAAAAACATGGATGTAAGAAATTACAAACAGACCTTAAAAAGGTTAGATTAGACGGTTAGACAAACCCGTCAGCGACTCACGAGTAGACCCCAGCTGCCATACATGCGAATAGACCCCGGTTGGTTTACTCATGAGTAGACCACGCTCGGCTTACTCGCGAGTAGACCATGCTTGGCTGACTCATGAGTAGACCACACTCGGTTTACTCGTGAGTAGACCACGCTAGACGTACTGTTTGGTAGACCCGGGTTGGCTTACTCTCGAGTAGACCATGCTTGGCTGTCTCGTGAATAGACCACACTTTGTTTACTCGTGAGTAGACCACGCTAGGTGTACTGGTTAGTAGACCCGGGTTGGCTTACTCGTGAGTAGACCCCCCGTCGGCTCATTCGTGCAATGTGCAAGCTTACACGTGGTTATAAAAGGAGTAGTTTCTGCACATATGAGGCATGTTGCACCAGAGGAAAAGCCTCCTTTCCTTGGCTTAAAAATCAGCTGGGATAAGCTTGCGAAATGCAAAGAACAAGATAGCATTCATTCAAATGCTACGCACCAGAGGAAAAGCCTGCTTTCCTCGGCTTAAAAATCAGCTCGGATAAGCTTGCGAAATGCAAAGAACAAGATAGCATTCATTCAAATGCTACACACTTCAGTCTTAGTTCCGCTCAGTAAAAACACTCACTGGTTGCAAGAACAGGTCAAAAAGCAGCCCAGATCATATTGGGGTTGCACACAGTTGCCAAAAACATGGATGTAAGAAATTACAAACAGACCTTAAAAAGGTTAGATTAGACGGTTAGACAAACCCGTCACTGACTCACGAGTAGACCCCAGCTGCCATACATGCGAATAGACCCCGGTTGGTTTACTCATGAGTAGACCACGTTCGGCTTACTCGCGAGTAGACCATGCTTGGCTGACTCGTGAATAGACCACACTCGGTTTACTCGTGAGTAGACCACGCTAGGCGTACTGGTTAGTAGACCCGGGTTGGCTTACTCGTGAGTAGACCCCGTCGGCTCATTCGTGCAATGTGCAAGCTTACACGTGGTGATAAAAGGCTTAGTTTCTGCACATATGAGGCATCTTGCCCCAGAGGAAAAGCCTGCTTTCCTTGGCTTAAAAATCAGCTCGGATAAGCTTGCAAAATGCAAAGAACAAGATGGCATTCATTCAAATGCTATGCACCAGAGGAAAAGCCTGCTTTCCTCGGCTTAAAAATCAGATCGGATAAGCTTTCAAAATGCAAAGAACAAGATAGCATTCATTCAAATGCTACGCACCAGAGGAAAAGCCTGCTTTCCTCGGCTTAAAAATCAGATCGGATAAACTTGCAAAATGCAAAGAACAAGATAGCATTCATTCAAATGCTACACACTTCTTCAGTCTTAGTTCCGCTCAGTAAAAACACTCACTGGTTGCAAGAACAGGTCAAAAAGCATCCCAGATCATATTGGTGTGGCACACAGTTGCCAAAAACATGGATGTAAGAAATTACAAACAGACCTTAAAAAGGTTAGATTAGACGGTTAGACAAACCCGTCAGCGACTCACGAGTAGACCCCAGCTGCCATACATGCGAATAGACCCCGGTTGGTTTGCTCATGAGTAGACCACGCTCGGCTTACTCGCGAGTAGACCATGCTTGGCTGACTCATGAGTAGACCACACTCGGTTTACTCGTGAGTAGACCACGCTAGACGTACTGTTTGGTAGACCCGGGTTGGCTTACTCTCGAGTAGACCATGCTTGGCTGTCTCGTGAATAGACCACACTTTGTTTACTCGTGAGTAGACCACGCTAGGTGTACTGGTTAGTAGACCCGGGTTGGCTTACTCGTGAGTAGACCCCCGTCGGCTCATTCGTGCAATGTGCAAGCTTACACGTGGTTATAAAAGGAGTAGTTTCTGCACATATGAGGCATCTTGCCCCAGAGGAAAAGCCTGCTTTCCTCGGCTTAAAAATCAGATCGGATAAGCTTTCAAAATGCAAAGAACAAGATAGCATTCATTCAAATGCTACGCACCAGAGGAAAAGCCTGCTTTCCTCGGCTTAAAAATCAGATCGGATAAACTTGCGAAATGCAAAGAACAAGATAGCATTCATTCAAATGCTACACACTTCTTCAGTCTTAGTTCCGCTCAGTAAAAACACTCACTGGTTGCAAGAACAGGTCAAAAAGCATCCCAGATCATATTGGTGTGGCACACAGTTGCCAAAAACATGGATGTAAGAAATTACAAACAGACCTTAAAAAGGTTAGATTAGACGGTTAGACAAACCCGTCAGCGACTCACGAGTAGACCCCAGCTGCCATACATGCGAATAGACCCCGGTTGGTTTACTCATGAGTAGACCACGCTCGGCTTACTCGCGAGTAGACCATGCTTGGCTGACTCATGAGTAGACCACACTCGGTTTACTCGTGAGTAGACCACGCTAGACGTACTGTTTGGTAGACCCGGGTTGGCTTACCCTCGAGTAGACCATGCTTGGCTGTCTCGTGAATAGACCACACTTTGTTTACTCGTGAGTAGACCACGCTAGGTGTACTGGTTAGTAGACCCGGGTTGGCTTACTCGTGAGTAGACCCCCGTCGGCTCATTCGTGCAATGTGCAAGCTTACACGTGGTTATAAAAGGAGTAGTTTCTGCACATATGAGGCATCTTGCCCCAGAGGAAAAGCCTGCTTTCCTCGGCTTAAAAATCAGATCGGATAAGCTTTCAAAATGCAAAGAACAAGATAGCATTCATTCAAATGCTACGCACCAGAGGAAAAGCCTGCTTTCCTCGGCTTAAAAATCAGATCGGATAAACTTGCGAAATGCAAAGAACAAGATAGCATTCATTCAAATGCTACACACTTCTTCAGTCTTAGTTCCGCTCAGTAAAAACACTCACTGGTTGCAAGAACAGGTCAAAAAGCAGCCCAGATCATATTGGGGTTGCACACAGTTGCCAAAAACATGGATGTAAGAAATTACAAACAGACCTTAAAAAGGTTAGATTAGACGGTTAGACAAACCCGTCACTGACTCACGAGTAGACCCCAGCTGCCATACATGCGAATAGACCCCGGTTGGTTTACTCATGAGTAGACCACGTTCGGCTTACTCGCGAGTAGACCATGCTTGGCTGACTCGTGAATAGACCACACTCGGTTTACTCGTGAGTAGACCACGCTAGGCGTACTGGTTAGTAGACCCGGGTTGGCTTACTCGTGAGTAGACCCCGTCGGCTCATTCGTGCAATGTGCAAGCTTACACGTGGTGATAAAAGGCTTAGTTTCTGCACATATGAGGCATCTTGCCCCAGAGGAAAAGCCTGCTTTCCTTGGCTTAAAAATCAGCTCGGATAAGCTTGCAAAATGCAAAGAACAAGATGGCATTCATTCAAATGCTATGCACCAGAGGAAAAGCCTGCTTTCCTCGGCTTAAAAATCAGATCGGATAAGCTTTCAAAATGCAAAGAACAAGATAGCATTCATTCAAATGCTACGCACCAGAGGAAAAGCCTGCTTTCCTCGGCTTAAAAATCAGATCGGATAAACTTGCAAAATGCAAAGAACAAGATAGCATTCATTCAAATGCTACACACTTCTTCAGTCTTAGTTCCGCTCAGTAAAAACACTCACTGGTTGCAAGAACAGGTCAAAAAGCATCCCAGATCATATTGGTGTGGCACACAGTTGCCAAAAACATGGATGTAAGAAATTACAAACAGACCTTAAAAAGGTTAGATTAGACGGTTAGACAAACCCGTCAGCGACTCACGAGTAGACCCCAGCTGCCATACATGCGAATAGACCCCGGTTGGTTTGCTCATGAGTAGACCACGCTCGGCTTACTCGCGAGTAGACCATGCTTGGCTGACTCATGAGTAGACCACACTCGGTTTACTCGTGAGTAGACCACGCTAGACGTACTGTTTGGTAGACCCGGGTTGGCTTACTCTCGAGTAGACCATGCTTGGCTGTCTCGTGAATAGACCACACTTTGTTTACTCGTGAGTAGACCACGCTAGGTGTACTGGTTAGTAGACCCGGGTTGGCTTACTCGTGAGTAGACCCCCGTCGGCTCATTCGTGCAATGTGCAAGCTTACACGTGGTTATAAAAGGAGTAGTTTCTGCACATATGAGGCATCTTGCCCCAGAGGAAAAGCCTGCTTTCCTCGGCTTAAAAATCAGATCGGATAAGCTTTCAAAATGCAAAGAACAAGATAGCATTCATTCAAATGCTACGCACCAGAGGAAAAGCCTGCTTTCCTCGGCTTAAAAATCAGATCGGATAAACTTGCGAAATGCAAAGAACAAGATAGCATTCATTCAAATGCTACACACTTCTTCAGTCTTAGTTCCGCTCAGTAAAAACACTCACTGGTTGCAAGAACAGGTCAAAAAGCATCCCAGATCATATTGGTGTGGCACACAGTTGCCAAAAACATGGATGTAAGAAATTACAAACAGACCTTAAAAAGGTTAGATTAGACGGTTAGACAAACCCGTCAGCGACTCACGAGTAGACCCCAGCTGCCATACATGCGAATAGACCCCGGTTGGTTTACTCATGAGTAGACCACGCTCGGCTTACTCGCGAGTAGACCATGCTTGGCTGACTCATGAGTAGACCACACTCGGTTTACTCGTGAGTAGACCACGCTAGACGTACTGTTTGGTAGACCCGGGTTGGCTTACCCTCGAGTAGACCATGCTTGGCTGTCTCGTGAATAGACCACACTTTGTTTACTCGTGAGTAGACCACGCTAGGTGTACTGGTTAGTAGACCCGGGTTGGCTTACTCGTGAGTAGACCCCCGTCGGCTCATTCGTGCAATGTGCAAGCTTACACGTGGTTATAAAAGGAGTAGTTTCTGCACATATGAGGCATCTTGCCCCAGAGGAAAAGCCTGCTTTCCTCGGCTTAAAAATCAGATCGGATAAGCTTTCAAAATGCAAAGAACAAGATAGCATTCATTCAAATGCTACGCACCAGAGGAAAAGCCTGCTTTCCTCGGCTTAAAAATCAGATCGGATAAACTTGCGAAATGCAAAGAACAAGATAGCATTCATTCAAATGCTACACACTTCTTCAGTCTTAGTTCCGCTCAGTAAAAACACTCACTGGTTGCAAGAACAGGTCAAAAAGCAGCCCAGATCATATTGGGGTTGCACACAGTTGCCAAAAACATGGATGTAAGAAATTACAAACAGACCTTAAAAAGGTTAGATTAGACGGTTAGACAAACCCGTCACTGACTCACGAGTAGACCCCAGCTGCCATACATGCGAATAGACCCCGGTTGGTTTACTCATGAGTAGACCACGTTCGGCTTACTCGCGAGTAGACCATGCTTGGCTGACTCGTGAATAGACCACACTCGGTTTACTCGTGAGTAGACCACGCTAGGCGTACTGGTTAGTAGACCCGGGTTGGCTTACTCGTGAGTAGACCCCGTCGGCTCATTCGTGCAATGTGCAAGCTTACACGTGGTGATAAAAGGCTTAGTTTCTGCACATATGAGGAATCTTGCCCCAGAGGCAAAGCCTGCTTTCCTTGGCTTAAAAATCAGCTCGGATAAGCTTGCAAAATGCAAAGAACAAGATGGCATTCATTCAAATGCTACGCACCAGAGGAAAAGCCTGCTTTCCTCGGCTTAAAAATCAGATCGGATAAGCTTTCAAAATGCAAAGAACAAGATAGCATTCATTCAAATGCTACGCACCAGAGGAAAAGCCTGCTTTCCTCGGCTTAAAAATCAGATCGGATAAACTTGCGAAATGCAAAGAACAAGATAGCATTCATTCAAATGCTACACACTTCTTCAGTCTTAGTTCCGCTCAGTAAAAACACTCACTGGTTGCAAGAACAGGTCAAAAAGCATCCCAGATCATATTGGTGTGGCACACAGTTGCCAAAAACATGGATGTAAGAAATTACAAACAGACCTTAAAAAGGTTAGATTAGACGGTTAGACAAACCCGTCAGCGACTCACGAGTAGACCCCAGCTGCCATACATGCGAATAGACCCCGGTTGGTTTACTCATGAGTAGACCACGCTCGGCTTACTCGCGAGTAGACCATGCTTGGCTGACTCATGAGTAGACCACACTCGGTTTACTCGTGAGTAGACCACGCTAGACGTACTGTTTGGTAGACCCGGGTTGGCTTACTCTCGAGTAGACCATGCTTGGCTGTCTCGTGAATAGACCACACTTTGTTTACTCGTGAGTAGACCACGCTAGGTGTACTGGTTAGTAGACCCGGGTTGGCTTACTCGTGAGTAGACCCCCCGTCGGCTCATTCGTGCAATGTGCAAGCTTACACGTGGTTATAAAAGGAGTAGTTTCTGCACATATGAGGCATGTTGCACCAGAGGAAAAGCCTCCTTTCCTTGGCTTAAAAATCAGCTTGGATAAGCTTGCGAAATGCAAAGAACAAGATAGCATTCATTCAAATGCTACGCACCAGAGGAAAAGCCTGCTTTCCTCGGCTTAAAAATCAGCTCGGATAAGCTTGCGAAATGCAAAGAACAAGATAGCATTCATTCAAATGCTACACACTTCAGTCTTAGTTCCGCTCAGTAAAAACACTCACTGGTTGCAAGAACAGGTCAAAAAGCAGCCCAGATCATATTGGTGTGGCACACAGTTGCCAAAAACATGGATGTAAGAAATTACAAACAGACCTTAAAAAGGTTAGATTAGACGGTTAGACAAACCCGTCAGCGACTCACGAGTAGACCCCAGCTGCCATACATGCGAATAGACCCCGGTTGGTTTACTCATGAGTAGACCACGCTCGGCTTACTCGCGAGTAGACCATGCTTGGCTGACTCATGAGTAGACCACACTCGGTTTACTCGTGAGTAGACCACGCTAGACGTACTGTTTGGTAGACCCGGGTTGGCTTACTCTCGAGTAGACCATGCTTGGCTGTCTCGTGAATAGACCACACTTTGTTTACTCGTGAGTAGACCACGCTAGGTGTACTGGTTAGTAGACCCGGGTTGGCTTACTCGTGAGTAGACCCCCCGTCGGCTCATTCGTGCAATGTGCAAGCTTACACGTGGTTATAAAAGGAGTAGTTTCTGCACATATGAGGCATGTTGCACCAGAGGAAAAGCCTCCTTTCCTTGGCTTAAAAATCAGCTGGGATAAGCTTGCGAAATGCAAAGAACAAGATAGCATTCATTCAAATGCTACGCACCAGAGGAAAAGCCTGCTTTCCTCGGCTTAAAAATCAGCTCGGATAAGCTTGCGAAATGCAAAGAACAAGATAGCATTCATTCAAATGCTACACACTTCAGTCTTAGTTCCGCTCAGTAAAAACACTCACTGGTTGCAAGAACAGGTCAAAAAGCAGCCCAGATCATATTGGGGTTGCACACAGTTGCCAAAAACATGGATGTAAGAAATTACAAACAGACCTTAAAAAGGTTAGATTAGACGGTTAGACAAACCCGTCACTGACTCACGAGTAGACCCCAGCTGCCATACATGCGAATAGACCCCGGTTGGTTTACTCATGAGTAGACCACGTTCGGCTTACTCGCGAGTAGACCATGCTTGGCTGACTCGTGAATAGACCACACTCGGTTTACTCGTGAGTAGACCACGCTAGGCGTACTGGTTAGTAGACCCGGGTTGGCTTACTCGTGAGTAGACCCCGTCGGCTCATTCGTGCAATGTGCAAGCTTACACGTGGTGATAAAAGGCTTAGTTTCTGCACATATGAGGCATCTTGCCCCAGAGGAAAAGCCTGCTTTCCTCGGCTTAAAAATCAGATCGGATAAGCTTTCAAAATGCAAAGAACAAGATAGCATTCATTCAAATGCTACGCACCAGAGGAAAAGCCTGCTTTCCTCGGCTTAAAAATCAGATCGGATAAACTTGCGAAATGCAAAGAACAAGATAGCATTCATTCAAATGCTACACACTTCTTCAGTCTTAGTTCCGCTCAGTAAAAACACTCACTGGTTGCAAGAACAGGTCAAAAAGCAGCCCAGATCATATTGGGGTTGCACACAGTTGCCAAAAACATGGATGTAAGAAATTACAAACAGACCTTAAAAAGGTTAGATTAGACGGTTAGACAAACCCGTCACTGACTCACGAGTAGACCCCAGCTGCCATACATGCGAATAGACCCCGGTTGGTTTACTCATGAGTAGACCACGTTCGGCTTACTCGCGAGTAGACCATGCTTGGCTGACTCGTGAATAGACCACACTCGGTTTACTCGTGAGTAGACCACGCTAGGCGTACTGGTTAGTAGACCCGGGTTGGATTACTCGTGAGTAGACCCCGTCGGCTCATTCGTGCAATGTGCAAGCTTACACGTGGTGATAAAAGGCTTAGTTTCTGCACATATGAGGAATCTTGCCCCAGAGGCAAAGCCTGCTTTCCTTGGCTTAAAAATCAGCTCGGATAAGCTTGCAAAATGCAAAGAACAAGATGGCATTCATTCAAATGCTACGCACCAGAGGAAAAGCCTGCTTTCCTCGGCTTAAAAATCAGATCGGATAAGCTTTCAAAATGCAAAGAACAAGATAGCATTCATTCAAATGCTACGCACCAGAGGAAAAGCCTGCTTTCCTCGGCTTAAAAATCAGATCGGATAAACTTGCGAAATGCAAAGAACAAGATAGCATTCATTCAAATGCTACACACTTCTTCAGTCTTAGTTCCGCTCAGTAAAAACACTCACTGGTTGCAAGAACAGGTCAAAAAGCATCCCAGATCATATTGGTGTGGCACACAGTTGCCAAAAACATGGATGTAAGAAATTACAAACAGACCTTAAAAAGGTTAGATTAGACGGTTAGACAAACCCGTCAGCGACTCACGAGTAGACCCCAGCTGCCATACATGCGAATAGACCCCGGTTGGTTTACTCATGAGTAGACCACGCTCGGCTTACTCGCGAGTAGACCATGCTTGGCTGACTCATGAGTAGACCACACTCGGTTTACTCGTGAGTAGACCACGCTAGACGTACTGTTTGGTAGACCCGGGTTGGCTTACTCTCGAGTAGACCATGCTTGGCTGTCTCGTGAATAGACCACACTTTGTTTACTCGTGAGTAGACCACGCTAGGTGTACTGGTTAGTAGACCCGGGTTGGCTTACTCGTGAGTAGACCCCCCGTCGGCTCATTCGTGCAATGTGCAAGCTTACACGTGGTTATAAAAGGAGTAGTTTCTGCACATATGAGGCATGTTGCACCAGAGGAAAAGCCTCCTTTCCTTGGCTTAAAAATCAGCTCGGATAAGCTTGCGAAATGCAAAGAACAAGATAGCATTCATTCAAATGCTACACACTTCAGTCTTAGTTCCGCTCAGTAAAAACACTCACTGGTTGCAAGAACAGGTCAAAAAGCAGCCCAGATCATATTGGTGTGGCACACAGTTGCCAAAAACATGGATGTAAGAAATTACAAACAGACCTTAAAAAGGTTAGATTAGACGGTTAGACAAACCCGTCAGCGACTCACGAGTAGACCCCAGCTGCCATACATGCGAATAGACCCCGGTTGGTTTACTCATGAGTAGACCACGCTCGGCTTACTCGCGAGTAGACCATGCTTGGCTGACTCATGAGTAGACCACACTCGGTTTACTCGTGAGTAGACCACGCTAGACGTACTGTTTGGTAGACCCGGGTTGGCTTACTCTCGAGTAGACCATGCTTGGCTGTCTCGTGAATAGACCACACTTTGTTTACTCGTGAGTAGACCACGCTAGGTGTACTGGTTAGTAGACCCGGGTTGGCTTACTCGTGAGTAGACCCCCCGTCGGCTCATTCGTGCAATGTGCAAGCTTACACGTGGTTATAAAAGGAGTAGTTTCTGCACATATGAGGCATGTTGCACCAGAGGAAAAGCCTCCTTTCCTTGGCTTAAAAATCAGCTGGGATAGGCTTGCGAAATGCAAAGAACAAGATAGCATTCATTCAAATGCTACGCACCAGAGGAAAAGCCTGCTTTCCTCGGCTTAAAAATCAGCTCGGATAAGCTTGCGAAATGCAAAGAACAAGATAGCATTCATTCAAATGCTACACACTTCAGTCTTAGTTCCGCTCAGTAAAAACACTCACTGGTTGCAAGAACAGGTCAAAAAGCAGCCCAGATCATATTGGGGTTGCACACAGTTGCCAAAAACATGGATGTAAGAAATTACAAACAGACCTTAAAAAGGTTAGATTAGACGGTTAGACAAACCCGTCACTGACTCACGAGTAGACCCCAGCTGCCATACATGCGAATAGACCCCGGTTGGTTTACTCATGAGTAGACCACGTTCGGCTTACTCGCGAGTAGACCATGCTTGGCTGACTCGTGAATAGACCACACTCGGTTTACTCGTGAGTAGACCACGCTAGGCGTACTGGTTAGTAGACCCGGGTTGGCTTACTCGTGAGTAGACCCCGTCGGCTCATTCGTGCAATGTGCAAGCTTACACGTGGTGATAAAAGGCTTAGTTTCTGCACATATGAGGCATCTTGCCCCAGAGGAAAAGCCTGCTTTCCTTGGCTTAAAAATCAGCTCGGATAAGCTTGCAAAATGCAAAGAACAAGATGGCATTCATTCAAATGCTATGCACCAGAGGAAAAGCCTGCTTTCCTCGGCTTAAAAATCAGATCGGATAAGCTTTCAAAATGCAAAGAACAAGATAGCATTCATTCAAATGCTACGCACCAGAGGAAAAGCCTGCTTTCCTCGGCTTAAAAATCAGATCGGATAAACTTGCAAAATGCAAAGAACAAGATAGCATTCATTCAAATGCTACACACTTCTTCAGTCTTAGTTCCGCTCAGTAAAAACACTCACTGGTTGCAAGAACAGGTCAAAAAGCATCCCAGATCATATTGGTGTGGCACACAGTTGCCAAAAACATGGATGTAAGAAATTACAAACAGACCTTAAAAAGGTTAGATTAGACGGTTAGACAAACCCGTCAGCGACTCACGAGTAGACCCCAGCTGCCATACATGCGAATAGACCCCGGTTGGTTTGCTCATGAGTAGACCACGCTCGGCTTACTCGCGAGTAGACCATGCTTGGCTGACTCATGAGTAGACCACACTCGGTTTACTCGTGAGTAGACCACGCTAGACGTACTGTTTGGTAGACCCGGGTTGGCTTACTCTCGAGTAGACCATGCTTGGCTGTCTCGTGAATAGACCACACTTTGTTTACTCGTGAGTAGACCACGCTAGGTGTACTGGTTAGTAGACCCGGGTTGGCTTACTCGTGAGTAGACCCCCGTCGGCTCATTCGTGCAATGTGCAAGCTTACACGTGGTTATAAAAGGAGTAGTTTCTGCACATATGAGGCATCTTGCCCCAGAGGAAAAGCCTGCTTTCCTCGGCTTAAAAATCAGATCGGATAAGCTTTCAAAATGCAAAGAACAAGATAGCATTCATTCAAATGCTACGCACCAGAGGAAAAGCCTGCTTTCCTCGGCTTAAAAATCAGATCGGATAAACTTGCGAAATGCAAAGAACAAGATAGCATTCATTCAAATGCTACACACTTCTTCAGTCTTAGTTCCGCTCAGTAAAAACACTCACTGGTTGCAAGAACAGGTCAAAAAGCATCCCAGATCATATTGGTGTGGCACACAGTTGCCAAAAACATGGATGTAAGAAATTACAAACAGACCTTAAAAAGGTTAGATTAGACGGTTAGACAAACCCGTCAGCGACTCACGAGTAGACCCCAGCTGCCATACATGCGAATAGACCCCGGTTGGTTTACTCATGAGTAGACCACGCTCGGCTTACTCGCGAGTAGACCATGCTTGGCTGACTCATGAGTAGACCACACTCGGTTTACTCGTGAGTAGACCACGCTAGACGTACTGTTTGGTAGACCCGGGTTGGCTTACCCTCGAGTAGACCATGCTTGGCTGTCTCGTGAATAGACCACACTTTGTTTACTCGTGAGTAGACCACGCTAGGTGTACTGGTTAGTAGACCCGGGTTGGCTTACTCGTGAGTAGACCCCCGTCGGCTCATTCGTGCAATGTGCAAGCTTACACGTGGTTATAAAAGGAGTAGTTTCTGCACATATGAGGCATCTTGCCCCAGAGGAAAAGCCTGCTTTCCTCGGCTTAAAAATCAGATCGGATAAGCTTTCAAAATGCAAAGAACAAGATAGCATTCATTCAAATGCTACGCACCAGAGGAAAAGCCTGCTTTCCTCGGCTTAAAAATCAGATCGGATAAACTTGCGAAATGCAAAGAACAAGATAGCATTCATTCAAATGCTACACACTTCTTCAGTCTTAGTTCCGCTCAGTAAAAACACTCACTGGTTGCAAGAACAGGTCAAAAAGCATCCCAGATCATATTGGTGTGGCACACAGTTGCCAAAAACATGGATGTAAGAAATTACAAACAGACCTTAAAAAGGTTAGATTAGACGGTTAGACAAACCCGTCAGCGACTCACGAGTAGACCCCAGCTGCCATACATGCGAATAGACCCCGGTTGGTTTACTCATGAGTAGACCACGCTCGGCTTACTCGTGAGTAGACCATGCTTGGCTGACTCATGAGTAGACCACACTCGGTTTACTCGTGAGTAGACCACGCTAGACGTACTGTTTGGTAGACCCGGGTTGGCTTACTCTCGAGTAGACCATGCTTGGCTGTCTCGTGAATAGACCACACTTTGTTTACTCGTGAGTAGACCACGCTAGGTGTACTGGTTAGTAGACCCGGGTTGGCTTACTCGTGAGTAGACCCCCCGTCGGCTCATTCGTGCAATGTGCAAGCTTACACGTGGTTATAAAAGGAGTAGTTTCTGCACATATGAGGCATGTTGCACCAGAGGAAAAGCCTCCTTTCCTTGGCTTAAAAATCAGCTTGGATAAGCTTGCGAAATGCAAAGAACAAGATAGCATTCATTCAAATGCTACGCACCAGAGGAAAAGCCTGCTTTCCTCGGCTTAAAAATCAGCTCGGATAAGCTTGCGAAATGCAAAGAACAAGATAGCATTCATTCAAATGCTACACACTTCAGTCTTAGTTCCGCTCAGTAAAAACACTCACTGGTTGCAAGAACAGGTCAAAAAGCAGCCCAGATCATATTGGTGTGGCACACAGTTGCCAAAAACATGGATGTAAGAAATTACAAACAGACCTTAAAAAGGTTAGATTAGACGGTTAGACAAACCCGTCAGCGACTCACGAGTAGACCCCAGCTGCCATACATGCGAATAGACCCCGGTTGGTTTACTCATGAGTAGACCACGCTCGGCTTACTCGCGAGTAGACCATGCTTGGCTGACTCATGAGTAGACCACACTCGGTTTACTCGTGAGTAGACCACGCTAGACGTACTGTTTGGTAGACCCGGGTTGGCTTACTCTCGAGTAGACCATGCTTGGCTGTCTCGTGAATAGACCACACTTTGTTTACTCGTGAGTAGACCACGCTAGGTGTACTGGTTAGTAGACCCGGGTTGGCTTACTCGTGAGTAGACCCCCCGTCGGCTCATTCGTGCAATGTGCAAGCTTACACGTGGTTATAAAAGGAGTAGTTTCTGCACATATGAGGCATGTTGCACCAGAGGAAAAGCCTCCTTTCCTTGGCTTAAAAATCAGCTGGGATAGGCTTGCGAAATGCAAAGAACAAGATAGCATTCATTCAAATGCTACGCACCAGAGGAAAAGCCTGCTTTCCTCGGCTTAAAAATCAGCTCGGATAAGCTTGCGAAATGCAAAGAACAAGATAGCATTCATTCAAATGCTACACACTTCAGTCTTAGTTCCGCTCAGTAAAAACACTCACTGGTTGCAAGAACAGGTCAAAAAGCAGCCCAGATCATATTGGGGTTGCACACAGTTGCCAAAAACATGGATGTAAGAAATTACAAACAGACCTTAAAAAGGTTAGATTAGACGGTTAGACAAACCCGTCACTGACTCACGAGTAGACCCCAGCTGCCATACATGCGAATAGACCCCGGTTGGTTTACTCATGAGTAGACCACGTTCGGCTTACTCGCGAGTAGACCATGCTTGGCTGACTCGTGAATAGACCACACTCGGTTTACTCGTGAGTAGACCACGCTAGGCGTACTGGTTAGTAGACCCGGGTTGGCTTACTCGTGAGTAGACCCCGTCGGCTCATTCGTGCAATGTGCAAGCTTACACGTGGTGATAAAAGGCTTAGTTTCTGCACATATGAGGCATCTTGCCCCAGAGGAAAAGCCTGCTTTCCTTGGCTTAAAAATCAGCTCGGATAAGCTTGCAAAATGCAAAGAACAAGATGGCATTCATTCAAATGCTATGCACCAGAGGAAAAGCCTGCTTTCCTCGGCTTAAAAATCAGATCGGATAAGCTTTCAAAATGCAAAGAACAAGATAGCATTCATTCAAATGCTACGCACCAGAGGAAAAGCCTGCTTTCCTCGGCTTAAAAATCAGATCGGATAAACTTGCAAAATGCAAAGAACAAGATAGCATTCATTCAAATGCTACACACTTCTTCAGTCTTAGTTCCGCTCAGTAAAAACACTCACTGGTTGCAAGAACAGGTCAAAAAGCATCCCAGATCATATTGGTGTGGCACACAGTTGCCAAAAACATGGATGTAAGAAATTACAAACAGACCTTAAAAAGGTTAGATTAGACGGTTAGACAAACCCGTCAGCGACTCACGAGTAGACCCCAGCTGCCATACATGCGAATAGACCCCGGTTGGTTTGCTCATGAGTAGACCACGCTCGGCTTACTCGCGAGTAGACCATGCTTGGCTGACTCATGAGTAGACCACACTCGGTTTACTCGTGAGTAGACCACGCTAGACGTACTGTTTGGTAGACCCGGGTTGGCTTACTCTCGAGTAGACCATGCTTGGCTGTCTCGTGAATAGACCACACTTTGTTTACTCGTGAGTAGACCACGCTAGGTGTACTGGTTAGTAGACCCGGGTTGGCTTACTCGTGAGTAGACCCCCGTCGGCTCATTCGTGCAATGTGCAAGCTTACACGTGGTTATAAAAGGAGTAGTTTCTGCACATATGAGGCATCTTGCCCCAGAGGAAAAGCCTGCTTTCCTCGGCTTAAAAATCAGATCGGATAAGCTTTCAAAATGCAAAGAACAAGATAGCATTCATTCAAATGCTACGCACCAGAGGAAAAGCCTGCTTTCCTCGGCTTAAAAATCAGATCGGATAAACTTGCGAAATGCAAAGAACAAGATAGCATTCATTCAAATGCTACACACTTCTTCAGTCTTAGTTCCGCTCAGTAAAAACACTCACTGGTTGCAAGAACAGGTCAAAAAGCATCCCAGATCATATTGGTGTGGCACACAGTTGCCAAAAACATGGATGTAAGAAATTACAAACAGACCTTAAAAAGGTTAGATTAGACGGTTAGACAAACCCGTCAGCGACTCACGAGTAGACCCCAGCTGCCATACATGCGAATAGACCCCGGTTGGTTTACTCATGAGTAGACCACGCTCGGCTTACTCGCGAGTAGACCATGCTTGGCTGACTCATGAGTAGACCACACTCGGTTTACTCGTGAGTAGACCACGCTAGACGTACTGTTTGGTAGACCCGGGTTGGCTTACCCTCGAGTAGACCATGCTTGGCTGTCTCGTGAATAGACCACACTTTGTTTACTCGTGAGTAGACCACGCTAGGTGTACTGGTTAGTAGACCCGGGTTGGCTTACTCGTGAGTAGACCCCCGTCGGCTCATTCGTGCAATGTGCAAGCTTACACGTGGTTATAAAAGGAGTAGTTTCTGCACATATGAGGCATCTTGCCCCAGAGGAAAAGCCTGCTTTCCTCGGCTTAAAAATCAGATCGGATAAGCTTTCAAAATGCAAAGAACAAGATAGCATTCATTCAAATGCTACGCACCAGAGGAAAAGCCTGCTTTCCTCGGCTTAAAAATCAGATCGGATAAACTTGCGAAATGCAAAGAACAAGATAGCATTCATTCAAATGCTACACACTTCTTCAGTCTTAGTTCCGCTCAGTAAAAACACTCACTGGTTGCAAGAACAGGTCAAAAAGCAGCCCAGATCATATTGGGGTTGCACACAGTTGCCAAAAACATGGATGTAAGAAATTACAAACAGACCTTAAAAAGGTTAGATTAGACGGTTAGACAAACCCGTCACTGACTCACGAGTAGACCCCAGCTGCCATACATGCGAATAGACCCCGGTTGGTTTACTCATGAGTAGACCACGCTCGGCTTACTCGCGAGTAGACCATGCTTGGCTGACTCATGAGTAGACCACACTCGGTTTACTCGTGAGTAGACCACGCTAGACGTACTGTTTGGTAGACCCGGGTTGGCTTACTCTCGAGTAGACCATGCTTGGCTGTCTCGTGAATAGACCACACTTTGTTTACTCGTGAGTAGACCACGCTAGGTGTACTGGTTAGTAGACCCGGGTTGGCTTACTCGTGAGTAGACCCCCCGTCGGCTCATTCGTGCAATGTGCAAGCTTACACGTGGTTATAAAAGGAGTAGTTTCTGCACATATGAGGCATGTTGCACCAGAGGAAAAGCCTCCTTTCCTTGGCTTAAAAATCAGCTGGGATAGGCTTGCGAAATGCAAAGAACAAGATAGCATTCATTCAAATGCTACGCACCAGAGGAAAAGCCTGCTTTCCTCGGCTTAAAAATCAGCTCGGATAAGCTTGCGAAATGCAAAGAACAAGATAGCATTCATTCAAATGCTACACACTTCAGTCTTAGTTCCGCTCAGTAAAAACACTCACTGGTTGCAAGAACAGGTCAAAAAGCAGCCCAGATCATATTGGGGTTGCACACAGTTGCCAAAAACATGGATGTAAGAAATTACAAACAGACCTTAAAAAGGTTAGATTAGACGGTTAGACAAACCCGTCACTGACTCACGAGTAGACCCCAGCTGCCATACATGCGAATAGACCCCGGTTGGTTTACTCATGAGTAGACCACGTTCGGCTTACTCGCGAGTAGACCATGCTTGGCTGACTCGTGAATAGACCACACTCGGTTTACTCGTGAGTAGACCACGCTAGGCGTACTGGTTAGTAGACCCGGGTTGGCTTACTCGTGAGTAGACCCCGTCGGCTCATTCGTGCAATGTGCAAGCTTACACGTGGTGATAAAAGGCTTAGTTTCTGCACATATGAGGCATCTTGCCCCAGAGGAAAAGCCTGCTTTCCTTGGCTTAAAAATCAGCTCGGATAAGCTTGCAAAATGCAAAGAACAAGATGGCATTCATTCAAATGCTATGCACCAGAGGAAAAGCCTGCTTTCCTCGGCTTAAAAATCAGATCGGATAAGCTTTCAAAATGCAAAGAACAAGATAGCATTCATTCAAATGCTACGCACCAGAGGAAAAGCCTGCTTTCCTCGGCTTAAAAATCAGATCGGATAAACTTGCAAAATGCAAAGAACAAGATAGCATTCATTCAAATGCTACACACTTCTTCAGTCTTAGTTCCGCTCAGTAAAAACACTCACTGGTTGCAAGAACAGGTCAAAAAGCATCCCAGATCATATTGGTGTGGCACACAGTTGCCAAAAACATGGATGTAAGAAATTACAAACAGACCTTAAAAAGGTTAGATTAGACGGTTAGACAAACCCGTCAGCGACTCACGAGTAGACCCCAGCTGCCATACATGCGAATAGACCCCGGTTGGTTTGCTCATGAGTAGACCACGCTCGGCTTACTCGCGAGTAGACCATGCTTGGCTGACTCATGAGTAGACCACACTCGGTTTACTCGTGAGTAGACCACGCTAGACGTACTGTTTGGTAGACCCGGGTTGGCTTACTCTCGAGTAGACCATGCTTGGCTGTCTCGTGAATAGACCACACTTTGTTTACTCGTGAGTAGACCACGCTAGGTGTACTGGTTAGTAGACCCGGGTTGGCTTACTCGTGAGTAGACCCCCGTCGGCTCATTCGTGCAATGTGCAAGCTTACACGTGGTTATAAAAGGAGTAGTTTCTGCACATATGAGGCATCTTGCCCCAGAGGAAGAGCCTGCTTTCCTCGGCTTAAAAATCAGATCGGATAAGCTTTCAAAATGCAAAGAACAAGATAGCATTCATTCAAATGCTACGCACCAGAGGAAAAGCCTGCTTTCCTCGGCTTAAAAATCAGATCGGATAAACTTGCGAAATGCAAAGAACAAGATAGCATTCATTCAAATGCTACACACTTCTTCAGTCTTAGTTCCGCTCAGTAAAAACACTCACTGGTTGCAAGAACAGGTCAAAAAGCATCCCAGATCATATTGGTGTGGCACACAGTTGCCAAAAACATGGATGTAAGAAATTACAAACAGACCTTAAAAAGGTTAGATTAGACGGTTAGACAAACCCGTCAGCGACTCACGAGTAGACCCCAGCTGCCATACATGCGAATAGACCCCGGATGGTTTACTCATGAGTAGACCACGCTCGGCTTACTCGCGAGTACACCATGCTTGGCTGACTCATGAGTAGACCACACTCGGTTTACTCGTGAGTAGACCACGCTAGACGTACTGTTTGGTAGACCCGGGTTGGCTTACTCTCGAGTAGACCATGCTTGGCTGTCTCGTGAATAGACCACACTTTGTTTACTCGTGAGTAGACCACGCTAGGTGTACTGGTTAGTAGACCCGGGTTGGCTTACTCGTGAGTAGACCCCCCGTCGGCTCATTCGTGCAATGTGCAAGCTTACACGTGGTTATAAAAGGAGTAGTTTCTGCACATATGAGGCATGTTGCACCAGAGGAAAAGCCTCCTTTCCTTGGCTTAAAAATCAGCTTGGATAAGCTTGCGAAATGCAAAGAACAAGATAGCATTCATTCAAATGCTACGCACCAGAGGAAAAGCCTGCTTTCCTCGGCTTAAAAATCAGCTCGGATAAGCTTGCGAAATGCAAAGAACAAGATAGCATTCATTCAAATGCTACACACTTCAGTCTTAGTTCCGCTCAGTAAAAACACTCACTGGTTGCAAGAACAGGTCAAAAAGCAGCCCAGATCATATTGGTGTGGCACACAGTTGCCAAAAACATGGATGTAAGAAATTACAAACAGACCTTAAAAAGGTTAGATTAGACGGTTAGACAAACCCGTCAGCGACTCACGAGTAGACCCCAGCTGCCATACATGCGAATAGACCCCGGTTGGTTTACTCATGAGTAGACCACGCTCGGCTTACTCGCGAGTAGACCATGCTTGGCTGACTCATGAGTAGACCACACTCGGTTTACTCGTGAGTAGACCACGCTAGACGTACTGTTTGGTAGACCCGGGTTGGCTTACTCTCGAGTAGACCATGCTTGGCTGTCTCGTGAATAGACCACACTTTGTTTACTCGTGAGTAGACCACGCTAGGTGTACTGGTTAGTAGACCCGGGTTGGCTTACTCGTGAGTAGACCCCCCGTCGGCTCATTCGTGCAATGTGCAAGCTTACACGTGGTTATAAAAGGAGTAGTTTCTGCACATATGAGGCATGTTGCACCAGAGGAAAAGCCTCCTTTCCTTGGCTTAAAAATCAGCTGGGATAGGCTTGCGAAATGCAAAGAACAAGATAGCATTCATTCAAATGCTACGCACCAGAGGAAAAGCCTGCTTTCCTCGGCTTAAAAATCAGCTCGGATAAGCTTGCGAAATGCAAAGAACAAGATAGCATTCATTCAAATGCTACACACTTCAGTCTTAGTTCCGCTCAGTAAAAACACTCACTGGTTGCAAGAACAGGTCAAAAAGCAGCCCAGATCATATTGGGGTTGCACACAGTTGCCAAAAACATGGATGTAAGAAATTACAAACAGACCTTAAAAAGGTTAGATTAGACGGTTAGACAAACCCGTCACTGACTCACGAGTAGACCCCAGCTGCCATACATGCGAATAGACCCCGGTTGGTTTACTCATGAGTAGACCACGTTCGGCTTACTCGCGAGTAGACCATGCTTGGCTGACTCGTGAATAGACCACACTCGGTTTACTCGTGAGTAGACCACGCTAGGCGTACTGGTTAGTAGACCCGGGTTGGCTTACTCGTGAGTAGACCCCGTCGGCTCATTCGTGCAATGTGCAAGCTTACACGTGGTGATAAAAGGCTTAGTTTCTGCACATATGAGGCATCTTGCCCCAGAGGAAAAGCCTGCTTTCCTTGGCTTAAAAATCAGCTCGGATAAGCTTGCAAAATGCAAAGAACAAGATGGCATTCATTCAAATGCTATGCACCAGAGGAAAAGCCTGCTTTCCTCGGCTTAAAAATCAGATCGGATAAGCTTTCAAAATGCAAAGAACAAGATAGCATTCATTCAAATGCTACGCACCAGAGGAAAAGCCTGCTTTCCTCGGCTTAAAAATCAGATCGGATAAACTTGCAAAATGCAAAGAACAAGATAGCATTCATTCAAATGCTACACACTTCTTCAGTCTTAGTTCCGCTCAGTAAAAACACTCACTGGTTGCAAGAACAGGTCAAAAAGCAGCCCAGATCATATTGGTGTGGCACACAGTTGCCAAAAACATGGATGTAAGAAATTACAAACAGACCTTAAAAAGGTTAGATTAGACGGTTAGACAAACCCGTCAGCGACTCACGAGTAGACCCCAGCTGCCATACATGCGAATAGACCCCGGTTGGTTTACTCATGAGTAGACCACGCTCGGCTTACTCGCGAGTAGACCATGCTTGGCTGACTCGTGAATAGACCACACTCGGTTTACTCGTGAGTAGACCACGCTAGGCGTACTGGTTAGTAGACCCGGGTTGGCTTACTCGTGAGTAGACCCCGTCGGCTCATTCGTGCAATGTGCAAGCTTACACGTGGTGATAAAAGGCTTAGTTTCTGCACATATGAGGAATCTTGCCCCAGAGGCAAAGCCTGCTTTCCTTGGCTTAAAAATCAGCTCGGATAAGCTTGCAAAATGCAAAGAACAAGATGGCATTCATTCAAATGCTACGCACCAGAGGAAAAGCCTGCTTTCCTCGGCTTAAAAATCAGATCGGATAAGCTTTCAAAATGCAAAGAACAAGATAGCATTCATTCAAATGCTACGCACCAGAGGAAAAGCCTGCTTTCCTCGGCTTAAAAATCAGATCGGATAAACTTGCGAAATGCAAAGAACAAGATAGCATTCATTCAAATGCTACACACTTCTTCAGTCTTAGTTCCGCTCAGTAAAAACACTCACTGGTTGCAAGAACAGGTCAAAAAGCATCCCAGATCATATTGGTGTGGCACACAGTTGCCAAAAACATGGATGTAAGAAATTACAAACAGACCTTAAAAAGGTTAGATTAGACGGTTAGACAAACCCGTCAGCGACTCACGAGTAGACCCCAGCTGCCATACATGCGAATAGACCCCGGTTGGTTTACTCATGAGTAGACCACGCTCGGCTTACTCGCGAGTAGACCATGCTTGGCTGACTCATGAGTAGACCACACTCGGTTTACTCGTGAGTAGACCACGCTAGACGTACTGTTTGGTAGACCCGGGTTGGCTTACTCTCGAGTAGACCATGCTTGGCTGTCTCGTGAATAGACCACACTTTGTTTACTCGTGAGTAGACCACGCTAGGTGTACTGGTTAGTAGACCCGGGTTGGCTTACTCGTGAGTAGACCCCCCGTCGGCTCATTCGTGCAATGTGCAAGCTTACACGTGGTTATAAAAGGAGTAGTTTCTGCACATATGAGGCATGTTGCACCAGAGGAAAAGCCTCCTTTCCTTGGCTTAAAAATCAGCTTGGATAAGCTTGCGAAATGCAAAGAACAAGATAGCATTCATTCAAATGCTACGCACCAGAGGAAAAGCCTGCTTTCCTCGGCTTAAAAATCAGCTCGGATAAGCTTGCGAAATGCAAAGAACAAGATAGCATTCATTCAAATGCTACACACTTCAGTCTTAGTTCCGCTCAGTAAAAACACTCACTGGTTGCAAGAACAGGTCAAAAAGCAGCCCAGATCATATTGGTGTGGCACACAGTTGCCAAAAACATGGATGTAAGAAATTACAAACAGACCTTAAAAAGGTTAGATTAGACGGTTAGACAAACCCGTCACTGACTCACGAGTAGACCCCAGCTGCCATACATGCGAATAGACCCCGGTTGGTTTACTCATGAGTAGAACACGTTCGGCTTACTCGCGAGTAGACCATGCTTGGCTGACTCGTGAATAGACCACACTCGGTTTACTCGTGAGTAGACCACGCTAGGCGTACTGGTTAGTAGACCCGGGTTGGCTTACTCGTGAGTAGACCCCGTCGGCTCATTCGTGCAATGTGCAAGCTTACACGTGGTGATAAAAGGCTTAGTTTCTGCACATATGAGGCATCTTGCCCCAGAGGAAAAGCCTGCTTTCCTTGGCTTAAAAATCAGCTCAGATAAGCTTGCAAAATGCAAAGAACAAGATGGCATTCATTCAAATGCTATGCACCAGAGGAAAAGCCTGCTTTCCTCGGCTTAAAAATCAGATCGGATAAGCTTTCAAAATGCAAAGAACAAGATAGCATTCATTCAAATGCTACGCACCAGAGGAAAAGCCTGCTTTCCTCGGCTTAAAAATCAGATCGGATAAACTTGCAAAATGCAAAGAACAAGATAGCATTCATTCAAATGCTACACACTTCTTCAGTCTTAGTTCCGCTCAGTAAAAACTCTCACTGGTTGCAAGAACAGGTCAAAAAGCATCCCAGATCATATTGGTGTGGCACACAGTTGCCAAAAACATGGATGTAAGAAATTACAAACAGACCTTAAAAAGGTTAGATTAGACGGTTAGACAAACCCGTCAGCGACTCACGAGTAGACCCCAGCTGCCATACATGCGAATAGACCCCGGTTGGTTTACTCATGAGTAGACCACGCTCGGCTTACTCGCGAGTAGACCATGCTTGGCTGACTCATGAGTAGACCACACTCGGTTTACTCGTGAGTAGACCACGCTAGACGTACTGTTTGGTAGACCCGGGTTGGCTTACTCTCGAGTAGACCATGCTTGGCTGTCTCGTGAATAGACCACACTTTGTTTACTCGTGAGTAGACCACGCTAGCTGTACTGGTTAGTAGACCCGGGTTGGCTTACTCGTGAGTAGACCCCCGTCGGCTCATTCGTGCAATGTGCAAGCTTACACGTGGTTATAAAAGGAGTAGTTTCTGCACATATGAGGCATCTTGCCCCAGAGGAAAAGCCTGCTTTCCTCGGCTTAAAAATCAGATCGGATAAGCTTTCAAAATGCAAAGAACAAGATAGCATTCATTCAAATGCTACGCACCAGAGGAAAAGCCTGCTTTCCTCGGCTTAAAAATCAGATCGGATAAACTTGCGAAATGCAAAGAACAAGATAGCATTCATTCAAATGCTACACACTTCTTCAGTCTTAGTTCCGCTCAGTAAAAACACTCACTGGTTGCAAGAACAGGTCAAAAAGCATCCCAGATCATATTGGTGTGGCACACAGTTGCCAAAAACATGGATGTAAGAAATTACAAACAGACTTTAAAAAGGTTAGATTAGACGGTTAGACAAACCCGTCAGCGACTCACGAGTAGACCCCAGCTGCCATACATGCGAATAGACCCCGGTTGGTTTACTCATGAGTAGACCACGCTCGGCTTACTCGCGAGTAGACCATGCTTGGCTGACTCATGAGTAGACCACACTCGGTTTACTCGTGAGTAGACCACGCTAGACGTACTGTTTGGTAGACCCGGGTTGGCTTACTCTCGAGTAGACCATGCTTGGCTGTCTCGTGAATAGACCACACTTTGTTTACTCGTGAGTAGACCACGCTAGCTGTACTGGTTAGTAGACCCGGGTTGGCTTACTCGTGAGTAGACCCCCGTCGGCTCATTCGTGCAATGTGCAAGCTTACACGTGGTTATAAAAGGAGTAGTTTCTGCACATATGAGGCATCTTGCCCCAGAGGAAAAGCCTGCTTTCCTCGGCTTAAAAATCAGATCGGATAAGCTTTCAAAATGCAAAGAACAAGATAGCATTCATTCAAATGCTACGCACCAGAGGAAAAGCCTGCTTTCCTCGGCTTAAAAATCAGATCGGATAAACTTGCAAAATGCAAAGAACAAGATAGCATTCATTCAAATGCTACACACTTCTTCAGTCTTAGTTCCGCTCAGTAAAAACACTCACTGGTTGCAAGAACAGGTCAAAAAGCAGCCCAGATCATATTGGTGTGGCACACAGTTGCCAAAAACATGGATGTAAGAAATTACAAACAGACCTTAAAAAGGTTAGATTAGACGGTTAGACAAACCCGTCAGCGACTCACGAGTAGACCCCAGCTGCCATACATGCGAATAGACCCCGGTTGGTTTACTCATGAGTAGACCACGCTCGGCTTACTCGTGAGTAGACCATGCTTGGCTGACTCGTGAATAGACCACACTCGGTTTACTCGTGAGTAGACCACGCTAGGCGTACTGGTTAGTAGACCCGGGTTGGCTTACTCGTGAGTAGACCCCGTCGGCTCATTCGTGCAATGTGCAAGCTTACACGTGGTGATAAAAGGCTTAGTTTCTGCACATATGAGGCATCTTGCCCCAGAGGAAAAGCCTGCTTTCCTTGGCTTAAAAATCAGCTCGGATAAGCTTTCAAAATGCAAAGAACAAGATAGCATTCATTCAAATGCTACGCACCAGAGGAAAAGCCTGCTTTCCTCGGCTTAAAAATCAGATCGGATAAGCTTTCAAAATGCAAAGAACAAGATAGCATTCATTCAAATGCTACGCACCAGAGGAAAAGCCTGCTTTCCTCGGCTTAAAAATCAGATCGGATAAACTTGCAAAATGCAAAGAACAAGATAGCATTCATTCAAATGCTACACACTTCTTCAGTCTTAGTTCCGCTCAGTAAAAACACTCACTGGTTGCAAGAACAGGTCAAAAAGCATCCCAGATCATATTGGTGTGGCACACAGTTGCCAAAAACATGGATGTAAGAAATTACAAACAGACCTTAAAAAGGTTAGATTAGACGGTTAGACAAACCCGTCAGCGACTCACGAGTAGACCCCAGCTGCCATACATGCGAATAGACCCCGGTTGGTTTACTCATGAGTAGACCACGCTCGGCTTACTCGGCTGACTCATGAGTAGACCACACTCGGTTTACTCGTGAGTAGACCACGCTAGACTACTGTTTGGTAGACCCGGGTTGGCTTACTCTCGAGTAGACCATGCTTGGCTGTCTCGTGAATAGACCACACTTTGTTTACTCGTGAGTAGACCACGCTAGGTGTACTGGTTAGTAGACCCGGGTTGGCTTACTCGTGAGTAGACCCCCGTCGGCTCATTCGTGCAATGTGCAAGCTTACACGTGGTTATAAAAGGAGTAGTTTCTGCACATATGAGGCATGTTGCACCAGAGGAAAAGCCACCTTTCCTTGGCTTAAAAATCAGATCGGATAAGCTTTCAAAATGCAAAGAACAAGATAGCATTCATTCAAATGCTACGCACCAGAGGAAAAGCCTGCTTTGCTCGGCTTAAAAATCAGCTCGGATAAGCTTGCGAAATGAAAAGAACAAGATAGCATTCATTCAAATGCTACACACTTCAGTCTTAGTTCCGCTCAGTAAAAACACTCACTGGTTGCAGGAACAGGTCAAAAAGCAGCCCAGATCATATTGGGGTTGCACACAGTTGCCAAAAACATGGATGTAAGAAATTACAAACAGACCTTTAAAAGGTTAGATTAGACGGTTAGACAAACCCGTCACTGACTCACGAGTAGACCCCAGCTGCCATACATGCGAATAGACCCCGGTTGGTTTACTCATGAGTAGACCACGTTCGGCTTACTCGCGAGTAGACCATGCTTGGCTGACTCATGAGTAGACCACACTCGGTTTACTCGTGAGTAGACCACGCTAGACGTACTGTTTGGTAGACCCGGGTTGGCTTACTCTCGAGTAGACCATGCTTGGCTGACTCGTGAATAGACCACACTTTGTTTACTCGTGAGTAGACCGCGCTAGGTGTACTGGTTAGTAGACCCGGGTTGGCTTACTCGTGAGTAGACCCCCGTCGGCTCATTCGTGCAATGTGCAAGCTTACACGTGGTTATAAAAGGAGTAGTTTCTGCACATATGAGGCATCTTGCCCCAGAGGAAAAGCCTGCTTTCCTCGGCTTAAAAATCAGATCGGATAAGCTTTCAAAATGCAAAGAACAAGATAGCATTCATTCAAATGCTACGCACCAGAGGAAAAGCCTGCTTTCCTCGGCTTAAAAATCAGCTCGGATAAGCTTGCGAAATGCAAAGAACAAGATAGCATTCATTCAAATGCTACACACTTCAGTCTTAGTTCCGCTCAGTAAAAACACTCACTGGTTGCAAGAACAGGTCAAAAAGCAGCCCAGATCATATTGGGGTTGCACACAGTTGCCAAAAACATGGATGTAAGAAATTACAAACAGACCTTAAAAAGGTTAGATTAGACGGTTAGACAAACCCGTCACTGACTCACGAGTAGACCCCAGCTGCCATACATGCGAATAGACCCCGGTTGGTTTACTCATGAGTAGACCACGTTCGGCTTACTCGCGAGTAGACCATGCTTGGCTGACTCGTGAATAGACCACACTCGGTTTACTCGTGAGTAGACCACGCTAGGCGTACTGGTTAGTAGACCCGGGTTGGCTTACTCGTGAGTAGACCCCGTCGGCTCATTCGTGCAATGTGCAAGCTTACACGTGGTGATAAAAGGCTTAGTTTCTGCACATATGAGGAATCTTGCCCCAGAGGCAAAGCCTGCTTTCCTTGGCTTAAAAATCAGCTCGGATAAGCTTGCAAAATGCAAAGAACAAGATGGCATTCATTCAAATGCTACGCACCAGAGGAAAAGCCTGCTTTCCTCGGCTTAAAAATCAGATCGGATAAGCTTTCAAAATGCAAAGAACAAGATAGCATTCATTCAAATGCTACGCACCAGAGGAAAAGCCTGCTTTCCTCGGCTTAAAAATCAGATCGGATAAACTTGCAAAATGCAAAGAACAAGATAGCATTCATTCAAATGCTACACACTTCTTCAGTCTTAGTTCTGCTCAGTAAAAACACTCACTGGTTGCAAGAACAGGTCAAAAAGCATCCCAGATCATATTGGTGTGGCACACAGTTGCCAAAAACATGGATGTAAGAAATTACAAACAGACCTTAAAAAGGTTAGATTAGACGGTTAGACAAACCCGTCAGCGACTCACGAGTAGACCCCAGCTGCCATACATGCGAATAGACCCCGGTTGGTTTACTCATGAGTAGACCACGCTCGGCTTACTCGCGAGTAGACCATGCTTGGCTGACTCATGAGTAGACCACACTCGGTTTACTCGTGAGTAGACCACGCTAGACGTACTGTTTGGTAGACCCGGGTTGGCTTACTCTCGAGTAGACCATGCTTGGCTGTCTCGTGAATAGACCACACTTTGTTTACTCGTGAGTAGACCACGCTAGGTGTACTGGTTAGTAGACCCGGGTTGGCTTACTCGTGAGTAGACCCCCGTCGGCTCATTCGTGCAATGTGCAAGCTTACACGTGGTTATAAAAGGAGTAGTTTCTGCACATATGAGGCATCTTGCCCCAGAGGAAAAGCCTGCTTTCCTCGGCTTAAAAATCAGATCGGATAAGCTTTCAAAATGCAAAGAACAAGATAGCATTCATTCAAATGCTACGCACCAGAGGAAAAGCCTGCTTTCCTCGGCTTAAAAATCAGATCGGATAAACTTGCAAAATGCAAAGAACAAGATAGCATTCATTCAAATGCTACACACTTCTTCAGTCTTAGTTCCGCTCAGTAAAAACACTCACTGGTTGCAAGAACAGGTCAAAAAGCATCCCAGATCATATTGGTGTGGCACACAGTTGCCAAAAACATGGATGTAAGAAATTACAAACAGACCTTAAAAAGGTTAGATTAGACGGTTAGACAAACCCGTCAGCGACTCACGAGTAGACCCCAGCTGCCATACATGCGAATAGACCCCGGTTGGTTTACTCATGAGTAGACCACGCTCGGCTTACTCGCGAGTAGACCATGCTTGGCTGACTCATGAGTAGACCACACTCGGTTTACTCGTGAGTAGACCACGCTAGACGTACTGTTTGGTAGACCCGGGTTGGCTTACTCTCGAGTAGACCATGCTTGGCTGTCTCGTGAATAGACCACACTTTGTTTACTCGTGAGTAGACCACGCTAGGTGTACTGGTTAGTAGACCCGGGTTGGCTTACTCGTGAGTAGACCCCCGTCGGCTCATTCGTGCAATGTGCAAGCTTACACGTGGTTATAAAAGGAGTAGTTTCTGCACATATGAGGCATCTTGCCCCAGAGGAAAAGCCTGCTTTCCTCGGCTTAAAAATCAGATCGGATAAGCTTTCAAAATGCAAAGAACAAGATAGCATTCATTCAAATGCTACGCACCAGAGGAAAAGCCTGCTTTCCTCGGCTTAAAAATCAGATCGGATAAACTTGCAAAATGCAAAGAACAAGATAGCATTCATTCAAATGCTACACACTTCTTCAGTCTTAGTTCCGCTCAGTAAAAACACTCACTGGTTGCAAGAACAGGTCAAAAAGCATCCCAGATCATATTGGTGTGGCACACAGTTGCCAAAAACATGGATGTAAGAAATTACAAACAGACCTTAAAAAGGTTAGATTAGACGGTTAGACAAACCCGTCAGCGACTCACGAGTAGACCCCAGCTGCCATACATGCGAATAGACCCCGGTTGGTTTACTCATGAGTAGACCACGCTCGGCTTACTCGCGAGTAGACCATGCTTGGCTGACTCATGAGTAGACCACACTCGGTTTACTCGTGAGTAGACCACGCTAGACGTACTGTTTGGTAGACCCGGGTTGGCTTACTCTCGAGTAGACCATGCTTGGCTGTCTCGTGAATAGACCACACTTTGTTTACTCGTGAGTAGACCACGCTAGGTGTACTGGTTAGTAGACCCGGGTTGGCTTACTCGTGAGTAGACCCCCCGTCGGCTCATTCGTGCAATGTGCAAGCTTACACGTGGTTATAAAAGGAGTAGTTTCTGCACATATGAGGCATGTTGCACCAGAGGAAAAGCCTCCTTTCCTTGGCTTAAAAATCAGCTGGGATAAGCTTGCGAAATGCAAAGAACAAGATAGCATTCATTCAAATGCTACGCACCAGAGGAAAAGCCTGCTTTCCTCGGCTTAAAAATCAGCTCGGATAAGCTTGCGAAATGCAAAGAACAAGATAGCATTCATTCAAATGCTACACACTTCAGTCTTAGTTCCGCTCAGTAAAAACACTCACTGGTTGCAAGAACAGGTCAAAAAGCAGCCCAGATCATATTGGGGTTGCACACAGTTGCCAAAAACATGGATGTAAGAAATTACAAACAGACCTTAAAAAGGTTAGATTAGACGGTTAGACAAACCCGTCACTGACTCACGAGTAGACCCCAGCTGCCATACATGCGAATAGACCCCGGTTGGTTTACTCATGAGTAGACCACGTTCGGCTTACTCGCGAGTAGACCATGCTTGGCTGACTCGTGAATAGACCACACTCGGTTTACTCGTGAGTAGACCACGCTAGGCGTACTGGTTAGTAGACCCGGGTTGGCTTACTCGTGAGTAGACCCCGTCGGCTCATTCGTGCAATGTGCAAGCTTACACGTGGTGATAAAAGGCTTAGTTTCTGCACATATGAGGCATCTTGCCCCAGAGGAAAAGCCTGCTTTCCTTGGCTTAAAAATCAGCTCGGATAAGCTTGCAAAATGCAAAGAACAAGATGGCATTCATTCAAATGCTATGCACCAGAGGAAAAGCCTGCTTTCCTCGGCTTAAAAATCAGATCGGATAAGCTTTCAAAATGCAAAGAACAAGATAGCATTCATTCAAATGCTACGCACCAGAGGAAAAGCCTGCTTTCCTCGGCTTAAAAATCAGATCGGATAAACTTGCAAAATGCAAAGAACAAGATAGCATTCATTCAAATGCTACACACTTCTTCAGTCTTAGTTCCGCTCAGTAAAAACACTCACTGGTTGCAAGAACAGGTCAAAAAGCATCCCAGATCATATTGGTGTGGCACACAGTTGCCAAAAACATGGATGTAAGAAATTACAAACAGACCTTAAAAAGGTTAGATTAGACGGTTAGACAAACCCGTCAGCGACTCACGAGTAGACCCCAGCTGCCATACATGCGAATAGACCCCGGTTGGTTTGCTCATGAGTAGACCACGCTCGGCTTACTCGCGAGTAGACCATGCTTGGCTGACTCATGAGTAGACCACACTCGGTTTACTCGTGAGTAGACCACGCTAGACGTACTGTTTGGTAGACCCGGGTTGGCTTACTCTCGAGTAGACCATGCTTGGCTGTCTCGTGAATAGACCACACTTTGTTTACTCGTGAGTAGACCACGCTAGCTGTACTGGTTAGTAGACCCGGGTTGGCTTACTCGTGAGTAGACCCCCGTCGGCTCATTCGTGCAATGTGCAAGCTTACACGTGGTTATAAAAGGAGTAGTTTCTGCACATATGAGGCATCTTGCCCCAGAGGAAAAGCCTGCTTTCCTCGGCTTAAAAATCAGATCGGATAAGCTTTCAAAATGCAAAGAACAAGATAGCATTCATTCAAATGCTACGCACCAGAGGAAAAGCCTGCTTTCCTCGGCTTAAAAATCAGATCGGATAAACTTGCAAAATGCAAAGAACAAGATAGCATTCATTCAAATGCTACACACTTCTTCAGTCTTAGTTCCGCTCAGTAAAAACACTCACTGGTTGCAAGAACAGGTCAAAAAGCAGCCCAGATCATATTGGTGTGGCACACAGTTGCCAAAAACATGGATGTAAGAAATTACAAACAGACCTTAAAAAGGTTAGATTAGACGGTTAGACAAACCCGTCAGCGACTCACGAGTAGACCCCAGCTGCCATACATGCGAATAGACCCCGGTTGGTTTACTCATGAGTAGACCACGCTCGGCTTACTCGTGAGTAGACCATGCTTGGCTGACTCGTGAATAGACCACACTCGGTTTACTCGTGAGTAGACCACGCTAGACGTACTGTTTGGTAGACCCGGGTTGGCTTACTCTCGAGTAGACCATGCTTGGCTGTCTCGTGAATAGACCACACTTTGTTTACTCGTGAGTAGACCACGCTAGGTGTACTGGTTAGTAGACCCGGGTTGGCTTACTCGTGAGTAGACCCCCCGTCGGCTCATTCGTGCAATGTGCAAGCTTACACGTGGTTATAAAAGGAGTAGTTTCTGCACATATGAGGCATGTTGCACCAGAGGAAAAGCCTCCTTTCCTTGGCTTAAAAATCAGCTTGGATAAGCTTGCGAAATGCAAAGAACAAGATAGCATTCATTCAAATGCTACGCACCAGAGGAAAAGCCTGCTTTCCTCGGCTTAAAAATCAGCTCGGATAAGCTTGCGAAATGCAAAGAACAAGATAGCATTCATTCAAATGCTACACACTTCAGTCTTAGTTCCGCTCAGTAAAAACACTCACTGGTTGCAAGAACAGGTCAAAAAGCAGCCCAGATCATATTGGTGTGGCACACAGTTGCCAAAAACATGGATGTAAGAAATTACAAACAGACCTTAAAAAGGTTAGATTAGACGGTTAGACAAACCCGTCACTGACTCACGAGTAGACCCCAGCTGCCATACATGCGAATAGACCACGGTTGGTTTACTCATGAGTAGACCACGTTCGGCTTACTCGCGAGTAGACCATGCTTGGCTGACTCGTGAATAGACCACACTCGGTTTACTCGTGAGTAGACCACGCTAGGCGTACTGGTTAGTAGACCCGGGTTGGCTTACTCGTGAGTAGACCCCGTCGGCTCATTCGTGCAATGTGCAAGCTTACACGTGGTGATAAAAGGCTTAGTTTCTGCACATATGAGGCATCTTGCCCCAGAGGAAAAGCCTGCTTTCCTTGGCTTAAAAATCAGCTCAGATAAGCTTGCAAAATGCAAAGAACAAGATGGCATTCATTCAAATGCTATGCACCAGAGGAAAAGCCTGCTTTCCTCGGCTTAAAAATCAGATCGGATAAGCTTTCAAAATGCAAAGAACAAGATAGCATTCATTCAAATGCTACGCACCAGAGGAAAAGCCTGCTTTCCTCGGCTTAAAAATCAGATCGGATAAACTTGCAAAATGCAAAGAACAAGATAGCATTCATTCAAATGCTACACACTTCTTCAGTCTTAGTTCCGCTCAGTAAAAACACTCACTGGTTGCAAGAACAGGTCAAAAAGCATCCCAGATCATATTGGTGTGGCACACAGTTGCCAAAAACATGGATGTAAGAAATTACAAACAGACCTTAAAAAGGTTAGATTAGACGGTTAGACAAACCCGTCAGCGACTCACGAGTAGACCCCAGCTGCCATACATGCGAATAGACCCCGGTTGGTTTACTCATGAGTAGACCACGCTCGGCTTACTCGCGAGTAGACCATGCTTGGCTGACTCATGAGTAGACCACACTCGGTTTACTCGTGAGTAGACCACGCTAGACGTACTGTTTGGTAGACCCGGGTTGGCTTACTCTCGAGTAGACCATGCTTGGCTGTCTCGTGAATAGACCACACTTTGTTTACTCGTGAGTAGACCACGCTAGGTGTACTGGTTAGTAGACCCGGGTTGGCTTACTCGTGAGTAGACCCCCGTCGGCTCATTCGTGCAATGTGCAAGCTTACACGTGGTTATAAAAGGAGTAGTTTCTGCACATATGAGGCATCTTGCCCCAGAGGAAAAGCCTGCTTTCCTCGGCTTAAAAATCAGATCGGATAAGCTTTCAAAATGCAAAGAACAAGATAGCATTCATTCAAATGCTACGCACCAGAGGAAAAGCCTGCTTTCCTCGGCTTAAAAATCAGATCGGATAAACTTGCAAAATGCAAAGAACAAGATAGCATTCATTCAAATGCTACACACTTCTTCAGTCTTAGTTCCGCTCAGTAAAAACACTCACTGGTTGCAAGAACAGGTCAAAAAGCATCCCAGATCATATTGGTGTGGCACACAGTTGCCAAAAACATGGATGTAAGAAATTACAAACAGACCTTAAAAAGGTTAGATTAGACGGTTAGACAAACCCGTCAGCGACTCACGAGTAGACCCCAGCTGCCATACATGCGAATAGACCCCGGTTGGTTTGCTCATGAGTAGACCACGCTCGGCTTACTCGCGAGTAGACCATGCTTGGCTGACTCATGAGTAGACCACACTCGGTTTACTCGTGAGTAGACCACGCTAGACGTACTGTTTGGTAGACCCGGGTTGGCTTACTCTCGAGTAGACCATGCTTGGCTGTCTCGTGAATAGACCACACTTTGTTTACTCGTGAGTAGACCACGCTAGGTGTACTGGTTAGTAGACCCGGGTTGGCTTACTCGTGAGTAGACCCCCGTCGGCTCATTCGTGCAATGTGCAAGCTTACACGTGGTTATAAAAGGAGTAGTTTCTGCACATATGAGGCATCTTGCCCCAGAGGAAAAGCCTGCTTTCCTCGGCTTAAAAATCAGATCGGATAAGCTTTCAAAATGCAAAGAACAAGATAGCATTCATTCAAATGCTACGCACCAGAGGAAAAGCCTGCTTTCCTCGGCTTAAAAATCAGATCGGATAAACTTGCGAAATGCAAAGAACAAGATAGCATTCATTCAAATGCTACACACTTCTTCAGTCTTAGTTCCGCTCAGTAAAAACACTCACTGGTTGCAAGAACAGGTCAAAAAGCATCCCAGATCATATTGGTGTGGCACACAGTTGCCAAAAACATGGATGTAAGAAATTACAAACAGACCTTAAAAAGGTTAGATTAGACGGTTAGACAAACCCGTCAGCGACTCACGAGTAGACCCCAGCTGCCATACATGCGAATAGACCCCGGTTGGTTTACTCATGAGTAGACCACGCTCGGCTTACTCGCGAGTAGACCATGCTTGGCTGACTCATGAGTAGACCACACTCGGTTTACTCGTGAGTAGACCACGCTAGACGTACTGTTTGGTAGACCCGGGTTGGCTTACTCTCGAGTAGACCATGCTTGGCTGTCTCGTGAATAGACCACACTTTGTTTACTCGTGAGTAGACCACGCTAGCTGTACTGGTTAGTAGACCCGGGTTGGCTTACTCGTGAGTAGACCCCGTCGGCTCATTCGTGCAATGTGCAAGCTTACACGTGGTGATAAAAGGCTTAGTTTCTGCACATATGAGGCATCTTGCCCCAGAGGAAAAGCCTGCTTTCCTTGGCTTAAAAATCAGCTCGGATAAGCTTTCAAAATGCAAAGAACAAGATAGCATTCATTCAAATGCTACGCACCAGAGGAAAAGCCTGCTTTCCTCGGCTTAAAAATCAGATCGGATAAGCTTTCAAAATGCAAAGAACAAGATAGCATTCATTCAAATGCTACGCACCAGAGGAAAAGCCTGCTTTCCTCGGCTTAAAAATCAGATCGGATAAACTTGCAAAATGCAAAGAACAAGATAGCATTCATTCAAATGCTACACACTTCTTCAGTCTTAGTTCCGCTCAGTAAAAACACTCACTGGTTGCAAGAACAGGTCAAAAAGCATCCCAGATCATATTGGTGTGGCACACAGTTGCCAAAAACATGGATGTAAGAAATTACAAACAGACCTTAAAAAGGTTAGATTAGACGGTTAGACAAACCCGTCAGCGACTCACGAGTAGACCCCAGCTGCCATACATGCGAATAGACCCCGGTTGGTTTACTCATGAGTAGACCACGCTCGGCTTACTCGGCTGACTCATGAGTAGACCACACTCGGTTTACTCGTGAGTAGACCACGCTAGACTACTGTTTGGTAGACCCGGGTTGGCTTACTCTCGAGTAGACCATGCTTGGCTGTCTCGTGAATAGACCACACTTTGTTTACTCGTGAGTAGACCACGCTAGGTGTACTGGTTAGTAGACCCGGGTTGGCTTACTCGTGAGTAGACCCCCGTCGGCTCATTCGTGCAATGTGCAAGCTTACACGTGGTTATAAAAGGAGTAGTTTCTGCACATATGAGGCATGTTGCACCAGAGGAAAAGCCACCTTTCCTTGGCTTAAAAATCAGATCGGATAAGCTTTCAAAATGCAAAGAACAAGATAGCATTCATTCAAATGCTACGCACCAGAGGAAAAGCCTGCTTTGCTCGGCTTAAAAATCAGCTCGGATAAGCTTGCGAAATGAAAAGAACAAGATAGCATTCATTCAAATGCTACACACTTCAGTCTTAGTTCCGCTCAGTAAAAACACTCACTGGTTGCAAGAACAGGTCAAAAAGCAGCCCAGATCATATTGGGGTTGCACACAGTTGCCAAAAACATGGATGTAAGAAATTACAAACAGACCTTTAAAAGGTTAGATTAGACGGTTAGACAAACCCGTCACTGACTCACGAGTAGACCCCAGCTGCCATACATGCGAATAGACCCCGGTTGGTTTACTCATGAGTAGACCACGTTCGGCTTACTCGCGAGTAGACCATGCTTGGCTGACTCATGAGTAGACCACACTCGGTTTACTCGTGAGTAGACCACGCTAGACGTACTGTTTGGTAGACCCGGGTTGGCTTACTCTCGAGTAGACCATGCTTGGCTGTCTCGTGAATAGACCACACTTTGTTTACTCGTGAGTAGACCACGCTAGGTGTACTGGTTAGTAGACCCGGGTTGGCTTACTCGTGAGTAGACCCCCGTCGGCTCATTCGTGCAATGTGCAAGCTTACACGTGGTTATAAAAGGAGTAGTTTCTGCACATATGAGGCATCTTGCCCCAGAGGAAAAGCCTGCTTTCCTCGGCTTAAAAATCAGATCGGATAAGCTTTCAAAATGCAAAGAACAAGATAGCATTCATTCAAATGCTACGCACCAGAGGAAAAGCCTGCTTTCCTCGGCTTAAAAATCAGATCGGATAAACTTGCAAAATGCAAAGAACAAGATAGCATTCATTCAAATGCTACACACTTCTTCAGTCTTAGTTCCGCTCAGTAAAAACACTCACTGGTTGCAAGAACAGGTCAAAAAGCATCCCAGATCATATTGGTGTGGCACACAGTTGCCAAAAACATGGATGTAAGAAATTACAAACAGACCTTAAAAAGGTTAGATTAGACGGTTAGACAAACCCGTCAGCGACTCACGAGTAGACCCCAGCTGCCATACATGCGAATAGACCCCGGTTGGTTTACTCATGAGTAGACCACGCTCGGCTTACTCGGCTGACTCATGAGTAGACCACACTCGGTTTACTCGTGAGTAGACCACGCTAGACGTACTGTTTGGTAGACCCGGGTTGGCTTACTCTCGAGTAGACCATGCTTGGCTGTCTCGTGAGTAGACCACGCTAGGTGTACTGGTTAGTAGACCCGGGTTGGCTTACTCGTGAGTAGACCCCCGTCGGCTCATTCGTGCAATGTGCAAGCTTACACGTGGTTATAAAAGGAGTAGTTTCTGCACATATGAGGCATGTTGCACCAGAGGAAAAGCCACCTTTCCTTGGCTTAAAAATCAGATCGGATAAGCTTTCAAAATGCAAAGAACAAGATAGCATTCATTCAAATGCTACGCACCAGAGGAAAAGCCTGCTTTGCTCGGCTTAAAAATCAGCTCGGATAAGCTTGCGAAATGCAAAGAACAAGATAGCATTCATTCAAATGCTACACACTTCAGTCTTAGTTCCGCTCAGTAAAAACACTCACTGGTTGCAAGAACAGGTCAAAAAGCAGCCCAGATCATATTGGTGTGGCACACAGTTGCCAAAAACATGGATGTAAGAAATTACAAACAGACCTTAAAAAGGTTAGATTAGACGGTTAGACAAACCCGTCACTGACTCACGAGTAGACCCCAGCTGCCATACATGCGAATAGACCCCGGTTGGTTTACTCATGAGTAGACCACGTTCGGCTTACTCGCGAGTAGACCATGCTTGGCTGACTCGTGAATAGACCACACTCGGTTTACTCGTGAGTAGACCACGCTAGGCGTACTGGTTAGTAGACCCGGGTTGGCTTACTCGTGAGTAGACCCCGTCGGCTCATTCGTGCAATGTGCAAGCTTACACGTGGTGATAAAAGGCTTAGTTTCTGCACATATGAGGCATCTTGCCCCAGAGGAAAAGCCTGCTTTCCTTGGCTTAAAAATCAGCTCAGATAAGCTTGCAAAATGCAAAGAACAAGATGGCATTCATTCAAATGCTATGCACCAGAGGAAAAGCCTGCTTTCCTCGGCTTAAAAATCAGATCGGATAAGCTTTCAAAATGCAAAGAACAAGATAGCATTCATTCAAATGCTACGCACCAGAGGAAAAGCCTGCTTTCCTCGGCTTAAAAATCAGATCGGATAAACTTGCAAAATGCAAAGAACAAGATAGCATTCATTCAAATGCTACACACTTCTTCAGTCTTAGTTCCGCTCAGTAAAAACTCTCACTGGTTGCAAGAACAGGTCAAAAAGCATCCCAGATCATATTGGTGTGGCACACAGTTGCCAAAAACATGGATGTAAGAAATTACAAACAGACCTTAAAAAGGTTAGATTAGACGGTTAGACAAACCCGTCAGCGACTCACGAGTAGACCCCAGCTGCCATACATGCGAATAGACCCCGGTTGGTTTACTCATGAGTAGACCACGCTCGGCTTACTCGCGAGTAGACCATGCTTGGCTGACTCATGAGTAGACCACACTCGGTTTACTCGTGAGTAGACCACGCTAGACGTACTGTTTGGTAGACCCGGGTTGGCTTACTCTCGAGTAGACCATGCTTGGCTGTCTCGTGAATAGACCACACTTTGTTTACTCGTGAGTAGACCACGCTAGGTGTACTGGTTAGTAGACCCGGGTTGGCTTACTCGTGAGTAGACCCCCGTCGGCTCATTCGTGCAATGTGCAAGCTTACACGTGGTTATAAAAGGAGTAGTTTCTGCACATATGAGGCATCTTGCCCCAGAGGAAAAGCCTGCTTTCCTCGGCTTAAAAATCAGATCGGATAAGCTTTCAAAATGCAAAGAACAAGATAGCATTCATTCAAATGCTACGCACCAGAGGAAAAGCCTGCTTTCCTCGGCTTAAAAATCAGATCGGATAAACTTGCAAAATGCAAAGAACAAGATAGCATTCATTCAAATGCTACACACTTCTTCAGTCTTAGTTCCGCTCAGTAAAAACACTCACTGGTTGCAAGAACAGGTCAAAAAGCATCCCAGATCATATTGGTGTGGCACACAGTTGCCAAAAACATGGATGTAAGAAATTACAAACAGACCTTAAAAAGGTTAGATTAGACGGTTAGACAAACCCGTCAGCGACTCACGAGTAGACCCCAGCTGCCATACATGCGAATAGACCCCGGTTGGTTTGCTCATGAGTAGACCACGCTCGGCTTACTCGCGAGTAGACCATGCTTGGCTGACTCATGAGTAGACCACACTCGGTTTACTCGTGAGTAGACCACGCTAGACGTACTGTTTGGTAGACCCGGGTTGGCTTACTCTCGAGTAGACCATGCTTGGCTGTCTCGTGAATAGACCACACTTTGTTTACTCGTGAGTAGACCACGCTAGGTGTACTGGTTAGTAGACCCGGGTTGGCTTACTCGTGAGTAGACCCCCGTCGGCTCATTCGTGCAATGTGCAAGCTTACACGTGGTGATAAAAGGCTTAGTTTCTGCACATATGAGGCATCTTGCCCCAGAGGAAAAGCCTGCTTTCCTTGGCTTAAAAATCAGCTCGGATAAGCTTTCAAAATGCAAAGAACAAGATAGCATTCATTCAAATGCTACGCACCAGAGGAAAAGCCTGCTTTCCTCGGCTTAAAAATCAGATCGGATAAGCTTTCAAAATGCAAAGAACAAGATAGCATTCATTCAAATGCTACGCACCAGAGGAAAAGCCTGCTTTCCTCGGCTTAAAAATCAGATCGGATAAACTTGCAAAATGCAAAGAACAAGATAGCATTCATTCAAATGCTACACACTTCTTCAGTCTTAGTTCCGCTCAGTAAAAACACTCACTGGTTGCAAGAACAGGTCAAAAAGCATCCCAGATCATATTGGTGTGGCACACAGTTGCCAAAAACATGGATGTAAGAAATTACAAACAGACCTTAAAAAGGTTAGATTAGACGGTTAGACAAACCCGTCAGCGACTCACGAGTAGACCCCAGCTGCCATACATGCGAATAGACCCCGGTTGGTTTACTCATGAGTAGACCACGCTCGGCTTACTCGGCTGACTCATGAGTAGACCACACTCGGTTTACTCGTGAGTAGACCACGCTAGACTACTGTTTGGTAGACCCGGGTTGGCTTACTCTCGAGTAGACCATGCTTGGCTGTCTCGTGAATAGACCACACTTTGTTTACTCGTGAGTAGACCACGCTAGGTGTACTGGTTAGTAGACCCGGGTTGGCTTACTCGTGAGTAGACCCCCGTCGGCTCATTCGTGCAATGTGCAAGCTTACACGTGGTTATAAAAGGAGTAGTTTCTGCACATATGAGGCATGTTGCACCAGAGGAAAAGCCACCTTTCCTTGGCTTAAAAATCAGATCGGATAAGCTTTCAAAATGCAAAGAACAAGATAGCATTCATTCAAATGCTACGCACCAGAGGAAAAGCCTGCTTTGCTCGGCTTAAAAATCAGCTCGGATAAGCTTGCGAAATGAAAAGAACAAGATAGCATTCATTCAAATGCTACACACTTCAGTCTTAGTTCCGCTCAGTAAAAACACTCACTGGTTGCAAGAACAGGTCAAAAAGCAGCCCAGATCATATTGGGGTTGCACACAGTTGCCAAAAACATGGATGTAAGAAATTACAAACAGACCTTTAAAAGGTTAGATTAGACGGTTAGACAAACCCGTCACTGACTCACGAGTAGACCCCAGCTGCCATACATGCGAATAGACCCCGGTTGGTTTACTCATGAGTAGACCACGTTCGGCTTACTCGCGAGTAGACCATGCTTGGCTGACTCATGAGTAGACCACACTCGGTTTACTCGTGAGTAGACCACGCTAGACGTACTGTTTGGTAGACCCGGGTTGGCTTACTCTCGAGTAGACCATGCTTGGCTGACTCGTGAATAGACCACACTTTGTTTACTCGTGAGTAGACCACGCTAGGTGTACTGGTTAGTAGACCCGGGTTGGCTTACTCGTGAGTAGACCCCCGTCGGCTCATTCGTGCAATGTGCAAGCTTACACGTGGTTATAAAAGGAGTAGTTTCTGCACATATGAGGCATCTTGCCCCAGAGGAAAAGCCTGCTTTCCTCGGCTTAAAAATCAGATCGGATAAGCTTTCAAAATGCAAAGAACAAGATAGCATTCATTCAAATGCTACGCACCAGAGGAAAAGCCTGCTTTCCTCGGCTTAAAAATCAGATCGGATAAACTTGCAAAATGCAAAGAACAAGATAGCATTCATTCAAATGCTACACACTTCTTCAGTCTTAGTTCCGCTCAGTAAAAACACTCACTGGTTGCAAGAACAGGTCAAAAAGCATCCCAGATCATATTGGTGTGGCACACAGTTGCCAAAAACATGGATGTAAGAAATTACAAACAGACCTTAAAAAGGTTAGATTAGACGGTTAGACAAACCCGTCAGCGACTCACGAGTAGACCCCAGCTGCCATACATGCGAATAGACCCCGGTTGGTTTACTCATGAGTAGACCACGCTCGGCTTACTCGTGAGTAGACCATGCTTGGCTGACTCGTGAATAGACCACACTCGGTTTACTCGTGAGTAGACCACGCTAGGCGTACTGGTTAGTAGACCCGGGTTGGCTTACTCGTGAGTAGACCCCGTCGGCTCATTCGTGCAATGTGCAAGCTTACACGTGGTGATAAAAGGCTTAGTTTCTGCACATATGAGGCATCTTGCCCCAGAGGAAAAGCCTGCTTTCCTTGGCTTAAAAATCAGCTCGGATAAGCTTTCAAAATGCAAAGAACAAGATAGCATTCATTCAAATGCTACGCACCAGAGGAAAAGCCTGCTTTCCTCGGCTTAAAAATCAGATCGGATAAGCTTTCAAAATGCAAAGAACAAGATAGCATTCATTCAAATGCTACGCACCAGAGGAAAAGCCTGCTTTCCTCGGCTTAAAAATCAGATCGGATAAACTTGCAAAATGCAAAGAACAAGATAGCATTCATTCAAATGCTACACACTTCTTCAGTCTTAGTTCCGCTCAGTAAAAACACTCACTGGTTGCAAGAACAGGTCAAAAAGCATCCCAGATCATATTGGTGTGGCACACAGTTGCCAAAAACATGGATGTAAGAAATTACAAACAGACCTTAAAAAGGTTAGATTAGACGGTTAGACAAACCCGTCAGCGACTCACGAGTAGACCCCAGCTGCCATACATGCGAATAGACCCCGGTTGGTTTACTCATGAGTAGACCACGCTCGGCTTACTCGGCTGACTCATGAGTAGACCACACTCGGTTTACTCGTGAGTAGACCACGCTAGACTACTGTTTGGTAGACCCGGGTTGGCTTACTCTCGAGTAGACCATGCTTGGCTGTCTCGTGAATAGACCACACTTTGTTTACTCGTGAGTAGACCACGCTAGGTGTACTGGTTAGTAGACCCGGGTTGGCTTACTCGTGAGTAGACCCCCGTCGGCTCATTCGTGCAATGTGCAAGCTTACACGTGGTTATAAAAGGAGTAGTTTCTGCACATATGAGGCATGTTGCACCAGAGGAAAAGCCACCTTTCCTTGGCTTAAAAATCAGATCGGATAAGCTTTCAAAATGCAAAGAACAAGATAGCATTCATTCAAATGCTACGCACCAGAGGAAAAGCCTGCTTTGCTCGGCTTAAAAATCAGCTCGGATAAGCTTGCGAAATGAAAAGAACAAGATAGCATTCATTCAAATGCTACACACTTCAGTCTTAGTTCCGCTCAGTAAAAACACTCACTGGTTGCAAGAACAGGTCAAAAAGCAGCCCAGATCATATTGGGGTTGCACACAGTTGCCAAAAACATGGATGTAAGAAATTACAAACAGACCTTTAAAAGGTTAGATTAGACGGTTAGACAAACCCGTCACTGACTCACGAGTAGACCCCAGCTGCCATACATGCGAATAGACCCCGGTTGGTTTACTCATGAGTAGACCACGCTCGGCTTACTCGCGAGTAGACCATGCTTGGCTGACTCATGAGTAGACCACACTCGGTTTACTCGTGAGTAGACCACGCTAGACGTACTGTTTGGTAGACCCGGGTTGGCTTACTCTCGAGTAGACCATGCTTGGCTGTCTCGTGAATAGACCACACTTTGTTTACTCGTGAGTAGACCACGCTAGGTGTACTGGTTAGTAGACCCGGGTTGGCTTACTCGTGAGTAGACCCCCGTCGGCTCATTCGTGCAATGTGCAAGCTTACACGTGGTTATAAAAGGAGTAGTTTCTGCACATATGAGGCATCTTGCCCCAGAGGAAAAGCCTGCTTTCCTCGGCTTAAAAATCAGATCGGATAAGCTTTCAAAATGCAAAGAACAAGATAGCATTCATTCAAATGCTACGCACCAGAGGAAAAGCCTGCTTTCCTCGGCTTAAAAATCAGATCGGATAAACTTGCAAAATGCAAAGAACAAGATAGCATTCATTCAAATGCTACACACTTCTTCAGTCTTAGTTCCGCTCAGTAAAAACACTCACTGGTTGCAAGAACAGGTCAAAAAGCATCCCAGATCATATTGGTGTGGCACACAGTTGCCAAAAACATGGATGTAAGAAATTACAAACAGACCTTAAAAAGGTTAGATTAGACGGTTAGACAAACCCGTCAGCGACTCACGAGTAGACCCCAGCTGCCATACATGCGAATAGACCCCGGTTGGTTTGCTCATGAGTAGACCACGCTCGGCTTACTCGCGAGTAGACCATGCTTGGCTGACTCATGAGTAGACCACACTCGGTTTACTCGTGAGTAGACCACGCTAGACGTACTGTTTGGTAGACCCGGGTTGGCTTACTCTCGAGTAGACCATGCTTGGCTGTCTCGTGAATAGACCACACTTTGTTTACTCGTGAGTAGACCACGCTAGGTGTACTGGTTAGTAGACCCGGGTTGGCTTACTCGTGAGTAGACCCCCGTCGGCTCATTCGTGCAATGTGCAAGCTTACACGTGGTGATAAAAGGCTTAGTTTCTGCACATATGAGGCATCTTGCCCCAGAGGAAAAGCCTGCTTTCCTTGGCTTAAAAATCAGCTCGGATAAGCTTTCAAAATGCAAAGAACAAGATAGCATTCATTCAAATGCTACGCACCAGAGGAAAAGCCTGCTTTCCTCGGCTTAAAAATCAGATCGGATAAGCTTTCAAAATGCAAAGAACAAGATAGCATTCATTCAAATGCTACGCACCAGAGGAAAAGCCTGCTTTCCTCGGCTTAAAAATCAGATCGGATAAACTTGCAAAATGCAAAGAACAAGATAGCATTCATTCAAATGCTACACACTTCTTCAGTCTTAGTTCCGCTCAGTAAAAACACTCACTGGTTGCAAGAACAGGTCAAAAAGCATCCCAGATCATATTGGTGTGGCACACAGTTGCCAAAAACATGGATGTAAGAAATTACAAACAGACCTTAAAAAGGTTAGATTAGACGGTTAGACAAACCCGTCAGCGACTCACGAGTAGACCCCAGCTGCCATACATGCGAATAGACCCCGGTTGGTTTACTCATGAGTAGACCACGCTCGGCTTACTCGGCTGACTCATGAGTAGACCACACTCGGTTTACTCGTGAGTAGACCACGCTAGACTACTGTTTGGTAGACCCGGGTTGGCTTACTCTCGAGTAGACCATGCTTGGCTGTCTCGTGAATAGACCACACTTTGTTTACTCGTGAGTAGACCACGCTAGGTGTACTGGTTAGTAGACCCGGGTTGGCTTACTCGTGAGTAGACCCCCGTCGGCTCATTCGTGCAATGTGCAAGCTTACACGTGGTTATAAAAGGAGTAGTTTCTGCACATATGAGGCATGTTGCACCAGAGGAAAAGCCACCTTTCCTTGGCTTAAAAATCAGATCGGATAAGCTTTCAAAATGCAAAGAACAAGATAGCATTCATTCAAATGCTACGCACCAGAGGAAAAGCCTGCTTTGCTCGGCTTAAAAATCAGCTCGGATAAGCTTGCGAAATGAAAAGAACAAGATAGCATTCATTCAAATGCTACACACTTCAGTCTTAGTTCCGCTCAGTAAAAACACTCACTGGTTGCAAGAACAGGTCAAAAAGCAGCCCAGATCATATTGGGGTTGCACACAGTTGCCAAAAACATGGATGTAAGAAATTACAAACAGACCTTTAAAAGGTTAGATTAGACGGTTAGACAAACCCGTCACTGACTCACGAGTAGACCCCAGCTGCCATACATGCGAATAGACCCCGGTTGGTTTACTCATGAGTAGACCACGTTCGGCTTACTCGCGAGTAGACCATGCTTGGCTGACTCATGAGTAGACCACACTCGGTTTACTCGTGAGTAGACCACGCTAGACGTACTGTTTGGTAGACCCGGGTTGGCTTACTCTCGAGTAGACCATGCTTGGCTGACTCGTGAATAGACCACACTTTGTTTACTCGTGAGTAGACCACGCTAGGTGTACTGGTTAGTAGACCCGGGTTGGCTTACTCGTGAGTAGACCCCCGTCGGCTCATTCGTGCAATGTGCAAGCTTACACGTGGTTATAAAAGGAGTAGTTTCTGCACATATGAGGCATCTTGCCCCAGAGGAAAAGCCTGCTTTCCTCGGCTTAAAAATCAGATCGGATAAGCTTTCAAAATGCAAAGAACAAGATAGCATTCATTCAAATGCTACGCACCAGAGGAAAAGCCTGCTTTCCTCGGCTTAAAAATCAGATCGGATAAACTTGCAAAATGCAAAGAACAAGATAGCATTCATTCAAATGCTACACACTTCTTCAGTCTTAGTTCCGCTCAGTAAAAACACTCACTGGTTGCAAGAACAGGTCAAAAAGCATCCCAGATCATATTGGTGTGGCACACAGTTGCCAAAAACATGGATGTAAGAAATTACAAACAGACCTTAAAAAGGTTAGATTAGACGGTTAGACAAACCCGTCAGCGACTCACGAGTAGACCCCAGCTGCCATACATGCGAATAGACCCCGGTTGGTTTACTCATGAGTAGACCACGCTCGGCTTACTCGCGAGTAGACCATGCTTGGCTGACTCATGAGTAGACCACACTCGGTTTACTCGTGAGTAGACCACGCTAGACGTACTGTTTGGTAGACCCGGGTTGGCTTACTCTCGAGTAGACCTTGCTTGGCTGTCTCGTGAATAGACCACACTTTGTTTACTCGTGAGTAGACCACGCTAGGTGTACTGGTTAGTAGACCCGGGTTGGCTTACTCGTGAGTAGACCCCCGTCGGCTCATTCGTGCAATGTGCAAGCTTACACGTGGTTATAAAAGGAGTAGTTTCTGCACATATGAGGCATCTTGCCCCAGAGGAAAAGCCTGCTTTCCTCGGCTTAAAAATCAGATCGGATAAGCTTTCAAAATGCAAAGAACAAGATAGCATTCATTCAAATGCTACACACTTCTTCAGTCTTAGTTCCGCTCAGTAAAAACACTCACTGGTTGCAAGAACAGGTCAAAAAGCATCCCAGATCATATTGGTGTGGCACACAGTTGCCAAAAACATGGATGTAAGAAATTACAAACAGACCTTAAAAAGGTTAGATTAGACGGTTAGACAAACCCGTCAGCGACTCACGAGTAGACCCCAGCTGCCATACATGCGAATAGACCCCGGTTGGTTTACTCATGAGTAGACCACGCTCGGCTTACTCGTGAGTAGACCATGCTTGGCTGACTCATGAGTAGACCACACTCGGTTTACTCGTGAGTAGACCACGCTAGACGTACTGTTTGGTAGACCCGGGTTGGCTTACTCTCGAGTAGACCATGCTTGGCTGTCTCGTGAATAGACCACACTTTGTTTACTCGTGAGTAGACCACGCTAGGTGTACTGGTTAGTAGACCCGGGTTGGCTTACTCGTGAGTAGACCCCCGTCGGCTCATTCGTGCAATGTGCAAGCTTACACGTGGTTATAAAAGGAGTAGTTTCTGCACATATGAGGCATCTTGCCCCAGAGGAAAAGCCTGCTTTCCTCGGCTTAAAAATCAGATCGGATAAGCTTTCAAAATGCAAAGAACAAGATAGCATTCATTCAAATGCTACGCACCAGAGGAAAAGCCTGCTTTCCTCGGCTTAAAAATCAGATCGGATAAACTTGCGAAATGCAAAGAACAAGATAGCATTCATTCAAATGCTACACACTTCTTCAGTCTTAGTTCCGCTCAGTAAAAACACTCACTGGTTGCAAGAACAGGTCAAAAAGCAGCCCAGATCATATTGGTGTGGCACACAGTTGCCAAAAACATGGATGTAAGAAATTACAAACAGACCTTAAAAAGGTTAGATTAGACGGTTAGACAAACCCGTCAGCGACTCACGAGTAGACCCCAGCTGCCATACATGCGAATAGACCCCGGTTGGTTTACTCATGAGTAGACCACGCTCGGCTTACTCGCGAGTAGACCATGCTTGGCTGACTCATGAGTAGACCACACTCGGTTTACTCGTGAGTAGACCACGCTAGACGTACTGTTTGGTAGACCCGGGTTGGCTTACTCTCGAGTAGACCATGCTTGGCTGTCTCGTGAATAGACCACACTTTGTTTACTCGTGAGTAGACCACGCTAGGTGTACTGGTTAGTAGACCCGGGTTGGCTTACTCGTGAGTAGACCCCCCATCGGCTCATTCGTGCAATGTGCAAGCTTACACGTGGTTATAAAAGGAGTAGTTTCTGCACATATGAGGCATGTTGCACCAGAGGAAAAGCCTCCTTTCCTTGGCTTAAAAATCAGCTTGGATAAGCTTGCGAAATGCAAAGAACAAGATAGCATTCATTCAAATGCTACGCACCAGAGGAAAAGCCTGCTTTCCTCGGCTTAAAAATCAGCTCGGATAAGCTTGCGAAATGCAAAGAACAAGATAGCATTCATTCAAATCCTACACACTTCAGTCTTAGTTCCGCTCAGTAAAAACACTCACTGCTTGCAAGAACAGGTCAAAAAGCAGCCCAGATCATATTGGTGTGGCACACAGTTGCCAAAAACATGGATGTAAGAAATTACAAACAGACCTTAAAAAGGTTAGATTAGACGGTTAGACAAACCCGTCACTGACTCACGAGTAGACCCCAGCTGCCATACATGCGAATAGACCCCGGTTGGTTTACTCATGAGTAGACCACGTTCGGCTTACTCGCGAGTAGACCATGCTTGGCTGACTCGTGAATAGACCACACTCGGTTTACTCGTGAGTAGACCACGCTAGGCGTACTGGTTAGTAGACCCGGGTTGGCTTACTCGTGAGTAGACCCCGTCGGCTCATTCGTGCAATGTGCAAGCTTACACGTGGTGATAAAAGGCTTAGTTTCTGCACATATGAGGCATCTTGCCCCAGAGGAAAAGCCTGCTTTCCTTGGCTTAAAAATCAGCTCGGATAAGCTTGCAAAATGCAAAGAACAAGATGGCATTCATTCAAATGCTATGCACCAGAGGAAAAGCCTGCTTTCCTCGGCTTAAAAATCAGATCGGATAAGCTTTCAAAATGCAAAGAACAAGATAGCATTCATTCAAATGCTACGCACCAGAGGAAAAGCCTGCTTTCCTCGGCTTAAAAATCAGATCGGATAAACTTGCAAAATGCAAAGAACAAGATAGCATTCATTCAAATGCTACACACTTCTTCAGTCTTAGTTCCGCTCAGTAAAAACACTCACTGGTTGCAAGAACAGGTCAAAAAGCATCCCAGATCATATTGGTGTGGCACACAGTTGCCAAAAACATGGATGTAAGAAATTACAAATAGACCTTAAAAAGGTTAGATTAGACGGTTAGACAAACCCGTCAGCGACTCACGAGTAGACCCCAGCTGCCATACATGCGAATAGACCCCGGTTGGTTTACTCATGAGTAGACCACGCTCGGCTTACTCGCGAGTAGACCATGCTTGGCTGACTCATGAGTAGACCACACTCGGTTTACTCGTGAGTAGACCACGCTAGACGTATTGTTTGGTAGACCCGGGTTGGCTTACTCTCGAGTAGACCATGCTTGGCTGTCTCGTGAATAGACCACACTTTGTTTACTCGTGAGTAGACCACGCTAGGTGTACTGGTTAGTAGACCCGGGTTGGCTTACTCGTGAGTAGACCCCCGTCGGCTCATTCGTGCAATGTGCAAGCTTACACGTGGTTATAAAAGGAGTAGTTTCTGCACATATGAGGCATCTTGCCCCAGAGGAAAAGCCTGCTTTCCTCGGCTTAAAAATCAGATCGGATAAGCTTTCAAAATGCAAAGAACAAGATAGCATTCATTCAAATGCTACGCACCAGAGGAAAAGCCTGCTTTCCTCGGCTTAAAAATCAGATCGGATAAACTTGCAAAATGCAAAGAACAAGATAGCATTCATTCAAATGCTACACACTTCTTCAGTCTTAGTTCCGCTCAGTAAAAACACTCACTGGTTGCAAGAACAGGTCAAAAAGCATCCCAGATCATATTGGTGTGGCACACAGTTGCCAAAAACATGGATGTAAGAAATTACAAACAGACCTTAAAAAGGTTAGATTAGACGGTTAGACAAACCCGTCAGCGACTCACGAGTAGACCCCAGCTGCCATACATGCGAATAGACCCCGGTTGGTTTACTCATGAGTAGACCACGCTCGGCTTACTCGCGAGTAGACCATGCTTGGCTGACTCATGAGTAGACCACACTCGGTTTACTCGTGAGTAGACCACGCTAGACGTACTGTTTGGTAGACCCGGGTTGGCTTACTCTCGAGTAGACCATGCTTGGCTGTCTCGTGAATAGACCACACTTTGTTTACTCGTGAGTAGACCACGCTAGGTGTACTGGTTAGTAGACCCGGGTTGGCTTACTCGTGAGTAGACCCCCGTCGGCTCATTCGTGCAATGTGCAAGCTTACACGTGGTTATAAAAGGAGTAGTTTCTGCACATATGAGGCATCTTGCCCCAGAGGAAAAGCCTGCTTTCCTCGGCTTAAAAATCAGATCGGATAAGCTTTCAAAATGCAAAGAACAAGATAGCATTCATTCAAATGCTACGCACCAGAGGAAAAGCCTGCTTTCCTCGGCTTAAAAATCAGATCGGATAAACTTGCAAAATGCAAAGAACAAGATAGCATTCATTCAAATGCTACACACTTCTTCAGTCTTAGTTCCGCTCAGTAAAAACACTCACTGGTTGCAAGAACAGGTCAAAAAGCATCCCAGATCATATTGGTGTGGCACACAGTTGCCAAAAACATGGATGTAAGAAATTACAAACAGACCTTAAAAAGGTTAGATTAGACGGTTAGACAAACCCGTCAGCGACTCACGAGTAGACCCCAGCTGCCATACATGCGAATAGACCCCGGTTGGTTTACTCATGAGTAGACCACGCTCGGCTTACTCGCGAGTAGACCATGCTTGGCTGACTCATGAGTAGACCACACTCGGTTTACTCGTGAGTAGACCACGCTAGACGTACTGTTTGGTAGACCCGGGTTGGCTTACTCTCGAGTAGACCATGCTTGGCTGTCTCGTGAATAGACCACACTTTGTTTACTCATGAGTAGACCACGCTAGGTGTACTGGTTAGTAGACCCGGGTTGGCTTACTCGTGAGTAGACCCCCGTCGGCTCATTCGTGCAATGTGCAAGCTTACACGTGGTTATAAAAGGAGTAGTTTCTGCACATATGAGGCATCTTGCCCCAGAGGAAAAGCCTGCTTTCCTCGGCTTAAAAATCAGATCGGATAAGCTTTCAAAATGCAAAGAACAAGATAGCATTCATTCAAATGCTACGCACCAGAGGAAAAGCCTGCTTTCCTCGGCTTAAAAATCAGATCGGATAAACTTGCAAAATGCAAAGAACAAGATAGCATTCATTCAAATGCTACACACTTCTTCAGTCTTAGTTCCGCTCAGTAAAAACACTCACTGGTTGCAAGAACAGGTCAAAAAGCATCCCAGATCATATTGGTGTGGCACACAGTTGCCAAAAACATGGATGTAAGAAATTACAAACAGACCTTAAAAAGGTTAGATTAGACGGTTAGACAAACCCGTCAGCGACTCACGAGTAGACCCCAGCTGCCATACATGCGAATAGACCCCGGTTGGTTTACTCATGAGTAGACCACGCTCGGCTTACTCGCGAGTAGACCATGCTTGGCTGACTCATGAGTAGACCACACTCGGTTTACTCATGAGTAGACCACGCTAGACGTACTGTTTGGTAGACCCGGGTTTGCTTACTCTCGAGTAGACCATGCTTGGCTGTCTCGTGAATAGACCACACTTTGTTTACTCGTGAGTAGACCACGCTAGGTGTACTGGTTAGTAGACCCGGGTTGGCTTACTCGTGAGTAGACCCCCGTCGGCTCATTCGTGCAATGTGCAAGCTTACACGTGGTTATAAAAGGAGTAGTTTCTGCACATATGAGGCATCTTGCCCCAGAGGAAAAGCCTGCTTTCCTCGGCTTAAAAATCAGATCGGATAAGCTTTCAAAATGCAAAGAACAAGATAGCATTCATTCAAATGCTACGCACCAGAGGAAAAGCCTGCTTTCCTCGGCTTAAAAATCAGATCGGATAAACTTGCAAAATGCAAAGAACAAGATAGCATTCATTCAAATGCTACACACTTCTTCAGTCTTAGTTCCGCTCAGTAAAAACACTCACTGGTTGCAAGAACAGGTCAAAAAGCATCCCAGATCATATTGGTGTGGCACACAGTTGCCAAAAACATGGATGTAAGAAATTACAAACAGACCTTAAAAAGGTTAGATTAGACGGTTAGACAAACCCGTCAGCGACTCACGAGTAGACCCCAGCTGCCATACATGCGAATAGACCCCGGTTGGTTTACTCATGAGTAGACCACGCTCGGCTTACTCGGCTGACTCATGAGTAGACCACACTCGGTTTACTCGTGAGTAGACCACGCTAGACGTACTGTTTGGTAGACCCGGGTTGGCTTACTCTCGAGTAGACCATGCTTGGCTGTCTCGTGAATAGACCACACTTTGTTTACTCGTGAGTAGACCACGCTAGGTGTACTGGTTAGTAGACCCGGGTTGGCTTACTCGTGAGTAGACCCCCGTCGGCTCATTCGTGCAATGTGCAAGCTTACACGTGGTTATAAAAGGAGTAGTTTCTGCACATATGAGGCATGTTGCACCAGAGGAAAAGCCACCTTTCCTTGGCTTAAAAATCAGATCGGATAAGCTTTCAAAATGCAAAGAACAAGATAGCATTCATTCAAATGCTACGCACCAGAGGAAAAGCCTGCTTTGCTCGGCTTAAAAATCAGCTCGGATAAGCTTGCGAAATGCAAAGAACAAGATAGCATTCATTCAAATGCTACACACTTCAGTCTTAGTTCCGCTCAGTAAAAACACTCACTGGTTGCAAGAACAGGTCAAAAAGCAGCCCAGATCATATTGGGGTTGCACACAGTTGCCAAAAACATGGATGTAAGAAATTACAAACAGACCTTTAAAAGGTTAGATTAGACGGTTAGACAAACCCGTCACTGACTCACGAGTAGACCCCAGCTGCCATACATGCGAATAGACCCCGGTTGGTTTACTCATGAGTAGACCACGTTCGGCTTACTCGCGAGTAGACCATGCTTGGCTGACTCATGAGTAGACCACACTCGGTTTACTCGTGAGTAGAGCACGCTAGACGTACTGTTTGGTAGACCCGGGTTGGCTTACTCTCGAGTAGACCATGCTTGGCTGACTCGTGAATAGACCACACTTTGTTTACTCGTGAGTAGACCACGCTAGGTGTACTGGTTAGTAGACCCGGGTTGGCTTACTCGTTAGTAGACCCCCGTCGGCTCATTCGTGCAATGTGCAAGCTTACACGTGGTGATAAAAGGCTTAGTTTCTGCACATATGAGGCATCTTGCCCCAGAGGAAAAGCCTGCTTTCCTTGGCTTAAAAATCAGCTCGGATAAGCTTGCAAAATGCAAAGAACAAGATGGCATTCATTCAAATGCTACGCACCAGAGGAAAAGCCTGCTTTCCTCGGCTTAAAAATCAGCTCGGATAAGCTTGCGAAATGCAAAGAACAAGATAGCATTCATTCAAATCCTACACACTTCAGTCTTAGTTCCGCTCAGTAAAAACACTCACTGCTTGCAAGAACAGGTCAAAAAGCAGCCCAGATCATATTGGTGTGGCACACAGTTGCCAAAAACATGGATGTAAGAAATTACAAACAGACCTTAAAAAGGTTAGATTAGACGGTTAGACAAACCCGTCACTGACTCACGAGTAGACCCCAGCTGCCATACATGCGAATAGACCCCGGTTGGTTTACTCATGAGTAGACCACGTTCGGCTTACTCGCGAGTAGACCATGCTTGGCTGACTCGTGAATAGACCACACTCGGTTTACTCGTGAGTAGACCACGCTAGGCGTACTGGTTAGTAGACCCGGGTTGGCTTACTCGTGAGTAGACCCCGTCGGCTCATTCGTGCAATGTGCAAGCTTACACGTGGTGATAAAAGGCTTAGTTTCTGCACATATGAGGCATCTTGCCCCAGAGGAAAAGCCTGCTTTCCTTGGCTTAAAAATCAGCTCGGATAAGCTTGCAAAATGCAAAGAACAAGATGGCATTCATTCAAATGCTATGCACCAGAGGAAAAGCCTGCTTTCCTCGGCTTAAAAATCAGATCGGATAAGCTTTCAAAATGCAAAGAACAAGATAGCATTCATTCAAATGCTACGCACCAGAGGAAAAGCCTGCTTTCCTCGGCTTAAAAATCAGATCGGATAAACTTGCAAAATGCAAAGAACAAGATAGCATTCATTCAAATGCTACACACTTCTTCAGTCTTAGTTCCGCTCAGTAAAAACACTCACTGGTTGCAAGAACAGGTCAAAAAGCATCCCAGATCATATTGGTGTGGCACACAGTTGCCAAAAACATGGATGTAAGAAATTACAAATAGACCTTAAAAAGGTTAGATTAGACGGTTAGACAAACCCGTCAGCGACTCACGAGTAGACCCCAGCTGCCATACATGCGAATAGACCCCGGTTGGTTTACTCATGAGTAGACCACGCTCGGCTTACTCGCGAGTAGACCATGCTTGGCTGACTCATGAGTAGACCACACTCGGTTTACTCGTGAGTAGACCACGCTAGACGTATTGTTTGGTAGACCCGGGTTGGCTTACTCTCGAGTAGACCATGCTTGGCTGTCTCGTGAATAGACCACACTTTGTTTACTCGTGAGTAGACCACGCTAGGTGTACTGGTTAGTAGACCCGGGTTGGCTTACTCGTGAGTAGACCCCCGTCGGCTCATTCGTGCAATGTGCAAGCTTACACGTGGTTATAAAAGGAGTAGTTTCTGCACATATGAGGCATCTTGCCCCAGAGGAAAAGCCTGCTTTCCTCGGCTTAAAAATCAGATCGGATAAGCTTTCAAAATGCAAAGAACAAGATAGCATTCATTCAAATGCTACGCACCAGAGGAAAAGCCTGCTTTCCTCGGCTTAAAAATCAGATCGGATAAACTTGCAAAATGCAAAGAACAAGATAGCATTCATTCAAATGCTACACACTTCTTCAGTCTTAGTTCCGCTCAGTAAAAACACTCACTGGTTGCAAGAACAGGTCAAAAAGCATCCCAGATCATATTGGTGTGGCACACAGTTGCCAAAAACATGGATGTAAGAAATTACAAACAGACCTTAAAAAGGTTAGATTAGACGGTTAGACAAACCCGTCAGCGACTCACGAGTAGACCCCAGCTGCCATACATGCGAATAGACCCCGGTTGGTTTACTCATGAGTAGACCACGCTCGGCTTACTCGCGAGTAGACCATGCTTGGCTGACTCATGAGTAGACCACACTCGGTTTACTCGTGAGTAGACCACGCTAGACGTACTGTTTGGTAGACCCGGGTTGGCTTACTCTCGAGTAGACCATGCTTGGCTGTCTCGTGAATAGACCACACTTTGTTTACTCGTGAGTAGACCACGCTAGGTGTACTGGTTAGTAGACCCGGGTTGGCTTACTCGTGAGTAGACCCCCGTCGGCTCATTCGTGCAATGTGCAAGCTTACACGTGGTTATAAAAGGAGTAGTTTCTGCACATATGAGGCATCTTGCCCCAGAGGAAAAGCCTGCTTTCCTCGGCTTAAAAATCAGATCGGATAAGCTTTCAAAATGCAAAGAACAAGATAGCATTCATTCAAATGCTACGCACCAGAGGAAAAGCCTGCTTTCCTCGGCTTAAAAATCAGATCGGATAAACTTGCAAAATGCAAAGAACAAGATAGCATTCATTCAAATGCTACACACTTCTTCAGTCTTAGTTCCGCTCAGTAAAAACACTCACTGGTTGCAAGAACAGGTCAAAAAGCATCCCAGATCATATTGGTGTGGCACACAGTTGCCAAAAACATGGATGTAAGAAATTACAAACAGACCTTAAAAAGGTTAGATTAGACGGTTAGACAAACCCGTCAGCGACTCACGAGTAGACCCCAGCTGCCATACATGCGAATAGACCCCGGTTGGTTTACTCATGAGTAGACCACGCTCGGCTTACTCGCGAGTAGACCATGCTTGGCTGACTCATGAGTAGACCACACTCGGTTTACTCGTGAGTAGACCACGCTAGACGTACTGTTTGGTAGACCCGGGTTGGCTTACTCTCGAGTAGACCATGCTTGGCTGTCTCGTGAATAGACCACACTTTGTTTACTCATGAGTAGACCACGCTAGGTGTACTGGTTAGTAGACCCGGGTTGGCTTACTCGTGAGTAGACCCCCGTCGGCTCATTCGTGCAATGTGCAAGCTTACACGTGGTTATAAAAGGAGTAGTTTCTGCACATATGAGGCATCTTGCCCCAGAGGAAAAGCCTGCTTTCCTCGGCTTAAAAATCAGATCGGATAAGCTTTCAAAATGCAAAGAACAAGATAGCATTCATTCAAATGCTACACACTTCTTCAGTCTTAGTTCCGCTCAGTAAAAACACTCACTGGTTGCAAGAACAGGTCAAAAAGCATCCCAGATCATATTGGTGTGGCACACAGTTGCCAAAAACATGGATGTAAGAAATTACAAACAGACCTTAAAAAGGTTAGATTAGACGGTTAGACAAACCCGTCAGCGACTCACGAGTAGACCCCAGCTGCCATACATGCGAATAGACCCCGGTTGGTTTACTCATGAGTAGACCACGCTCGGCTTACTCGCGAGTAGACCATGCTTGGCTGACTCATGAGTAGACCACACTCGGTTTACTCATGAGTAGACCACGCTAGACGTACTGTTTGGTAGACCCGGGTTTGCTTACTCTCGAGTAGACCATGCTTGGCTGTCTCGTGAATAGACCACACTTTGTTTACTCGTGAGTAGACCACGCTAGGTGTACTGGTTAGTAGACCCGGGTTGGCTTACTCGTGAGTAGACCCCCGTCGGCTCATTCGTGCAATGTGCAAGCTTACACGTGGTTATAAAAGGAGTAGTTTCTGCACATATGAGGCATCTTGCCCCAGAGGAAAAGCCTGCTTTCCTCGGCTTAAAAATCAGATCGGATAAGCTTTCAAAATGCAAAGAACAAGATAGCATTCATTCAAATGCTACGCACCAGAGGAAAAGCCTGCTTTCCTCGGCTTAAAAATCAGATCGGATAAACTTGCAAAATGCAAAGAACAAGATAGCATTCATTCAAATGCTACACACTTCTTAAGTCTTAGTTCCGCTCAGTAAAAACACTCACTGGTTGCAAGAACAGGTCAAAAAGCATCCCAGATCATATTGGTGTGGCACACAGTTGCCAAAAACATGGATGTAAGAAATTACAAACAGACCTTAAAAAGGTTAGATTAGACGGTTAGACAAACCCGTCAGCGACTCACGAGTAGACCCCAGCTGCCATACATGCGAATAGACCCCGGTTGGTTTACTCATGAGTAGACCACGCTCGGCTTACTCGGCTGACTCATGAGTAGACCACACTCGGTTTACTCGTGAGTAGACCACGCTAGACGTACTGTTTGGTAGACCCGGGTTGGCTTACTCTCGAGTAGACCATGCTTGGCTGTCTCGTGAATAGACCACACTTTGTTTACTCGTGAGTAGACCACGCTAGGTGTACTGGTTAGTAGACCCGGGTTGGCTTACTCGTGAGTAGACCCCCGTCGGCTCATTCGTGCAATGTGCAAGCTTACACGTGGTTATAAAAGGAGTAGTTTCTGCACATATGAGGCATGTTGCACCAGAGGAAAAGCCACCTTTCCTTGGCTTAAAAATCAGATCGGATAAGCTTTCAAAATGCAAAGAACAAGATAGCATTCATTCAAATGCTACGCACCAGAGGAAAAGCCTGCTTTGCTCGGCTTAAAAATCAGCTCGGATAAGCTTGCGAAATGCAAAGAACAAGATAGCATTCATTCAAATGCTACACACTTCAGTCTTAGTTCCGCTCAGTAAAAACACTCACTGGTTGCAAGAACAGGTCAAAAAGCAGCCCAGATCATATTGGGGTTGCACACAGTTGCCAAAAACATGGATGTAAGAAATTACAAACAGACCTTTAAAAGGTTAGATTAGACGGTTAGACAAACCCGTCACTGACTCACGAGTAGACCCCAGCTGCCATACATGCGAATAGACCCCGGTTGGTTTACTCATGAGTAGACCACGTTCGGCTTACTCGCGAGTAGACCATGCTTGGCTGACTCATGAGTAGACCACACTCGGTTTACTCGTGAGTAGAGCACGCTAGACGTACTGTTTGGTAGACCCGGGTTGGCTTACTCTCGAGTAGACCATGCTTGGCTGACTCGTGAATAGACCACACTTTGTTTACTCGTGAGTAGACCACGCTAGGTGTACTGGTTAGTAGACCCGGGTTGGCTTACTCGTTAGTAGACCCCCGTCGGCTCATTCGTGCAATGTGCAAGCTTACACGTGGTGATAAAAGGCTTAGTTTCTGCACATATGAGGCATCTTGCCCCAGAGGAAAAGCCTGCTTTCCTTGGCTTAAAAATCAGCTCGGATAAGCTTGCAAAATGCAAAGAACAAGATGGCATTCATTCAAATGCTACGCACCAGAGGAAAAGCCTGCTTTCCTCGGCTTAAAAATCAGATCGGATAAGCTTTCAAAATGCAAAGAACAAGATAGCATTCATTCAAATGCTACGCACCAGAGGAAAAGCCTGCTTTCCTCGGCTTAAAAATCAGATCGGATAAACTTGCAAAATGCAAAGAACAAGATAGCATTCATTCAAATGCTACACACTTCTTCAGTCTTAGTTCCGCTCAGTAAAAACACTCACTGGTTGCAAGAACAGGTCAAAAAGCATCCCAGATCATATTGGTGTGGCACACAGTTGCCAAAAACATGGATGTAAGAAATTACAAACAGACCTTAAAAAGGTTAGATTAGACGGTTAGACAAACCCGTCAGCGACTCACGAGTAGACCCCAGCTGCCATACATGCGAATAGACCCCGGTTGGTTTACTCATGAGTAGACCACGCTCGGCTTACTCGCGAGTAGACCATGCTTGGCTGACTCATGAGTAGACCACACTCGGTTTACTCGTGAGTAGACCACGCTAGACGTACTGTTTGGTAGACCCGGGTTTGCTTACTCTCGAGTAGACCATGCTTGGCTGTCTCGTGAATAGACCACACTTTGTTTACTCGTGAGTAGACCACGCTAGGTGTACTGGTTAGTAGACCCGGGTTGGCTTACTCGTGAGTAGACCCCCGTCGGCTCATTCGTGCAATGTGCAAGCTTACACGTGGTTATAAAAGGAGTAGTTTCTGCACATATGAGGCATGTTGCACCAGAGGAAAAGCCTCCTTTCCTTGGCTTAAAAATCAGCTCGGATAAGCCTGCGAAATGCAAAGAACAAGATAGCATTCATTCAAATGCTACGCACCAGAGGAAAAGCCTGCTTTCCTCGGCTTAAAAATCAGCTCGGATAAGCTTGCGAAATGCAAAGAACAAGATAGCATTCATTCAAATGCTACACACTTCTTCAGTCTTAGTTCCGCTCAGTAAAAACACTCACTGGTTGCAAGAACAGGTCAAAAAGCATCCCAGATCATATTGGTGTGGCACACAGTTGCCAAAAACATAGATGTAAGAAATTACAAACAGACCTTAAAAAGGTTAGATTAGACGGTTAGACAAACCCGTCAGCGACTCACGAGTAGACCCCAGCTGCCATACATGCGAATAGACCCCGGTTGGTTTACTCATGAGTAGACCACGCTCGGCTTACTCGGCTGACTCATGAGTAGACCACACTCGGTTTACTCGTGAGTAGACCACGCTAGACGTACTGTTTGGTAGACCCGGGTTGGCTTACTCTCGAGTAGACCATGCTTGGCTGTCTCGTGAATAGACCACACTTTGTTTACTCGTGAGTAGACCACGCTAGGTGTACTGGTTAGTAGACCCGGGTTGGCTTACTCGTGAGTAGACCCCCGTCGGCTCATTCGTGCAATGTGCAAGCTTACACGTGGTTATAAAAGGAGTAGTTTCTGCACATATGAGGCATCTTGCACCAGAGGAAAAGCCACCTTTCCTTGGCTTAAAAATCAGATCGGATAAGCTTTCAAAATGCAAAGAACAAGATAGCATTCATTCAAATGCTACGCACCAGAGGAAAAGCCTGCTTTGCTCGGCTTAAAAATCAGCTCGGATAAGCTTGCGAAATGCAAAGAACAAGATAGCATTCATTCAAATGCTACACACTTCAGTCTTAGTTCCGCTCAGTAAAAACACTCACTGGTTGCAAGAACAGGTCAAAAAGCAGCCCAGATCATATTGGGGTTGCACACAGTTGCCAAAAACATGGATGTAAGAAATTACAAACAGACCTTTAAAAGGTTAGATTAGACGGTTAGACAAACCCGTCACTGACTCACGAGTAGACCCCAGCTGCCATACATGCGAATAGACCCCGGTTGGTTTACTCATGAGTAGACCACGTTCGGCTTACTCGCGAGTAGACCATGCTTGGCTGACTCATGAGTAGACCACACTCGGTTTACTCATGAGTAGACCACGCTAGACGTACTGTTTGGTAGACCCGGGTTGGCTTACTCTCGAGTAGACCATGCTTGGCTGACTCGTGAATAGACCACACTTTGTTTACTCGTGAGTAGACCACGCTAGGTGTACTGGTTAGTAGACCCGGGTTGGCTTACTCGTTAGTAGACCCCCGTCGGCTCATTCGTGCAATGTGCAAGCTTACACGTGGTTATAAAAGGAGTAGTTTCTGCACATATGAGGCATGTTGCACCAGAGGAAAAGCCTCCTTTCCTTGGCTTAAAAATCAGATCGGATAAGCTTGCAAAATGCAAAGAACAAGATAGCATTCATTCAAATGCTACGCACCAGAGGAAAAGCCTGCTTTGCTCGGCTTAAAAATCAGCTCAGATAAGCTTGCGAAATGCAAAGAACAAGATAGCATTCATTCAAATGCTACACACTTCAGTCTTAGTTCCGCTCAGTAAAAACACTCACTGGTTGCAAGAACAGGTCAAAAAGCAGCCCAGATCATATTGGGGTTGCACACAGTTGCCAAAAACATGGATGTAAGAAATTACAAACAGACCTTAAAAAGGTTAGATTAGACGGTTAGACAAACCCGTCAGCGACTCACGAGTAGACCCCAGCTGCCATACATGCGAATAGACCCCGGTTGGTTTACTCATGAGTAGACCACGCTCGGCTTACTCGCGAGTAGACCATGCTTGGCTGACTCATGAGTAGACAACACTCGGTTTACTCATGAGTAGACCACGCTAGACGTACTGCTTGGTAGACCCGGGTTGGCTTACTCTCGAGTAGACCATGCTTGGCTGTCTCGTGAATAGACCACACTTTGTTTACTCGTGAGTAGACCACGCTAGGTGTACTGGTTAGTAGACCCGGGTTGGCTTACTCGTGAGTAGACCCCCGTCGGCTCATTCGTGCAATGTGCAAGCTTACACGTGGTTATAAAAGGAGTAGTTTCTGCACATATGAGGCATCTTGCCCCAGAGGAAAAGCCTGCTTTCCTCGGCTTAAAAATCAGATCGGATAAGCTTTCAAAATGCAAAGAACAAGATAGCATTCATTCAAATGCTACGCACCAGAGGAAAAGCCTGCTTTCCTCGGCTTAAAAATCAGATCGGATAAACTTGCAAAATGCAAAGAACAAGATAGCATTCATTCAAATGCTACACACTTCTTCAGTCTTAGTTCCGCTCAGTAAAAACACTCACTGGTTGCAAGAACAGGTCAAAAAGCATCCCAGATCATATTGGTGTGGCACACAGTTGCCAAAAACATGGATGTAAGAAATTACAAACAGACCTTAAAAAGGTTAGATTAGACGGTTAGACAAACCCGTCAGCGACTCACGAGTAGACCCCAGCTGCCATACATGCGAATAGACCCCGGTTGGTTTACTCATGAGTAGACCACGCTCGGCTTACTCGCGAGTAGACCATGCTTGGCTGACTCATGAGTAGACCACACTCGGTTTACTCGTGAGTAGACCACGCTAGACGTACTGTTTGGTAGACCCGGGTTGGCTTACTCTCGAGTAGACCATGCTTGGCTGTCTCGTGAATAGACCACACTTTGTTTACTCGTGAGTAGACCACGCTAGGTGTACTGGTTAGTAGACCCGGGTTGGCTTACTCGTGAGTAGACCCCCGTCGGCTCATTCGTGCAATGTGCAAGCTTACACGTGGTTATAAAAGGAGTAGTTTCTGCACATATGAGGCATCTTGCCCCATAGGAAAAGCCTGCTTTCCTCGGCTTAAAAATCAGATCGGATAAGCTTTCAAAATGCAAAGAACAAGATAGCATTCATTCAAATGCTACGCACCAGAGGAAAAGCCTGCTTTCCTCGGCTTAAAAATCAGATCGGATAAACTTGCAAAATGCAAAGAACAAGATAGCATTCATTCAAATGCTACACACTTCTTCAGTCTTAGTTCCGCTCAGTAAAAACACTCACTGGTTGCAAGAACAGGTCAAAAAGCATCCCAGATCATATTGGTGTGGCACACAGTTGCCAAAAACATGGATGTAAGAAATTACAAACAGACCTTAAAAAGGTTAGATTAGACGGTTAGACAAACCCGTCAGCGACTCACGAGTAGACCCCAGCTGCCATACATGCGAATAGACCCCGGTTGGTTTACTCATGAGTAGACCACGCTCGGCTTACTCGCGAGTAGACCATGCTTGGCTGACTCATGAGTAGACCACACTCGGTTTACTCGTGAGTAGACCACGCTAGACGTACTGTTTGGTAGACCCGGGTTGGCTTACTCTCGAGTAGACCATGCTTGGCTGTCTCGTGAATAGACCACACTTTGTTTACTCGTGAGTAGACCACGCTAGGTGTACTGGTTAGTAGACCCGGGTTGGCTTACTCGTGAGTAGACCCCCGTCGGCTCATTCGTGCAATGTGCAAGCTTACACGTGGTTATAAAAGGAGTAGTTTCTGCACATATGAGGCATCTTGCCCCAGAGGAAAAGCCTGCTTTCCTCGGCTTAAAAATCAGATCGGATAAGCTTTCAAAATGCAAAGAACAAGATAGCATTCATTCAAATGCTACGCACCAGAGGAAAAGCCTGCTTTCCTCGGCTTAAAAATCAGATCGGATAAACTTGCAAAATGCAAAGAACAAGATAGCATTCATTCAAATGCTACACACTTCTTCAGTCTTAGTTCCGCTCAGTAAAAACACTCACTGGTTGCAAGAACAGGTCAAAAAGCATCCCAGATCATATTGGTGTGGCACACAGTTGCCAAAAACATGGATGTAAGAAATTACAAACAGACCTTAAAAAGGTTAGATTAGACGGTTAGACAAACCCGTCAGCGACTCACGAGTAGACCCCAGCTGCCATACATGCGAATAGACCCCGGTTGGTTTACTCATGAGTAGACCACGCTCGGCTTACTCGCGAGTAGACCATGCTTGGCTGACTCATGAGTAGACCACACTCGGTTTACTCGTGAGTAGACCACGCTAGACGTACTGTTTGGTAGACCCGGGTTGGCTTACTCTCGAGTAGACCATGCTTGGCTGTCTCGTGAATAGACCACACTTTGTTTACTCGTGAGTAGACCACGCTAGGTGTACTGGTTAGTAGACCCGGGTTGGCTTACTCGTGAGTAGACCCCCGTCGGCTCATTCGTGCAATGTGCAAGCTTACACGTGGTTATAAAAGGAGTAGTTTCTGCACATATGAGGCATGTTGCACCAGAGGAAAAGCCTCCTTTCCTTGGCTTAAAAATCAGATCGGATAAGCTTGCAAAATGCAAAGAACAAGATAGCATTCATTCAAATGCTACGCACCAGAGGAAAAGCCTGCTTTGCTCGGCTTAAAAATCAGCTCAGATAAGCTTGCGAAATGCAAAGAACAAGATAGCATTCATTCAAATGCTACACACTTCAGTCTTAGTTCCGCTCAGTAAAAACACTCACTGGTTGCAAGAACAGGTCAAAAAGCAGCCCAGATCATATTGGGGTTGCACACAGTTGCCAAAAACATGGATGTAAGAAATTACAAACAGACCTTAAAAAGGTTAGATTAGACGGTTAGACAAACCCGTCAGCGACTCACGAGTAGACCCCAGCTGCCATACATGCGAATAGACCCCGGTTGGTTTACTCATGAGTAGACCACGCTCGGCTTACTCGCGAGTAGACCATGCTTGGCTGACTCATGAGTAGACAACACTCGGTTTACTCGTGAGTAGACCACGCTAGACGTACTGTTTGGTAGACCCGGGTTGGCTTACTCTCGAGTAGACCATGCTTGGCTGACTCGTGAATAGACCACACTTTGTTTACTCGTGAGTAGACCACGCTAGGTGTACTGGTTAGTAGACCCGGGTTGGCTTACTCGTTAGTAGACCCCCGTCGGCTCATTCGTGCAATGTGCAAGCTTACACGTGGTTATAAAAGGAGTAGTTTCTGCACATATGAGGCATGTTGCACCAGAGGAAAAGCCTCCTTTCCTTGGCTTAAAAATCAGATCGGATAAGCTTGCAAAATGCAAAGAACAAGATAGCATTCATTCAAATGCTACGCACCAGAGGAAAAGCCTGCTTTGCTCGGCTTAAAAATCAGCTCAGATAAGCTTGCGAAATGCAAAGAACAAGATAGCATTCATTCAAATGCTACACACTTCAGTCTTAGTTCCGCTCAGTAAAAACACTCACTGGTTGCAAGAACAGGTCAAAAAGCAGCCCAGATCATATTGGGGTTGCACACAGTTGCCAAAAACATGGATGTAAGAAATTACAAACAGACCTTAAAAAGGTTAGATTAGACGGTTAGACAAACCCGTCAGCGACTCACGAGTAGACCCCAGCTGCCATACATGCGAATAGACCCCGGTTGGTTTACTCATGAGTAGACCACGCTCGGCTTACTCGCGAGTAGACCATGCTTGGCTGACTCATGAGTAGACAACACTCGGTTTACTCGTGAGTAGACCACGCTAGACGTACTGCTTGGTAGACCCGGGTTGGCTTACTCTCGAGTAGACCATGCTTGGCTGTCTCGTGAATAGACCACACTTTGTTTACTCGTGAGTAGACCACGCTAGGTGTACTGGTTAGTAGACCCGGGTTGGCTTACTCGTGAGTAGACCCCCGTCGGCTCATTCGTGCAATGTGCAAGCTTACACGTGGTTATAAAAGGAGTAGTTTCTGCACATATGAGGCATCTTGCCCCAGAGGAAAAGCCTGCTTTCCTCGGCTTAAAAATCAGATCGGATAAGCTTTCAAAATGCAAAGAACAAGATAGCATTCATTCAAATGCTACGCACCAGAGGAAAAGCCTGCTTTCCTCGGCTTAAAAATCAGATCGGATAAACTTGCAAAATGCAAAGAACAAGATAGCATTCATTCAAATGCTACACACTTCTTCAGTCTTAGTTCCGCTCAGTAAAAACACTCACTGGTTGCAAGAACAGGTCAAAAAGCATCCCAGATCATATTGGTGTGGCACACAGTTGCCAAAAACATGGATGTAAGAAATTACAAACAGACCTTAAAAAGGTTAGATTAGACGGTTAGACAAACCCGTCAGCGACTCACGAGTAGACCCCAGCTGCCATACATGCGAATAGACCCCGGTTGGTTTACTCATGAGTAGACCACGCTCGGCTTACTCGCGAGTAGACCATGCTTGGCTGACTCATGAGTAGACCACACTCGGTTTACTCGTGAGTAGACCACGCTAGACGTACTGTTTGGTAGACCCGGGTTGGCTTACTCTCGAGTAGACCATGCTTGGCTGTCTCGTGAATAGACCACACTTTGTTTACTCGTGAGTAGACCACGCTAGGTGTACTGGTTAGTAGACCCGGGTTGGCTTACTCGTGAGTAGACCCCCGTCGGCTCATTCGTGCAATGTGCAAGCTTACACGTGGTTATAAAAGGAGTAGTTTCTGCACATATGAGGCATCTTGCCCCATAGGAAAAGCCTGCTTTCCTCGGCTTAAAAATCAGATCGGATAAGCTTTCAAAATGCAAAGAACAAGATAGCATTCATTCAAATGCTACGCACCAGAGGAAAAGCCTGCTTTCCTCGGCTTAAAAATCAGATCGGATAAACTTGCAAAATGCAAAGAACAAGATAGCATTCATTCAAATGCTACACACTTCTTCAGTCTTAGTTCCGCTCAGTAAAAACACTCACTGGTTGCAAGAACAGGTCAAAAAGCATCCCAGATCATATTGGTGTGGCACACAGTTGCCAAAAACATGGATGTAAGAAATTACAAACAGACCTTAAAAAGGTTAGATTAGACGGTTAGACAAACCCGTCAGCGACTCACGAGTAGACCCCAGCTGCCATACATGCGAATAGACCCCGGTTGGTTTACTCATGAGTAGACCACGCTCGGCTTACTCGCGAGTAGACCATGCTTGGCTGACTCATGAGTAGACCACACTCGGTTTACTCGTGAGTAGACCACGCTAGACGTACTGTTTGGTAGACCCGGGTTGGCTTACTCTCGAGTAGACCATGCTTGGCTGTCTCGTGAATAGACCACACTTTGTTTACTCGTGAGTAGACCACGCTAGGTGTACTGGTTAGTAGACCCGGGTTGGCTTACTCGTGAGTAGACCCCCGTCGGCTCATTCGTGCAATGTGCAAGCTTACACGTGGTTATAAAAGGAGTAGTTTCTGCACATATGAGGCATCTTGCCCCAGAGGAAAAGCCTGCTTTCCTCGGCTTAAAAATCAGATCGGATAAGCTTTCAAAATGCAAAGAACAAGATAGCATTCATTCAAATGCTACGCACCAGAGGAAAAGCCTGCTTTCCTCGGCTTAAAAATCAGATCGGATAAACTTGCAAAATGCAAAGAACAAGATAGCATTCATTCAAATGCTACACACTTCTTCAGTCTTAGTTCCGCTCAGTAAAAACACTCACTGGTTGCAAGAACAGGTCAAAAAGCATCCCAGATCATATTGGTGTGGCACACAGTTGCCAAAAACATGGATGTAAGAAATTACAAACAGACCTTAAAAAGGTTAGATTAGACGGTTAGACAAACCCGTCAGCGACTCACGAGTAGACCCCAGCTGCCATACATGCGAATAGACCCCGGTTGGTTTACTCATGAGTAGACCACGCTCGGCTTACTCGCGAGTAGACCATGCTTGGCTGACTCATGAGTAGACCACACTCGGTTTACTCGTGAGTAGACCACGCTAGACGTACTGTTTGGTAGACCCGGGTTGGCTTACTCTCGAGTAGACCATGCTTGGCTGTCTCGTGAATAGACCACACTTTGTTTACTCGTGAGTAGACCACGCTAGGTGTACTGGTTAGTAGACCCGGGTTGGCTTACTCGTGAGTAGACCCCCGTCGGCTCATTCGTGCAATGTGCAAGCTTACACGTGGTTATAAAAGGAGTAGTTTCTGCACATATGAGGCATGTTGCACCAGAGGAAAAGCCTCCTTTCCTTGGCTTAAAAATCAGATCGGATAAGCTTGCAAAATGCAAAGAACAAGATAGCATTCATTCAAATGCTACGCACCAGAGGAAAAGCCTGCTTTGCTCGGCTTAAAAATCAGCTCAGATAAGCTTGCGAAATGCAAAGAACAAGATAGCATTCATTCAAATGCTACACACTTCAGTCTTAGTTCCGCTCAGTAAAAACACTCACTGGTTGCAAGAACAGGTCAAAAAGCAGCCCAGATCATATTGGGGTTGCACACAGTTGCCAAAAACATGGATGTAAGAAATTACAAACAGACCTTAAAAAGGTTAGATTAGACGGTTAGACAAACCCGTCAGCGACTCACGAGTAGACCCCAGCTGCCATACATGCGAATAGACCCCGGTTGGTTTACTCATGAGTAGACCACGCTCGGCTTACTCGCGAGTAGACCATGCTTGGCTGACTCATGAGTAGACAACACTCGGTTTACTCGTGAGTAGACCACGCTAGACGTACTGCTTGGTAGACCCGGGTTGGCTTACTCTCGAGTAGACCATGCTTGGCTGTCTCGTGAATAGACCACACTTTGTTTACTCGTGAGTAGACCACGCTAGGTGTACTGGTTAGTAGACCCGGGTTGGCTTACTCGTGAGTAGACCCCCGTCGGCTCATTCGTGCAATGTGCAAGCTTACACGTGGTTATAAAAGGAGTAGTTTCTGCACATATGAGGCATCTTGCCCCAGAGGAAAAGCCTGCTTTCCTCGGCTTAAAAATCAGATCGGATAAGCTTTCAAAATGCAAAGAACAAGATAGCATTCATTCAAATGCTACGCACCAGAGGAAAAGCCTGCTTTCCTCGGCTTAAAAATCAGATCGGATAAACTTGCAAAATGCAAAGAACAAGATAGCATTCATTCAAATGCTACACACTTCTTCAGTCTTAGTTCCGCTCAGTAAAAACACTCACTGGTTGCAAGAACAGGTCAAAAAGCATCCCAGATCATATTGGTGTGGCACACAGTTGCCAAAAACATGGATGTAAGAAATTACAAACAGACCTTAAAAAGGTTAGATTAGACGGTTAGACAAACCCGTCAGCGACTCACGAGTAGACCCCAGCTGCCATACATGCGAATAGACCCCGGTTGGTTTACTCATGAGTAGACCACGCTCGGCTTACTCGCGAGTAGACCATGCTTGGCTGACTCATGAGTAGACCACACTCGGTTTACTCGTGAGTAGACCACGCTAGACGTACTGTTTGGTAGACCCGGGTTGGCTTACTCTCGAGTAGACCATGCTTGGCTGTCTCGTGAATAGACCACACTTTGTTTACTCGTGAGTAGACCACGCTAGGTGTACTGGTTAGTAGACCCGGGTTGGCTTACTCGTGAGTAGACCCCCGTCGGCTCATTCGTGCAATGTGCAAGCTTACACGTGGTTATAAAAGGAGTAGTTTCTGCACATATGAGGCATCTTGCCCCAGAGGAAAAGCCTGCTTTCCTCGGCTTAAAAATCAGATCGGATAAGCTTTCAAAATGCAAAGAACAAGATAGCATTCATTCAAATGCTACGCACCAGAGGAAAAGCCTGCTTTCCTCGGCTTAAAAATCAGATCGGATAAACTTGCAAAATGCAAAGAACAAGATAGCATTCATTCAAATGCTACACACTTCTTCAGTCTTAGTTCCGCTCAGTAAAAACACTCACTGGTTGCAAGAACAGGTCAAAAAGCATCCCAGATCATATTGGTGTGGCACACAGTTGCCAAAAACATGGATGTAAGAAATTACAAACAGACCTTAAAAAGGTTAGATTAGACGGTTAGACAAACCCGTCAGCGACTCACGAGTAGACCCCAGCTGCCATACATGCGAATAGACCCCGGTTGGTTTACTCATGAGTAGACCACGCTCGGCTTACTCGCGAGTAGACCATGCTTGGCTGACTCATGAGTAGACCACACTCGGTTTACTCGTGAGTAGACCACGCTAGACGTACTGTTTGGTAGACCCGGGTTGGCTTACTCTCGAGTAGACCATGCTTGGCTGTCTCGTGAATAGACCACACTTTGTTTACTCGTGAGTAGACCACGCTAGGTGTACTGGTTAGTAGACCCGGGTTGGCTTACTCGTGAGTAGACCCCCGTCGGCTCATTCGTGCAATGTGCAAGCTTACACGTGGTTATAAAAGGAGTAGTTTCTGCACATATGAGGCATCTTGCCCCAGAGGAAAAGCCTGCTTTCCTCGGCTTAAAAATCAGATCGGATAAGCTTTCAAAATGCAAAGAACAAGATAGCATTCATTCAAATGCTACGCACCAGAGGAAAAGCCTGCTTTCCTCGGCTTAAAAATCAGATCGGATAAACTTGCAAAATGCAAAGAACAAGATAGCATTCATTCAAATGCTACACACTTCTTCAGTCTTAGTTCCGCTCAGTAAAAACACTCACTGGTTGCAAGAACAGGTCAAAAAGCAGCCCAGATCATATTGGGGTTGCACACAGTTGCCAAAAACATGGATGTAAGAAATTACAAACAGACCTTTAAAAGGTTAGATTAGACGGTTAGACAAACCCGTCACTGACTCACGAGTAGACCCCAGCTGCCATACATGCGAATAGACCCCGGTTGGTTTACTCATGAGTAGACCACGTTCGGCTTACTCGCGAGTAGACCATGCTTGGCTGACTCATGAGTAGACCACACTCGGTTTACTCATGAGTAGACCACGCTAGACGTACTGTTTGGTAGACCCGGGTTGGCTTACTCTCGAGTAGACCATGCTTGGCTGACTCGTGAATAGACCACACTTTGTTTACTCGTGAGTAGACCACGCTAGGTGTACTGGTTAGTAGACCCGGGTTGGCTTACTCGTTAGTAGACCCCCGTCGGCTCATTCGTGCAATGTGCAAGCTTACACGTGGTTATAAAAGGAGTAGTTTCTGCACATATGAGGCATGTTGCACCAGAGGAAAAGCCTCCTTTCCTTGGCTTAAAAATCAGATCGGATAAGCTTGCAAAATGCAAAGAACAAGATAGCATTCATTCAAATGCTACGCACCAGAGGAAAAGCCTGCTTTGCTCGGCTTAAAAATCAGCTCAGATAAGCTTGCGAAATGCAAAGAACAAGATAGCATTCATTCAAATGCTACACACTTCAGTCTTAGTTCCGCTCAGTAAAAACACTCACTGGTTGCAAGAACAGGTCAAAAAGCAGCCCAGATCATATTGGGGTTGCACACAGTTGCCAAAAACATGGATGTAAGAAATTACAAACAGACCTTAAAAAGGTTAGATTAGACGGTTAGACAAACCCGTCAGCGACTCACGAGTAGACCCCAGCTGCCATACATGCGAATAGACCCCGGTTGGTTTACTCATGAGTAGACCACGCTCGGCTTACTCGCGAGTAGACCATGCTTGGCTGACTCATGAGTAGACAACACTCGGTTTACTCGTGAGTAGACCACGCTAGACGTACTGCTTGGTAGACCCGGGTTGGCTTACTCTCGAGTAGACCATGCTTGGCTGTCTCGTGAATAGACCACACTTTGTTTACTCGTGAGTAGACCACGCTAGGTGTACTGGTTAGTAGACCCGGGTTGGCTTACTCGTGAGTAGACCCCCGTCGGCTCATTCGTGCAATGTGCAAGCTTACACGTGGTTATAAAAGGAGTAGTTTCTGCACATATGAGGCATCTTGCCCCAGAGGAAAAGCCTGCTTTCCTCGGCTTAAAAATCAGATCGGATAAGCTTTCAAAATGCAAAGAACAAGATAGCATTCATTCAAATGCTACGCACCAGAGGAAAAGCCTGCTTTCCTCGGCTTAAAAATCAGATCGGATAAACTTGCAAAATGCAAAGAACAAGATAGCATTCATTCAAATGCTACACACTTCTTCAGTCTTAGTTCCGCTCAGTAAAAACACTCACTGGTTGCAAGAACAGGTCAAAAAGCATCCCAGATCATATTGGTGTGGCACACAGTTGCCAAAAACATGGATGTAAGAAATTACAAACAGACCTTAAAAAGGTTAGATTAGACGGTTAGACAAACCCGTCAGCGACTCACGAGTAGACCCCAGCTGCCATACATGCGAATAGACCCCGGTTGGTTTACTCATGAGTAGACCACGCTCGGCTTACTCGCGAGTAGACCATGCTTGGCTGACTCATGAGTAGACCACACTCGGTTTACTCGTGAGTAGACCACGCTAGACGTACTGTTTGGTAGACCCGGGTTGGCTTACTCTCGAGTAGACCATGCTTGGCTGTCTCGTGAATAGACCACACTTTGTTTACTCGTGAGTAGACCACGCTAGGTGTACTGGTTAGTAGACCCGGGTTGGCTTACTCGTGAGTAGACCCCCGTCGGCTCATTCGTGCAATGTGCAAGCTTACACGTGGTTATAAAAGGAGTAGTTTCTGCACATATGAGGCATCTTGCCCCAGAGGAAAAGCCTGCTTTCCTCGGCTTAAAAATCAGATCGGATAAGCTTTCAAAATGCAAAGAACAAGATAGCATTCATTCAAATGCTACGCACCAGAGGAAAAGCCTGCTTTCCTCGGCTTAAAAATCAGATCGGATAAACTTGCAAAATGCAAAGAACAAGATAGCATTCATTCAAATGCTACACACTTCTTCAGTCTTAGTTCCGCTCAGTAAAAACACTCACTGGTTGCAAGAACAGGTCAAAAAGCATCCCAGATCATATTGGTGTGGCACACAGTTGCCAAAAACATGGATGTAAGAAATTACAAACAGACCTTAAAAAGGTTAGATTAGACGGTTAGACAAACCCGTCAGCGACTCACGAGTAGACCCCAGCTGCCATACATGCGAATAGACCCCGGTTGGTTTACTCATGAGTAGACCACGCTCGGCTTACTCGCGAGTAGACCATGCTTGGCTGACTCATGAGTAGACCACACTCGGTTTACTCGTGAGTAGACCACGCTAGACGTACTGTTTGGTAGACCCGGGTTGGCTTACTCTCGAGTAGACCATGCTTGGCTGTCTCGTGAATAGACCACACTTTGTTTACTCGTGAGTAGACCACGCTAGGTGTACTGGTTAGTAGACCCGGGTTGGCTTACTCGTGAGTAGACCCCCGTCGGCTCATTCGTGCAATGTGCAAGCTTACACGTGGTTATAAAAGGAGTAGTTTCTGCACATATGAGGCATCTTGCCCCAGAGGAAAAGCCTGCTTTCCTCGGCTTAAAAATCAGATCGGATAAGCTTTCAAAATGCAAAGAACAAGATAGCATTCATTCAAATGCTACGCACCAGAGGAAAAGCCTGCTTTCCTCGGCTTAAAAATCAGATCGGATAAACTTGCAAAATGCAAAGAACAAGATAGCATTCATTCAAATGCTACACACTTCTTCAGTCTTAGTTCCGCTCAGTAAAAACACTCACTGGTTGCAAGAACAGGTCAAAAAGCATCCCAGATCATATTGGTGTGGCACACAGTTGCCAAAAACATGGATGTAAGAAATTACAAACAGACCTTAAAAAGGTTAGATTAGACGGTTAGACAAACCCGTCAGCGACTCACGAGTAGACCCCAGCTGCCATACATGCGAATAGACCCCGGTTGGTTTACTCATGAGTAGACCACGCTCGGCTTACTCGCGAGTAGACCATGCTTGGCTGACTCATGAGTAGACCACACTCGGTTTACTCGTGAGTAGACCACGCTAGACGTACTGTTTGGTAGACCCGGGTTGGCTTACTCTCGAGTAGACCATGCTTGGCTGTCTCGTGAATAGACCACACTTTGTTTACTCGTGAGTAGACCACGCTAGGTGTACTGGTTAGTAGACCCGGGTTGGCTTACTCGTGAGTAGACCCCCGTCGGCTCATTCGTGCAATGTGCAAGCTTACACGTGGTTATAAAAGGAGTAGTTTCTGCACATATGAGGCATGTTGCACCAGAGGAAAAGCCTCCTTTCCTTGGCTTAAAAATCAGATCGGATAAGCTTGCAAAATGCAAAGAACAAGATAGCATTCATTCAAATGCTACGCACCAGAGGAAAAGCCTGCTTTGCTCGGCTTAAAAATCAGCTCAGATAAGCTTGCGAAATGCAAAGAACAAGATAGCATTCATTCAAATGCTACACACTTCAGTCTTAGTTCCGCTCAGTAAAAACACTCACTGGTTGCAAGAACAGGTCAAAAAGCAGCCCAGATCATATTGGGGTTGCACACAGTTGCCAAAAACATGGATGTAAGAAATTACAAACAGACCTTAAAAAGGTTAGATTAGACGGTTAGACAAACCCGTCAGCGACTCACGAGTAGACCCCAGCTGCCATACATGCGAATAGACCCCGGTTGGTTTACTCATGAGTAGACCACGCTCGGCTTACTCGCGAGTAGACCATGCTTGGCTGACTCATGAGTAGACAACACTCGGTTTACTCGTGAGTAGACCACGCTAGACGTACTGTTTGGTAGACCCGGGTTGGCTTACTCTCGAGTAGACCATGCTTGGCTGACTCGTGAATAGACCACACTTTGTTTACTCGTGAGTAGACCACGCTAGGTGTACTGGTTAGTAGACCCGGGTTGGCTTACTCGTTAGTAGACCCCCGTCGGCTCATTCGTGCAATGTGCAAGCTTACACGTGGTTATAAAAGGAGTAGTTTCTGCACATATGAGGCATGTTGCACCAGAGGAAAAGCCTCCTTTCCTTGGCTTAAAAATCAGATCGGATAAGCTTGCAAAATGCAAAGAACAAGATAGCATTCATTCAAATGCTACGCACCAGAGGAAAAGCCTGCTTTGCTCGGCTTAAAAATCAGCTCAGATAAGCTTGCGAAATGCAAAGAACAAGATAGCATTCATTCAAATGCTACACACTTCAGTCTTAGTTCCGCTCAGTAAAAACACTCACTGGTTGCAAGAACAGGTCAAAAAGCAGCCCAGATCATATTGGGGTTGCACACAGTTGCCAAAAACATGGATGTAAGAAATTACAAACAGACCTTAAAAAGGTTAGATTAGACGGTTAGACAAACCCGTCAGCGACTCACGAGTAGACCCCAGCTGCCATACATGCGAATAGACCCCGGTTGGTTTACTCATGAGTAGACCACGCTCGGCTTACTCGCGAGTAGACCATGCTTGGCTGACTCATGAGTAGACAACACTCGGTTTACTCGTGAGTAGACCACGCTAGACGTACTGCTTGGTAGACCCGGGTTGGCTTACTCTCGAGTAGACCATGCTTGGCTGTCTCGTGAATAGACCACACTTTGTTTACTCGTGAGTAGACCACGCTAGGTGTACTGGTTAGTAGACCCGGGTTGGCTTACTCGTGAGTAGACCCCCGTCGGCTCATTCGTGCAATGTGCAAGCTTACACGTGGTTATAAAAGGAGTAGTTTCTGCACATATGAGGCATCTTGCCCCAGAGGAAAAGCCTGCTTTCCTCGGCTTAAAAATCAGATCGGATAAGCTTTCAAAATGCAAAGAACAAGATAGCATTCATTCAAATGCTACGCACCAGAGGAAAAGCCTGCTTTCCTCGGCTTAAAAATCAGATCGGATAAACTTGCAAAATGCAAAGAACAAGATAGCATTCATTCAAATGCTACACACTTCTTCAGTCTTAGTTCCGCTCAGTAAAAACACTCACTGGTTGCAAGAACAGGTCAAAAAGCATCCCAGATCATATTGGTGTGGCACACAGTTGCCAAAAACATGGATGTAAGAAATTACAAACAGACCTTAAAAAGGTTAGATTAGACGGTTAGACAAACCCGTCAGCGACTCACGAGTAGACCCCAGCTGCCATACATGCGAATAGACCCCGGTTGGTTTACTCATGAGTAGACCACGCTCGGCTTACTCGCGAGTAGACCATGCTTGGCTGACTCATGAGTAGACCACACTCGGTTTACTCGTGAGTAGACCACGCTAGACGTACTGTTTGGTAGACCCGGGTTGGCTTACTCTCGAGTAGACCATGCTTGGCTGTCTCGTGAATAGACCACACTTTGTTTACTCGTGAGTAGACCACGCTAGGTGTACTGGTTAGTAGACCCGGGTTGGCTTACTCGTGAGTAGACCCCCGTCGGCTCATTCGTGCAATGTGCAAGCTTACACGTGGTTATAAAAGGAGTAGTTTCTGCACATATGAGGCATCTTGCCCCATAGGAAAAGCCTGCTTTCCTCGGCTTAAAAATCAGATCGGATAAGCTTTCAAAATGCAAAGAACAAGATAGCATTCATTCAAATGCTACGCACCAGAGGAAAAGCCTGCTTTCCTCGGCTTAAAAATCAGATCGGATAAACTTGCAAAATGCAAAGAACAAGATAGCATTCATTCAAATGCTACACACTTCTTCAGTCTTAGTTCCGCTCAGTAAAAACACTCACTGGTTGCAAGAACAGGTCAAAAAGCATCCCAGATCATATTGGTGTGGCACACAGTTGCCAAAAACATGGATGTAAGAAATTACAAACAGACCTTAAAAAGGTTAGATTAGACGGTTAGACAAACCCGTCAGCGACTCACGAGTAGACCCCAGCTGCCATACATGCGAATAGACCCCGGTTGGTTTACTCATGAGTAGACCACGCTCGGCTTACTCGCGAGTAGACCATGCTTGGCTGACTCATGAGTAGACCACACTCGGTTTACTCGTGAGTAGACCACGCTAGACGTACTGTTTGGTAGACCCGGGTTGGCTTACTCTCGAGTAGACCATGCTTGGCTGTCTCGTGAATAGACCACACTTTGTTTACTCGTGAGTAGACCACGCTAGGTGTACTGGTTAGTAGACCCGGGTTGGCTTACTCGTGAGTAGACCCCCGTCGGCTCATTCGTGCAATGTGCAAGCTTACACGTGGTTATAAAAGGAGTAGTTTCTGCACATATGAGGCATCTTGCCCCAGAGGAAAAGCCTGCTTTCCTCGGCTTAAAAATCAGATCGGATAAGCTTTCAAAATGCAAAGAACAAGATAGCATTCATTCAAATGCTACGCACCAGAGGAAAAGCCTGCTTTCCTCGGCTTAAAAATCAGATCGGATAAACTTGCAAAATGCAAAGAACAAGATAGCATTCATTCAAATGCTACACACTTCTTCAGTCTTAGTTCCGCTCAGTAAAAACACTCACTGGTTGCAAGAACAGGTCAAAAAGCATCCCAGATCATATTGGTGTGGCACACAGTTGCCAAAAACATGGATGTAAGAAATTACAAACAGACCTTAAAAAGGTTAGATTAGACGGTTAGACAAACCCGTCAGCGACTCACGAGTAGACCCCAGCTGCCATACATGCGAATAGACCCCGGTTGGTTTACTCATGAGTAGACCACGCTCGGCTTACTCGCGAGTAGACCATGCTTGGCTGACTCATGAGTAGACCACACTCGGTTTACTCGTGAGTAGACCACGCTAGACGTACTGTTTGGTAGACCCGGGTTGGCTTACTCTCGAGTAGACCATGCTTGGCTGTCTCGTGAATAGACCACACTTTGTTTACTCGTGAGTAGACCACGCTAGGTGTACTGGTTAGTAGACCCGGGTTGGCTTACTCGTGAGTAGACCCCCGTCGGCTCATTCGTGCAATGTGCAAGCTTACACGTGGTTATAAAAGGAGTAGTTTCTGCACATATGAGGCATGTTGCACCAGAGGAAAAGCCTCCTTTCCTTGGCTTAAAAATCAGATCGGATAAGCTTGCAAAATGCAAAGAACAAGATAGCATTCATTCAAATGCTACGCACCAGAGGAAAAGCCTGCTTTGCTCGGCTTAAAAATCAGCTCAGATAAGCTTGCGAAATGCAAAGAACAAGATAGCATTCATTCAAATGCTACACACTTCAGTCTTAGTTCCGCTCAGTAAAAACACTCACTGGTTGCAAGAACAGGTCAAAAAGCAGCCCAGATCATATTGGGGTTGCACACAGTTGCCAAAAACATGGATGTAAGAAATTACAAACAGACCTTAAAAAGGTTAGATTAGACGGTTAGACAAACCCGTCAGCGACTCACGAGTAGACCCCAGCTGCCATACATGCGAATAGACCCCGGTTGGTTTACTCATGAGTAGACCACGCTCGGCTTACTCGCGAGTAGACCATGCTTGGCTGACTCATGAGTAGACAACACTCGGTTTACTCGTGAGTAGACCACGCTAGACGTACTGCTTGGTAGACCCGGGTTGGCTTACTCTCGAGTAGACCATGCTTGGCTGTCTCGTGAATAGACCACACTTTGTTTACTCGTGAGTAGACCACGCTAGGTGTACTGGTTAGTAGACCCGGGTTGGCTTACTCGTGAGTAGACCCCCGTCGGCTCATTCGTGCAATGTGCAAGCTTACACGTGGTTATAAAAGGAGTAGTTTCTGCACATATGAGGCATCTTGCCCCAGAGGAAAAGCCTGCTTTCCTCGGCTTAAAAATCAGATCGGATAAGCTTTCAAAATGCAAAGAACAAGATAGCATTCATTCAAATGCTACGCACCAGAGGAAAAGCCTGCTTTCCTCGGCTTAAAAATCAGATCGGATAAACTTGCAAAATGCAAAGAACAAGATAGCATTCATTCAAATGCTACACACTTCTTCAGTCTTAGTTCCGCTCAGTAAAAACACTCACTGGTTGCAAGAACAGGTCAAAAAGCATCCCAGATCATATTGGTGTGGCACACAGTTGCCAAAAACATGGATGTAAGAAATTACAAACAGACCTTAAAAAGGTTAGATTAGACGGTTAGACAAACCCGTCAGCGACTCACGAGTAGACCCCAGCTGCCATACATGCGAATAGACCCCGGTTGGTTTACTCATGAGTAGACCACGCTCGGCTTACTCGCGAGTAGACCATGCTTGGCTGACTCATGAGTAGACCACACTCGGTTTACTCGTGAGTAGACCACGCTAGACGTACTGTTTGGTAGACCCGGGTTGGCTTACTCTCGAGTAGACCATGCTTGGCTGTCTCGTGAATAGACCACACTTTGTTTACTCGTGAGTAGACCACGCTAGGTGTACTGGTTAGTAGACCCGGGTTGGCTTACTCGTGAGTAGACCCCCGTCGGCTCATTCGTGCAATGTGCAAGCTTACACGTGGTTATAAAAGGAGTAGTTTCTGCACATATGAGGCATCTTGCCCCAGAGGAAAAGCCTGCTTTCCTCGGCTTAAAAATCAGATCGGATAAGCTTTCAAAATGCAAAGAACAAGATAGCATTCATTCAAATGCTACGCACCAGAGGAAAAGCCTGCTTTCCTCGGCTTAAAAATCAGATCGGATAAACTTGCAAAATGCAAAGAACAAGATAGCATTCATTCAAATGCTACACACTTCTTCAGTCTTAGTTCCGCTCAGTAAAAACACTCACTGGTTGCAAGAACAGGTCAAAAAGCATCCCAGATCATATTGGTGTGGCACACAGTTGCCAAAAACATGGATGTAAGAAATTACAAACAGACCTTAAAAAGGTTAGATTAGACGGTTAGACAAACCCGTCAGCGACTCACGAGTAGACCCCAGCTGCCATACATGCGAATAGACCCCGGTTGGTTTACTCATGAGTAGACCACGCTCGGCTTACTCGCGAGTAGACCATGCTTGGCTGACTCATGAGTAGACCACACTCGGTTTACTCGTGAGTAGACCACGCTAGACGTACTGTTTGGTAGACCCGGGTTGGCTTACTCTCGAGTAGACCATGCTTGGCTGTCTCGTGAATAGACCACACTTTGTTTACTCGTGAGTAGACCACGCTAGGTGTACTGGTTAGTAGACCCGGGTTGGCTTACTCGTGAGTAGACCCCCGTCGGCTCATTCGTGCAATGTGCAAGCTTACACGTGGTTATAAAAGGAGTAGTTTCTGCACATATGAGGCATCTTGCCCCAGAGGAAAAGCCTGCTTTCCTCGGCTTAAAAATCAGATCGGATAAGCTTTCAAAATGCAAAGAACAAGATAGCATTCATTCAAATGCTACGCACCAGAGGAAAAGCCTGCTTTCCTCGGCTTAAAAATCAGATCGGATAAACTTGCAAAATGCAAAGAACAAGATAGCATTCATTCAAATGCTACACACTTCTTCAGTCTTAGTTCCGCTCAGTAAAAACACTCACTGGTTGCAAGAACAGGTCAAAAAGCATCCCAGATCATATTGGTGTGGCACACAGTTGCCAAAAACATGGATGTAAGAAATTACAAACAGACCTTAAAAAGGTTAGATTAGACGGTTAGACAAACCCGTCAGCGACTCACGAGTAGACCCCAGCTGCCATACATGCGAATAGACCCCGGTTGGTTTACTCATGAGTAGACCACGCTCGGCTTACTCACGAGTAGACCATGCTTGGCTGACTCATGAGTAGACCACACTCGGTTTACTCATGAGTAGACCACGCTAGACGTACTGTTTGGTAGACCCGGGTTTGCTTACTCTCGAGTAGACCATGCTTGGCTGTCTCGTGAATAGACCACACTTTGTTTACTCGTGAGTAGACCACGCTAGGTGTACTGGTTAGTAGACCCGGGTTGGCTTACTCGTGAGTAGACCCCCGTCGGCTCATTCGTGCAATGTGCAAGCTTACACGTGGTTATAAAAGGAGTAGTTTCTGCACATATGAGGCATCTTGCCCCAGAGGAAAAGCCTGCTTTCCTCGGCTTAAAAATCAGATCGGATAAGCTTTCAAAATGCAAAGAACAAGATAGCATTCATTCAAATGCTACGCACCAGAGGAAAAGCCTGCTTTCCTCGGCTTAAAAATCAGATCGGATAAACTTGCAAAATGCAAAGAACAAGATAGCATTCATTCAAATGCTACACACTTCTTCAGTCTTAGTTCCGCTCAGTAAAAACACTCACTGGTTGCAAGAACAGGTCAAAAAGCATCCCAGATCATATTGGTGTGGCACACAGTTGCCAAAAACATGGATGTAAGAAATTACAAACAGACCTTAAAAAGGTTAGATTAGACGGTTAGACAAACCCGTCAGCGACTCACGAGTAGACCCCAGCTGCCATACATGCGAATAGACCCCGGTTGGTTTACTCATGAGTAGACCACGCTCGGCTTACTCGGCTGACTCATGAGTAGACCACACTCGGTTTACTCGTGAGTAGACCACGCTAGACGTACTGTTTGGTAGACCCGGGTTGGCTTACTCTCGAGTAGACCATGCTTGGCTGTCTCGTGAATAGACCACACTTTGTTTACTCGTGAGTAGACCACGCTAGGTGTACTGGTTAGTAGACCCGGGTTGGCTTACTCGTGAGTAGACCCCCGTCGGCTCATTCGTGCAATGTGCAAGCTTACACGTGGTTATAAAAGGAGTAGTTTCTGCACATATGAGGCATGTTGCACCAGAGGAAAAGCCACCTTTCCTTGGCTTAAAAATCAGATCGGATAAGCTTTCAAAATGCAAAGAACAAGATAGCATTCATTCAAATGCTACGCACCAGAGGAAAAGCCTGCTTTGCTCGGCTTAAAAATCAGCTCGGATAAGCTTGCGAAATGCAAAGAACAAGATAGCATTCATTCAAATGCTACACACTTCAGTCTTAGTTCCGCTCAGTAAAAACACTCACTGGTTGCAAGAAGAGGTCAAAAAGCAGCCCAGATCATATTGGGGTTGCACACAGTTGCCAAAAACATGGATGTAAGAAATTACAAACAGACCTTTAAAAGGTTAGATTAGACGGTTAGACAAACCCGTCACTGACTCACGAGTAGACCCCAGCTGCCATACATGCGAATAGACCCCGGTTGGTTTACTCATGAGTAGACCACGTTCGGCTTACTCGCGAGTAGACCATGCTTGGCTGACTCATGAGTAGACCACACTCGGTTTACTCGTGAGTAGAGCACGCTAGACGTACTGTTTGGTAGACCCGGGTTGGCTTACTCTCGAGTAGACCATGCTTGGCTGACTCGTGAATAGACCACACTTTGTTTACTCGTGAGTAGACCACGCTAGGTGTACTGGTTAGTAGACCCGGGTTGGCTTACTCGTTAGTAGACCCCCGTCGGCTCATTCGTGCAATGTGCAAGCTTACACGTGGTTATAAAAGGAGTAGTTTCTGCACATATGAGGCATGTTGCACCAGAGGAAAAGCCTCCTTTCCTTGGCTTAAAAATCAGATCGGATAAGCTTGCAAAATGCAAAGAACAAGATAGCATTCATTCAAATGCTACGCACCAGAGGAAAAGCCTGCTTTGCTCGGCTTAAAAATCAGCTCAGATAAGCTTGCGAAATGCAAAGAACAAGATAGCATTCATTCAAATGCTACACACTTCAGTCTTAGTTCCGCTCAGTAAAAACACTCACTGGTTGCAAGAACAGGTCAAAAAGCAGCCCAGATCATATTGGGGTTGCACACAGTTGCCAAAAACATGGATGTAAGAAATTACAAACAGACCTTAAAAAGGTTAGATTAGACGGTTAGACAAACCCGTCACTGACTCACGAGTAGACCCCAGCTGCCATACATGCGAATAGACCCCGGTTGGTTTACTCATGAGTAGACCAAGTTCGGCTTACTCGCGAGTAGACCATGCTTGGCTGACTCATGAGTAGACCACACTCAGTTTACTCGTGAGTAGACCACGCTAGACGTACTGTTTGGTAGACCCGGGTTGGCTTACTCTCGAGTAGACCATGCTTGGCTGTCTCGTGAATAGACCACACTTTGTTTACTCGTGAGTAGACCACGCTAGGTGTACTGGTTAGTAGACCCGGGTTGGCTTACTCGTGAGTAGACCCCCGTCGGCTCATTCGTGCAATGTGCAAGCTTACACGTGGTTATAAAAGGAGTAGTTTCTGCACATATGAGGCATCTTGCCCCAGAGGAAAAGCCTGCTTTCCTCGGCTTAAAAATCAGATCGGATAAGCTTTCAAAATGCAAAGAACAAGATAGCATTCATTCAAATGCTACGCACCAGAGGAAAAGCCTGCTTTCCTCGGCTTAAAAATCAGATCGGATAAACTTGCAAAATGCAAAGAACAAGATAGCATTCATTCAAATGCTACACACTTCTTAAGTCTTAGTTCCGCTCAGTAAAAACACTCACTGGTTGCAAGAACAGGTCAAAAAGCATCCCAGATCATATTGGTGTGGCACACAGTTGCCAAAAACATGGATGTAAGAAATTACAAACAGACCTTAAAAAGGTTAGATTAGACGGTTAGACAAACCCGTCAGCGACTCACGAGTAGACCCCAGCTGCCATACATGCGAATAGACCCCGGTTGGTTTACTCATGAGTAGACCACGCTCGGCTTACTCGGCTGACTCATGAGTAGACCACACTCGGTTTACTCGTGAGTAGACCACGCTAGACGTACTGTTTGGTAGACCCGGGTTGGCTTACTCTCGAGTAGACCATGCTTGGCTGACTCGTGAATAGACCACACTTTGTTTACTCGTGAGTAGACCACGCTAGGTGTACTGGTTAGTAGACCCGGGTTGGCTTACTCGTTAGTAGACCCCCGTCGGCTCATTCGTGCAATGTGCAAGCTTACACGTGGTTATAAAAGGAGTAGTTTCTGCACATATGAGGCATGTTGCACCAGAGGAAAAGCCTCCTTTCCTTGGCTTAAAAATCAGCTGGGATAAGCTTGCGAAATGCAAAGAACAAGATAGCATTCATTCAAATGCTACGCACCAGAGGAAAAGCCTGCTTTCCTCGGCTTAAAAATCAGCTCGGATAAGCTTGCGAAATGCAAAGAACAAGATAGCATTCATTCAAATGCTACACACTTCAGTCTTAGTTCCGCTCAGTAAAAACACTCACTGGTTGCAAGAACAGGTCAAAAAGCAGCCCAGATCATATTGGGGTTGCACACAGTTGCCAAAAACATGGATGTAAGAAATTACAAACAGACCTTAAAAAGGTTAGATTAGACGGTTAGACAAACCCGTCAGCGACTCACGAGTAGACCCCAGCTGCCATACATGCGAATAGACCCCGGTTGGTTTACTCATGAGTAGACCACGTTCGGCTTACTCGCGAGTAGACCATGCTTGGCTGACTCGTGAATAGACCACACTCGGTTTACTCGTGAGTAGACCACGCTAGGCATACTGGTTAGTAGACCCGGGTTGGCTTACTCGTGAGTAGACCCCGTCGGTTCATTCGTGCAATGTGCAAGCTTACACGTGGTGATAAAAGGCTTAGTTTCTGCACATATGAGGCATCTTGCCCCAGAGGAAAAGCCTGCTTTCCTTGGCTTAAAAATCAGCTCGGATAAGCTTGCAAAATGCAAAGAACAAGATGGCATTCATTCAAATGCTACGCACCAGAGGAAAAGCCTGCTTTCCTCGGCTTAAAAATCAGATCGGATAAGCTTTCAAAATGCAAAGAACAAGATAGCATTCATTCAAATGCTCCACACCTCTTCAGTCTTAGTTCCGCTCAGTAAAAACACTCACTGGTTGCAAGAACAGGTCAAAAAGCATCCCAGATCATATTGGTGTGGCACACAGTTGCCAAAAACATGGATGTAAGAAATTACAAACAGACCTTAAAAAGGTTAGATTAGACGGTTAGACAAACCCGTCAGCGACTCACGAGTAGACCCCAGCTGCCATACATGCGAATAGACCCCGGTTGGTTTACTCATGAGTAGACCACGCTCGGCTTACTCGGCTGACTCATGAGTAGACCACACTCGGTTTACTCGTGAGTAGACCACGCTAGACGTACTGTTTGGTAGACCCGGGTTGGCTTACTCTCGAGTAGACCATGCTTGGCTGTCTCGTGAATAGACCACACTTTGTTTACTCGTGAGTAGACCACGCTAGGTGTACTGGTTAGTAGACCCGGGTTGGCTTACTCGTGAGTAGACCCCCGTCGGCTCATTCGTGCAATGTGCAAGCTTACACGTGGTTATAAAAGGAGTAGTTTCTGCACATATGAGGCATGTTGCACCAGAGGAAAAGCCACCTTTCCTTGGCTTAAAAATCAGATCGGATAAGCTTTCAAAATGCAAAGAACAAGATAGCATTCATTCAAATGCTACGCACCAGAGGAAAAGCCTGCTTTGCTCGGCTTAAAAATCAGCTCGGATAAGCTTGCAAAATGCAAAGAACAAGATAGCATTCATTCAAATGCTACACACTTCAGTCTTAGTTCCGCTCAGTAAAAACACTCACTGGTTGCAAGAACAGGTCAAAAAGCAGCCCAGATCATATTGGGGTTGCACACAGTTGCCAAAAACATGGATGTAAGAAATTACAAACAGACCTTAAAAAGGTTAGATTAGACGGTTAGACAAACCCGTCAGCGACTCACGAGTAGACCCCAGCTGCCATACATGCGAATAGACCCCGGTTGGTTTACTCATGAGTAGACCACGTTCGGCTTACTCGCGAGTAGACCATGCTTGGCTGACTCATGAGTAGACCACACTCGGTTTACTCGTGAGTAGACCACGCTAGACGTACTGTTTGGTAGACCCGGGTTGGCTTACTCTCGAGTAGACCATGCTTGGCTGTCTCGTGAATAGACCACACTTTGTTTACTCGTGAGTAGACCACGCTAGGTGTACTGGTTAGTAGACCCGGGTTGGCTTACTCGTGAGTAGACCCCCGTCGGCTCATTCGTGCAATGTGCAAGCTTACACGTGGTTATAAAAGGAGTAGTTTCTGCACATATGAGGCATGTTGCACCAGAGGAAAAGCCTCCTTTCCTTGGCTTAAAAATCAGCTCGGATAAGCCTGCGAAATGCAAAGAACAAGATAGCATTCATTCAAATGCTACGCACCAGAGGAAAAGCCTGCTTTCCTCGGCTTAAAAATCAGCTCGGATAAGCTTGCGAAATGCAAAGAACAAGATAGCATTCATTCAAATGCTTCACACTTCTTCAGTCTTAGTTCCGCTCAGTAAAAACACTCACTGGTTGCAAGAACAGGTCAAAAAGCATCCCAGATCATATTGGTGTGGCACACAGTTGCCAAAAACATAGATGTAAGAAATTACAAACAGACCTTAAAAAGGTTAGATTAGACGGTTAGACAAACCCGTCAGCGACTCACGAGTAGACCCCAGCTGCCATACATGCGAATAGACCCCGGTTGGTTTACTCATGAGTAGACCACGCTCGGCTTACTCGGCTGACTCATGAGTAGACCACACTCGGTTTACTCGTGAGTAGACCACGCTAGACGTACTGTTTGGTAGACCCGGGTTGGCTTACTCTCGAGTAGACCATGCTTGGCTGTCTCGTGAATAGACCACACTTTGTTTACTCGTGAGTAGACCACGCTAGGTGTACTGGTTAGTAGACCCGGGTTGGCTTACTCGTGAGTAGACCCCCGTCGGCTCATTCGTGCAATGTGCAAGCTTACACGTGGTTATAAAAGGAGTAGTTTCTGCACATATGAGGCATGTTGCACCAGAGGAAAAGCCACCTTTCCTTGGCTTAAAAATCAGATCGGATAAGCTTTCAAAATGCAAAGAACAAGATAGCATTCATTCAAATGCTACGCACCAGAGGAAAAGCCTGCTTTGCTCGGCTTAAAAATCAGCTCGGATAAGCTTGCGAAATGCAAAGAACAAGATAGCATTCATTCAAATGCTACACACTTCAGTCTTAGTTCCGCTCAGTAAAAACACTCACTGGTTGCAAGAACAGGTCAAAAAGCAGCCCAGATCATATTGGGGTTGCACACAGTTGCCAAAAACATGGATGTAAGAAATTACAAACAGACCTTTAAAAGGTTAGATTAGACGGTTAGACAAACCCGTCACTGACTCACGAGTAGACCCCAGCTGCCATACATGCGAATAGACCCCGGTTGGTTTACTCATGAGTAGACCACGTTCGGCTTACTCGCGAGTAGACCATGCTTGGCTGACTCATGAGTAGACCACACTCGGTTTACTCATGAGTAGACCACGCTAGACGTACTGTTTGGTAGACCCGGGTTGGCTTACTCTCGAGTAGACCATGCTTGGCTGACTCGTGAATAGACCACACTTTGTTTACTCGTGAGTAGACCACGCTAGGTGTACTGGTTAGTAGACCCGGGTTGGCTTACTCGTTAGTAGACCCCCGTCGGCTCATTCGTGCAATGTGCAAGCTTACACGTGGTTATAAAAGGAGTAGTTTCTGCACATATGAGGCATGTTGCACCAGAGGAAAAGCCTCCTTTCCTTGGCTTAAAAATCAGATCGGATAAGCTTGCAAAATGCAAAGAACAAGATAGCATTCATTCAAATGCTACGCACCAGAGGAAAAGCCTGCTTTGCTCGGCTTAAAAATCAGCTCAGATAAGCTTGCGAAATGCAAAGAACAAGATAGCATTCATTCAAATGCTACACACTTCAGTCTTAGTTCCGCTCAGTAAAAACACTCACTGGTTGCAAGAACAGGTCAAAAAGCAGCCCAGATCATATTGGGGTTGCACACAGTTGCCAAAAACATGGATGTAAGAAATTACAAACAGACCTTTAAAAGGTTAGATTAGACGGTTAGACAAACCCGTCACTGACTCACGAGTAGACCCCAGCTGCCATACATGCGAATAGACCCCGGTTGGTTTACTCATGAGTAGACCACGTTCGGCTTACTCGCGAGTAGACCATGCTTGGCTGACTCATGAGTAGACCACACTCGGTTTACTCATGAGTAGACCACGCTAGACGTACTGTTTGGTAGACCCGGGTTGGCTTACTCTCGAGTAGACCATGCTTGGCTGACTCGTGAATAGACCACACTTTGTTTACTCGTGAGTAGACCACGCTAGGTGTACTGGTTAGTAGACCCGGGTTGGCTTACTCGTTAGTAGACCCCCGTCGGCTCATTCGTGCAATGTGCAAGCTTACACGTGGTTATAAAAGGAGTAGTTTCTGCACATATGAGGCATGTTGCACCAGAGGAAAAGCCTCCTTTCCTTGGCTTAAAAATCAGATCGGATAAGCTTGCAAAATGCAAAGAACAAGATAGCATTCATTCAAATGCTACGCACCAGAGGAAAAGCCTGCTTTGCTCGGCTTAAAAATCAGCTCAGATAAGCTTGCGAAATGCAAAGAACAAGATAGCATTCATTAAAATGCTACACACTTCAGTCTTAGTTCCGCTCAGTAAAAACACTCACTGGTTGCAAGAACAGGTCAAAAAGCAGCCCAGATCATATTGGTGTGGCACACAGTTGCCAAAAACATGGATGTAAGAAATTACAAACAGACCTTAAAAAGGTTAGATTAGACGGTTAGACAAACCCGTCAGCGACTCACGAGCAGACCCCAGCTGCCATACATGCGAATAGACCCCGGTTGGTTTACTCATGAGTAGACCACGCTCGGCTTACTCGGCTGACTCATGAGTAGACCACACTCGGTTTACTCGTGAGTAGACCACGCTAGACGTACTGTTTGGTAGACCCGGGTTGGCTTACTCTCGAGTAGACCATGCTTGGCTGTCTCGTGAATAGACCACACTTTGTTTACTCGTGAGTAGACCACGCTAGCTGTACTGGTTAGTAGACCCGGGTTGGCTTACTCGTGAGTAGACCCCGTCGGCTCATTCGTGCAATGTGCAAGCTTACACGTGGTGATAAAAGGCTTAGTTTCTGCACATATGAGGCATCTTGCCCCAGAGGAAAAGCCTGCTTTCCTCGGCTTAAAAATCAGATCGGATAAGCTTGCAAAATGCAAAGAACAAGATAGCATTCATTCAAATGCTACGCACCAGAGGAAAAGCCTGCTTTCCTCGGCTTAAAAATCAGATCGGATAAACTTGCAAAATGCAAAGAACAAGATAGCATTCATTCAAATGCTACACACTTCTTCAGTCTTAGTTCCGCTCAGTAAAAACACTCACTGGTTGCAAGAACAGGTCAAAAAGCATCCCAGATCATATTGGTGTGGCACACAGTTGCCAAAAACATGGATGTAAGAAATTACAAACAGACCTTAAAAAGGTTAGATTAGACGGTTAGACAAACCCGTCAGCGACTCACGAGTAGACCCCAGCTGCCATACATGCGAATAGACCCCGGTTGGTTTACTCATGAGTAGACCACGCTCGGCTTACTCGCGAGTAGACCATGCTTGGCTGACTCATGAGTAGACAACACTCGGTTTACTCGTGAGTAGACCACGCTAGACGTACTGCTTGGTAGACCCGGGTTGGCTTACTCTCGAGTAGACCATGCTTGGCTGTCTCGTGAATAGACCACACTTTGTTTACTCGTGAGTAGACCACGCTAGGTGTACTGGTTAGTAGACCCGGGTTGGCTTACTCGTGAGTAGACCCCCGTCGGCTCATTCGTGCAATGTGCAAGCTTACACGTGGTTATAAAAGGAGTAGTTTCTGCACATATGAGGCATCTTGCCCCAGAGGAAAAGCCTGCTTTCCTCGGCTTAAAAATCAGATCGGATAAGCTTTCAAAATGCAAAGAACAAGATAGCATTCATTCAAATGCTACGCACCAGAGGAAAAGCCTGCTTTCCTCGGCTTAAAAATCAGATCGGATAAACTTGCAAAATGCAAAGAACAAGATAGCATTCATTCAAATGCTACACACTTCTTCAGTCTTAGTTCCGCTCAGTAAAAACACTCACTGGTTGCAAGAACAGGTCAAAAAGCATCCCAGATCATATTGGTGTGGCACACAGTTGCCAAAAACATGGATGTAAGAAATTACAAACAGACCTTAAAAAGGTTAGATTAGACGGTTAGACAAACCCGTCAGCGACTCACGAGTAGACCCCAGCTGCCATACATGCGAATAGACCCCGGTTGGTTTACTCATGAGTAGACCACGCTCGGCTTACTCGCGAGTAGACCATGCTTGGCTGACTCATGAGTAGACCACACTCGGTTTACTCGTGAGTAGACCACGCTAGACGTACTGTTTGGTAGACCCGGGTTGGCTTACTCTCAAGTAGACCATGCTTGGCTGTCTCGTGAATAGACCACACTTTGTTTACTCGTGAGTAGACCACGCTAGGTGTACTGGTTAGTAGACCCGGGTTGGCTTACTCGTGAGTAGACCCCCGTCGGCTCATTCGTGCAATGTGCAAGCTTACACGTGGTTATAAAAGGAGTAGTTTCTGCACATATGAGGCATCTTGCCCCAGAGGAAAAGCCTGCTTTCCTCGGCTTAAAAATCAGATCGGATAAGCTTTCAAAATGCAAAGAACAAGATAGCATTCATTCAAATGCTACGCACCAGAGGAAAAGCCTGCTTTCCTCGGCTTAAAAATCAGATCGGATAAACTTGCAAAATGCAAAGAACAAGATAGCATTCATTCAAATGCTACACACTTCTTCAGTCTTAGTTCCGCTCAGTAAAAACACTCACTGGTTGCAAGAACAGGTCAAAAAGCATCCCAGATCATATTGGTGTGGCACACAGTTGCCAAAAACATGGATGTAAGAAATTACAAACAGACCTTAAAAAGGTTAGATTAGACGGTTAGACAAACCCGTCAGCGACTCACGAGTAGACCCCAGCTGCCATACATGCGAATAGACCCCGGTTGGTTTACTCATGAGTAGACCACGCTCGGCTTACTCACGAGTAGACCATGCTTGGCTGACTCATGAGTAGACCACACTCGGTTTACTCATGAGTAGACCACGCTAGACGTACTGTTTGGTAGACCCGGGTTTGCTTACTCTCGAGTAGACCATGCTTGGCTGTCTCGTGAATAGACCACACTTTGTTTACTCGTGAGTAGACCACGCTAGGTGTACTGGTTAGTAGACCCGGGTTGGCTTACTCGTGAGTAGACCCCCGTCGGCTCATTCGTGCAATGTGCAAGCTTACACGTGGTTATAAAAGGAGTAGTTTCTGCACATATGAGGCATGTTGCACCAGAGGAAAAGCCTCCTTTCCTTGGCTTAAAAATCAGCTGGGATAAGCTTGCGAAATGCAAAGAACAAGATAGCATTCATTCAAATGCTACGCACCAGAGGAAAAGCCTGCTTTCCTCGGCTTAAAAATCAGCTCGGATAAGCTTGCGAAATGCAAAGAACAAGATAGCATTCATTCAAATGCTACACACTTCAGTCTTAGTTCCGCTCAGTAAAAACACTCACTGGTTGCAAGAACAGGTCAAAAAGCAGCCCAGATCATATTGGGGTTGCACACAGTTGCCAAAAACATGGATGTAAGAAATTACAAACAGACCTTAAAAAGGTTAGATTAGACGGTTAGACAAACCCGTCACTGACTCACGAGTAGACCCCAGCTGCCATACATGCGAATAGACCCCGGTTGGTTTACTCATGAGTAGACCACGTTCGGCTTACTCGCGAGTAGACCATGCTTGGCTGACTCGTGAATAGACCACACTCGGTTTACTCGTGAGTAGACCACGCTAGGCGTACTGGTTAGTAGACCCGGGTTGGCTTACTCGTGAGTAGACCCCGTCGGTTCATTCGTGCAATGTGCAAGCTTACACGTGGTGATAAAAGGCTTAGTTTCTGCACATATGAGGCATCTTGCCCCAGAGGAAAAGCCTGCTTTCCTTGGCTTAAAAATCAGCTCGGATAAGCTTGCAAAATGCAAAGAACAAGATGGCATTCATTCAAATGCTACGCACCAGAGGAAAAGCCTGCTTTCCTCGGCTTAAAAATCAGATCGGATAAGCTTTCAAAATGCAAAGAACAAGATAGCATTCATTCAAATGCTCCACACCTCTTCAGTCTTAGTTCCGCTCAGTAAAAACACTCACTGGTTGCAAGAACAGGTCAAAAAGCATCCCAGATCATATTGGTGTGGCACACAGTTGCCAAAAACATGGATGTAAGAAATTACAAACAGACCTTAAAAAGGTTAGATTAGACGGTTAGACAAACCCGTCAGCGACTCACGAGTAGACCCCAGCTGCCATACATGCGAATAGACCCCGGTTGGTTTACTCATGAGTAGACCACGCTCGGCTTACTCGGCTGACTCATGAGTAGACCACACTCGGTTTACTCGTGAGTAGACCACGCTAGACGTACTGTTTGGTAGACCCGGGTTGGCTTACTCTCGAGTAGACCATGCTTGGCTGTCTCGTGAATAGACCACACTTTGTTTACTCGTGAGTAGACCACGCTAGGTGTACTGGTTAGTAGACCCGGGTTGGCTTACTCGTGAGTAGACCCCCGTCGGCTCATTCGTGCAATGTGCAAGCTTACACGTGGTTATAAAAGGAGTAGTTTCTGCACATATGAGGCATGTTGCACCAGAGGAAAAGCCACCTTTCCTTGGCTTAAAAATCAGATCGGATAAGCTTTCAAAATGCAAAGAACAAGATAGCATTCATTCAAATGCTACGCACCAGAGGAAAAGCCTGCTTTGCTCGGCTTAAAAATCAGCTCGGATAAGCTTGCGAAATGCAAAGAACAAGATAGCATTCATTCAAATGCTACACACTTCTTCAGTCTTAGTTCCGCTCAGTAAAAACACTCACTGGTTGCAAGAACAGGTCAAAAAGCAGCCCAGATCATATTGGGGTTGCACACAGTTGCCAAAAACATGGATGTAAGAAATTACAAACAGACCTTAAAAAGGTTAGATTAGACGGTTAGACAAACCCGTCAGCGACTCACGAGTAGACCCCAGCTGCCATACATGCGAATAGACCCCGGTTGGTTTACTCATGAGTAGACCACGCTCGGCTTACTCGCGAGTAGACCATGCTTGGCTGACTCATGAGTAGACCACACTCGGTTTACTCGTGAGTAGACCACGCTAGACGTACTGTTTGGTAGACCCGGGTTGGCTTACTCTCAAGTAGACCATGCTTGGCTGTCTCGTGAATAGACCACACTTTGTTTACTCGTGAGTAGACCACGCTAGGTGTACTGGTTAGTAGACCCGGGTTGGCTTACTCGTGAGTAGACCCCCGTCGGCTCATTCGTGCAATGTGCAAGCTTACACGTGGTTATAAAAGGAGTAGTTTCTGCACATATGAGGCATGTTGCACCAGAGGAAAAGCCTCCTTTCCTTGGCTTAAAAATCAGCTCGGATAAGCCTGCGAAATGCAAAGAACAAGATAGCATTCATTCAAATGCTACGCACCAGAGGAAAAGCCTGCTTTCCTCGGCTTAAAAATCAGCTCGGATAAGCTTGCGAAATGCAAAGAACAAGATAGCATTCATTCAAATGCTACACACTTCTTCAGTCTTAGTTCCGCTCAGTAAAAACACTCACTGGTTGCAAGAACAGGTCAAAAAGCATCCCAGATCATATTGGTGTGGCACACAGTTGCCAAAAACATAGATGTAAGAAATTACAAACAGACCTTAAAAAGGTTAGATTAGACGGTTAGACAAACCCGTCAGCGACTCACGAGTAGACCCCAGCTGCCATACATGCGAATAGACCCCGGTTGGTTTACTCATGAGTAGACCACGCTCGGCTTACTCGGCTGACTCATGAGTAGACCACACTCGGTTTACTCGTGAGTAGACCACGCTAGACGTACTGTTTGGTAGACCCGGGTTGGCTTACTCTCGAGTAGACCATGCTTGGCTGTCTCGTGAATAGACCACACTTTGTTTACTCGTGAGTAGACCACGCTAGGTGTACTGGTTAGTAGACCCGGGTTGGCTTACTCGTGAGTAGACCCCCGTCGGCTCATTCGTGCAATGTGCAAGCTTACACGTGGTTATAAAAGGAGTAGTTTCTGCACATATGAGGCATCTTGCCCCAGAGGAAAAGCCTGCTTTCCTCGGCTTAAAAATCAGATCGGATAAGCTTTCAAAATGCAAAGAACAAGATAGCATTCATTCAAATGCTACGCACCAGAGGAAAAGCCTGCTTTCCTCGGCTTAAAAATCAGATCGGATAAACTTGCAAAATGCAAAGAACAAGATAGCATTCATTCAAATGCTACACACTTCTTCAGTCTTAGTTCCGCTCAGTAAAAACACTCACTGGTTGCAAGAACAGGTCAAAAAGCATCCCAGATCATATTGGTGTGGCACACAGTTGCCAAAAACATGGATGTAAGAAATTACAAACAGACCTTAAAAAGGTTAGATTAGACGGTTAGACAAACCCGTCAGCGACTCACGAGTAGACCCCAGCTGCCATACATGCGAATAGACCCCGGTTGGTTTACTCATGAGTAGACCACGCTCGGCTTACTCGGCTGACTCATGAGTAGACCACACTCGGTTTACTCGTGAGTAGACCACGCTAGACGTACTGTTTGGTAGACCCGGGTTTGCTTACTCTCGAGTAGACCATGCTTGGCTGTCTCGTGAATAGACCACACTTTGTTTACTCGTGAGTAGACCACGCTAGGTGTACTGGTTAGTAGACCCGGGTTGGCTTACTCGTGAGTAGACCCCCGTCGGCTCATTCGTGCAATGTGCAAGCTTACACGTGGTTATAAAAGGAGTAGTTTCTGCACATATGAGGCATCTTGCCCCAGAGGAAAAGCCTGCTTTCCTCGGCTTAAAAATCAGATCGGATAAGCTTTCAAAATGCAAAGAACAAGATAGCATTCATTCAAATGCTACGCACCAGAGGAAAAGCCTGCTTTCCTCGGCTTAAAAATCAGATCGGATAAACTTGCAAAATGCAAAGAACAAGATAGCATTCATTCAAATGCTACACACTTCTTAAGTCTTAGTTCCGCTCAGTAAAAACACTCACTGGTTGCAAGAACAGGTCAAAAAGCATCCCAGATCATATTGGTGTGGCACACAGTTGCCAAAAACATGGATGTAAGAAATTACAAACAGACCTTAAAAAGGTTAGATTAGACGGTTAGCCAAACCCGTCAGCGACTCACGAGTAGACCCCAGCTGCCATACATGCGAATAGACCCCGGTTGGTTTACTCATGAGTAGACCACGCTCGGCTTACTCGGCTGACTCATGAGTAGACCACACTCGGTTTACTCGTGAGTAGACCACGCTAGACGTACTGTTTGGTAGACCCGGGTTGGCTTACTCTCGAGTAGACCATGCTTGGCTGTCTCGTGAATAGACCACACTTTGTTTACTCGTGAGTAGACCACGCTAGGTGTACTGGTTAGTAGACCCGGGTTGGCTTACTCGTGAGTAGACCCCCGTCGGCTCATTCGTGCAATGTGCAAGCTTACACGTGGTTATAAAAGGAGTAGTTTCTGCACATATGAGGCATGTTGCACCAGAGGAAAAGCCACCTTTCCTTGGCTTAAAAATCAGATCGGATAAGCTTTCAAAATGCAAAGAACAAGATAGCATTCATTCAAATGCTACGCACCAGAGGAAAAGCCTGCTTTGCTCGGCTTAAAAATCAGCTCGGATAAGCTTGCGAAATGCAAAGAACAAGATAGCATTCATTCAAATGCTACACACTTCAGTCTTAGTTCCGCTCAGTAAAAACACTCACTGGTTGCAAGAACAGGTCAAAAAGCAGCCCAGATCATATTGGGGTTGCACACAGTTGCCAAAAACATGGATGTAAGAAATTACAAACAGACCTTTAAAAGGTTAGATTAGACGGTTAGACAAACCCGTCAGCGACTCACGAGTAGACCCCAGCTGCCATACATGCGAATAGACCCCGGTTGGTTTACTCATGAGTAGACCACGTTCGGCTTACTCGCGAGTAGACCATGCTTGGCTGACTCATGAGTAGACCACACTCGGTTTACTCGTGAGTAGACCACGCTAGACGTACTGTTTGGTAGACCCGGGTTGGCTTACTCTCGAGTAGACCATGCTTGGCTGTCTCGTGAATAGACCACACTTTGTTTACTCGTGAGTAGACCACGCTAGCTGTACTGGTTAGTAGACCCGGGTTGGCTTACTCGTGAGTAGACCCCGTCGGCTCATTCGTGCAATGTGCAAGCTTACACGTGGTGATAAAAGGCTTAGTTTCTGCACATATGAGGCATCTTGCCCCAGAGGAAAAGCCTGCTTTCCTCGGCTTAAAAATCAGATCGGATAAGCTTGCAAAATGCAAAGAACAAGATAGCATTCATTCAAATGCTACGCACCAGAGGAAAAGCCTGCTTTCCTCGGCTTAAAAATCAGATCGGATAAACTTGCAAAATGCAAAGAACAAGATAGCATTCATTCAAATGCTACACACTTCTTCAGTCTTAGTTCCGCTCAGTAAAAACACTCACTGGTTGCAAGAACAGGTCAAAAAGCATCCCAGATCATATTGGTGTGGCACACAGTTGCCAAAAACATGGATGTAAGAAATTACAAACAGACCTTAAAAAGGTTAGATTAGACGGTTAGACAAACCCGTCAGCGACTCACGAGTAGACCCCAGCTGCCATACATGCGAATAGACCCCGGTTGGTTTACTCATGAGTAGACCACGCTCGGCTTACTCGCGAGTAGACCATGCTTGGCTGACTCATGAGTAGACAACACTCGGTTTACTCGTGAGTAGACCACGCTAGACGTACTGCTTGGTAGACCCGGGTTGGCTTACTCTCGAGTAGACCATGCTTGGCTGTCTCGTGAATAGACCACACTTTGTTTACTCGTGAGTAGACCACGCTAGGTGTACTGGTTAGTAGACCCGGGTTGGCTTACTCGTGAGTAGACCCCCGTCGGCTCATTCGTGCAATGTGCAAGCTTACACGTGGTTATAAAAGGAGTAGTTTCTGCACATATGAGGCATCTTGCCCCAGAGGAAAAGCCTGCTTTCCTCGGCTTAAAAATCAGATCGGATAAGCTTTCAAAATGCAAAGAACAAGATAGCATTCATTCAAATGCTACGCACCAGAGGAAAAGCCTGCTTTCCTCGGCTTAAAAATCAGATCGGATAAACTTGCAAAATGCAAAGAACAAGATAGCATTCATTCAAATGCTACACACTTCTTCAGTCTTAGTTCCGCTCAGTAAAAACACTCACTGGTTGCAAGAACAGGTCAAAAAGCATCCCAGATCATATTGGTGTGGCACACAGTTGCCAAAAACATGGATGTAAGAAATTACAAACAGACCTTAAAAAGGTTAGATTAGACGGTTAGACAAACCCGTCAGCGACTCACGAGTAGACCCCAGCTGCCATACATGCGAATAGACCCCGGTTGGTTTACTCATGAGTAGACCACGCTCGGCTTACTCGCGAGTAGACCATGCTTGGCTGACTCATGAGTAGACCACACTCGGTTTACTCGTGAGTAGACCACGCTAGACGTACTGTTTGGTAGACCCGGGTTGGCTTACTCTCGAGTAGACCATGCTTGGCTGTCTCGTGAATAGACCACACTTTGTTTACTCGTGAGTAGACCACGCTAGGTGTACTGGTTAGTAGACCCGGGTTGGCTTACTCGTGAGTAGACCCCCGTCGGCTCATTCGTGCAATGTGCAAGCTTACACGTGGTTATAAAAGGAGTAGTTTCTGCACATATGAGGCATCTTGCCCCAGAGGAAAAGCCTGCTTTCCTCGGCTTAAAAATCAGATCGGATAAGCTTTCAAAATGCAAAGAACAAGATAGCATTCATTCAAATGCTACGCACCAGAGGAAAAGCCTGCTTTCCTCGGCTTAAAAATCAGATCGGATAAACTTGCAAAATGCAAAGAACAAGATAGCATTCATTCAAATGCTACACACTTCTTCAGTCTTAGTTCCGCTCAGTAAAAACACTCACTGGTTGCAAGAACAGGTCAAAAAGCATCCCAGATCATATTGGTGTGGCACACAGTTGCCAAAAACATGGATGTAAGAAATTACAAACAGACCTTAAAAAGGTTAGATTAGACGGTTAGCCAAACCCGTCAGCGACTCACGAGTAGACCCCAGCTGCCATACATGCGAATAGACCCCGGTTGGTTTACTCATGAGTAGACCACGCTCGGCTTACTCGGCTGACTCATGAGTAGACCACACTCGGTTTACTCGTGAGTAGACCACGCTAGACGTACTGTTTGGTAGACCCGGGTTGGCTTACTCTCGAGTAGACCATGCTTGGCTGTCTCGTGAATAGACCACACTTTGTTTACTCGTGAGTAGACCACGCTAGGTGTACTGGTTAGTAGACCCGGGTTGGCTTACTCGTGAGTAGACCCCCGTCGGCTCATTCGTGCAATGTGCAAGCTTACACGTGGTTATAAAAGGAGTAGTTTCTGCACATATGAGGCATGTTGCACCAGAGGAAAAGCCACCTTTCCTTGGCTTAAAAATCAGATCGGATAAGCTTTCAAAATGCAAAGAACAAGATAGCATTCATTCAAATGCTACGCACCAGAGGAAAAGCCTGCTTTGCTCGGCTTAAAAATCAGCTCGGATAAGCTTGCGAAATGCAAAGAACAAGATAGCATTCATTCAAATGCTACACACTTCAGTCTTAGTTCCGCTCAGTAAAAACACTCACTGGTTGCAAGAACAGGTCAAAAAGCAGCCCAGATCATATTGGGGTTGCACACAGTTGCCAAAAACATGGATGTAAGAAATTACAAACAGACCTTAAAAAGGTTAGATTAGACGGTTAGACAAACCCGTCACTGACTCACGAGTAGACCCCAGCTGCCATACATGCGAATAGACCCCGGTTGGTTTACTCATGAGTAGACCACGTTCGGCTTACTCGCGAGTAGACCATGCTTGGCTGACTCATGAGTAGACCACACTCGGTTTACTCATGAGTAGACCACGCTAGACGTACTGTTTGGTAGACCCGGGTTGGCTTACTCTCGAGTAGACCATGCTTGGCTGTCTCGTGAATAGACCACACTTTGTTTACTCGTGAGTAGACCACGCTAGCTGTACTGGTTAGTAGACCCGGGTTGGCTCACTCGTGAGTAGACCCCGTCGGCTCATTCGTGCAATGTGCAAGCTTACACGTGGTGATAAAAGGCTTAGTTTCTGCACATATGAGGCATCTTGCCCCAGAGGAAAAGCCTGCTTTCCTCGGCTTAAAAATCAGATCGGATAAGCTTGCAAAATGCAAAGAACAAGATAGCATTCATTCAAATGCTACGCACCAGAGGAAAAGCCTGCTTTCCTCGGCTTAAAAATCAGATCGGATAAACTTGCAAAATGCAAAGAACAAGATAGCATTCATTCAAATGCTACACACTTCTTCAGTCTTAGTTCCGCTCAGTAAAAACACTCACTGGTTGCAAGAACAGGTCAAAAAGCATCCCAGATCATATTGGTGTGGCACACAGTTGCCAAAAACATGGATGTAAGAAATTACAAACAGACCTTAAAAAGGTTAGATTAGACGGTTAGACAAACCCGTCAGCGACTCACGAGTAGACCCCAGCTGCCATACATGCGAATAGACCCCGGTTGGTTTACTCATGAGTAGACCACACTCGGCTTACTCGCGAGTAGACCATGCTTGGCTGACTCATGAGTAGACAACACTCGGTTTATTCGTGAGTAGACCACGCTAGACGTACTGCTTGGTAGACCCGGGTTGGCTTACTCTCGAGTAGACCATGCTTGGCTGTCTCGTGAATAGACCACACTTTGTTTACTCATGAGTAGACCACGCTAGGTGTACTGGTTAGTAGACCCGGGTTGGCTTACTCGTGAGTAGACCCCCGTCGGCTCATTCGTGCAATGTGCAAGCTTACACGTGGTTATAAAAGGAGTAGTTTCTGCACATATGAGGCATCTTGCCCCAGAGGAAAAGCCTGCTTTCCTCGGCTTAAAAATCAGATCGGATAAGCTTTCAAAATGCAAAGAACAAGATAGCATTCATTCAAATGCTACGCACCAGAGGAAAAGCCTGCTTTCCTCGGCTTAAAAATCAGATCGGATAAACTTGCAAAATGCAAAGAACAAGATAGCATTCATTCAAATGCTACACACTTCTTCAGTCTTAGTTCCGCTCAGTAAAAACACTCACTGGTTGCAAGAACAGGTCAAAAAGCATCCCAGATCATATTGGTGTGGCACACAGTTGCCAAAAACATGGATGTAAGAAATTACAAACAGACCTTAAAAAGGTTAGATTAGACGGTTAGACAAACCCGTCAGCGACTCACGAGTAGACCCCAGCTGCCATACATGCGAATAGACCCCGGTTGGTTTACTCATGAGTAGACCACGCTCGGCTTACTCGCGAGTAGACCATGCTTGGCTGACTCATGAGTAGACCACACTCGGTTTACTCGTGAGTAGACCACGCTAGACGTACTGTTTGGTAGACCCGGGTTGGCTTACTCTCGAGTAGACCATGCTTGGCTGTCTCGTGAATAGACCACACTTTGTTTACTCGTGAGTAGACCACGCTAGGTGTACTGGTTAGTAGACCCGGGTTGGCTTACTCGTGAGTAGACCCCCGTCGGCTCATTCGTGCAATGTGCAAGCTTACACGTGGTTATAAAAGGAGTAGTTTCTGCACATATGAGGCATCTTGCCCCAGAGGAAAAGCCTGCTTTCCTCGGCTTAAAAATCAGATCGGATAAGCTTTCAAAATGCAAAGAACAAGATAGCATTCATTCAAATGCTACGCACCAGAGGAAAAGCCTGCTTTCCTCGGCTTAAAAATCAGATCGGATAAACTTGCAAAATGCAAAGAACAAGATAGCATTCATTCAAATGCTACACACTTCTTAAGTCTTAGTTCCGCTCAGTAAAAACACTCACTGGTTGCAAGAACAGGTCAAAAAGCATCCCAGATCATATTGGTGTGGCACACAGTTGCCAAAAACATGGATGTAAGAAATTACAAACAGACCTTAAAAAGGTTAGATTAGACGGTTAGACAAACCCGTCAGCGACTCACGAGTAGACCCCAGCTGCCATACATGCGAATAGACCCCGGTTGGTTTACTCATGAGTAGACCACGCTCGGCTTACTCGGCTGACTCATGAGTAGACCACACTCGGTTTACTCGTGAGTAGACCACGCTAGACGTACTGTTTGGTAGACCCGGGTTGGCTTACTCTCGAGTAGACCATGCTTGGCTGTCTCGTGAATAGACCACACTTTGTTTACTCGTGAGTAGACCACGCTAGGTGTACTGGTTAGTAGACCCGGGTTGGCTTACTCGTGAGTAGACCCCCGTCGGCTCATTCGTGCAATGTGCAAGCTTACACGTGGTTATAAAAGGAGTAGTTTCTGCACATATGAGGCATGTTGCACCAGAGGAAAAGCCACCTTTCCTTGGCTTAAAAATCAGATCGGATAAGCTTTCAAAATGCAAAGAACAAGATAGCATTCATTCAAATGCTACGCACCAGAGGAAAAGCCTGCTTTGCTCGGCTTAAAAATCAGCTCGGATAAGCTTGCGAAATGCAAAGAACAAGATAGCATTCATTCAAATGCTACACACTTCAGTCTTAGTTCCGCTCAGTAAAAACACTCACTGGTTGCAAGAACAGGTCAAAAAGCAGCCCAGATCATATTGGGGTTGCACACAGTTGCCAAAAACATGGATGTAAGAAATTACAAACAGACCTTTAAAAGGTTAGATTAGACGGTTAGACAAACCCGTCAGCGACTCACGAGTAGACCCCAGCTGCCATACATGCGAATAGACCCCGGTTGGTTTACTCATGAGTAGACCACGCTCGGCTTACTCACGAGTAGACCATGCTTGGCTGACTCATGAGTAGACCACACTCGGTTTACTCATGAGTAGACCACGCTAGACGTACTGTTTGGTAGACCCGGGTTTGCTTACTCTCGAGTAGACCATGCTTGGCTGTCTCGTGAATAGACCACACTTTGTTTAATCGTGAGTAGACCACGCTAGGTGTACTGGTTAGTAGACCCGGGTTGGCTTACTCGTGAGTAGACCCCCGTCGGCTCATTCGTGCAATGTGCAAGCTTACACGTGGTTATAAAAGGAGTAGTTTCTGCACATATGAGGCATCTTGCCCCAGAGGAAAAGCCTGCTTTCCTCGGCTTAAAAATCAGATCGGATAAACTTGCAAAATGCAAAGAACAAGATAGCATTCATTCAAATGCTACACACTTCTTAAGTCTTAGTTCCGCTCAGTAAAAACACTCACTGGTTGCAAGAACAGGTCAAAAAGCATCCCAGATCATATTGGTGTGGCACACAGTTGCCAAAAACATGGATGTAAGAAATTACAAACAGACCTTAAAAAGGTTAGATTAGACGGTTAGACAAACCCGTCAGCGACTCACGAGTAGACCCCAGCTGCCATACATGCGAATAGACCCCGGTTGGTTTACTCATGAGTAGACCACGCTCGGCTTACTCGGCTGACTCATGAGTAGACCACACTCGGTTTACTCGTGAGTAGACCACGCTAGACGTACTGTTTGGTAGACCCGGGTTGGCTTACTCTCGAGTAGACCATGCTTGGCTGTCTCGTGAATAGACCACACTTTGTTTACTCGTGAGTAGACCACGCTAGGTGTACTGGTTAGTAGACCCGGGTTGGCTTACTCGTGAGTAGACCCCCGTCGGCTCATTCGTGCAATGTGCAAGCTTACACGTGGTTATAAAAGGAGTAGTTTCTGCACATATGAGGCATGTTGCACCAGAGGAAAAGCCACCTTTCCTTGGCTTAAAAATCAGATCGGATAAGCTTTCAAAATGCAAAGAACAAGATAGCATTCATTCAAATGCTACGCACCAGAGGAAAAGCCTGCTTTGCTCGGCTTAAAAATCAGCTCGGATAAGCTTGCGAAATGCAAAGAACAAGATAGCATTCATTCAAATGCTACACACTTCAGTCTTAGTTCCGCTCAGTAAAAACACTCACTGGTTGCAAGAACAGGTCAAAAAGCAGCCCAGATCATATTGGGGTTGCACACAGTTGCCAAAAACATGGATGTAAGAAATTACAAACAGACCTTTAAAAGGTTAGATTAGACGGTTAGACAAACCCGTCACTGACTCACGAGTAGACCCCAGCTGCCATACATGCGAATAGACCCCGGTTGGTTTACTCATGAGTAGACCACGTTCGGCTTACTCGCGAGTAGACCATGCTTGGCTGACTCATGAGTAGACCACACTCGGTTTACTCGTGAGTAGAGCACGCTAGACGTACTGTTTGGTAGACCCGGGTTGGCTTACTCTCGAGTAGACCATGCTTGGCTGACTCGTGAATAGACCACACTTTGTTTACTCGTGAGTAGACCACGCTAGGTGTACTGGTTAGTAGACCCGGGTTGGCTTACTCGTTAGTAGACCCCCGTCGGCTCATTCGTGCAATGTGCAAGCTTACACGTGGTTATAAAAGGAGTAGTTTCTGCACATATGAGGCATGTTGCACCAGAGGAAAAGCCTCCTTTCCTTGGCTTAAAAATCAGATCGGATAAGCTTGCAAAATGCAAAGAACAAGATAGCATTCATTCAAATGCTACGCACCAGAGGAAAAGCCTGCTTTGCTCGGCTTAAAAATCAGCTCAGATAAGCTTGCGAAATGCAAAGAACAAGATAGCATTCATTCAAATGCTACACACTTCAGTCTTAGTTCCGCTCAGTAAAAACACTCACTGGTTGCAAGAACAGGTCAAAAAGCAGCCCAGATCATATTGGGGTTGCACACAGTTGCCAAAAACATGGATGTAAGAAATTACAAACAGACCTTAAAAAGGTTAGATTAGACGGTTAGACAAACCCGTCAGCGACTCACGAGTAGACCCCAGCTGCCATACATGCGAATAGACCCCGGTTGGTTTACTCATGAGTAGACCACGCTCGGCTTACTCGCGAGTAGACCATGCTTGGCTGACTCATGAGTAGACAACACTCGGTTTACTCGTGAGTAGACCACGCTAGACGTACTGCTTGGTAGACCCGGGTTGGCTTACTCTCGAGTAGACCATGCTTGGCTGTCTCGTGAATAGACCACACTTTGTTTACTCGTGAGTAGACCACGCTAGGTGTACTGGTTAGTAGACCCGGGTTGGCTTACTCGTGAGTAGACCCCCGTCGGCTCATTCGTGCAATGTGCAAGCTTACACGTGGTTATAAAAGGAGTAGTTTCTGCACATATGAGGCATCTTGCCCCAGAGGAAAAGCCTGCTTTCCTCGGCTTAAAAATCAGATCGGATAAGCTTTCAAAATGCAAAGAACAAGATAGCATTCATTCAAATGCTACGCACCAGAGGAAAAGCCTGCTTTCCTCGGCTTAAAAATCAGATCGGATAAACTTGCAAAATGCAAAGAACAAGATAGCATTCATTCAAATGCTACACACTTCTTCAGTCTTAGTTCCGCTCAGTAAAAACACTCACTGGTTGCAAGAACAGGTCAAAAAGCATCCCAGATCATATTGGTGTGGCACACAGTTGCCAAAAACATGGATGTAAGAAATTACAAACAGACCTTAAAAAGGTTAGATTAGACGGTTAGACAAACCCGTCAGCGACTCACGAGTAGACCCCAGCTGCCATACATGCGAATAGACCCCGGTTGGTTTACTCATGAGTAGACCACGCTCGGCTTACTCGCGAGTAGACCATGCTTGGCTGACTCATGAGTAGACCACACTCGGTTTACTCGTGAGTAGACCACGCTAGACGTACTGTTTGGTAGACCCGGGTTGGCTTACTCTCGAGTAGACCATGCTTGGCTGTCTCGTGAATAGACCACACTTTGTTTACTCGTGAGTAGACCACGCTAGGTGTACTGGTTAGTAGACCCGGGTTGGCTTACTCGTGAGTAGACCCCCGTCGGCTCATTCGTGCAATGTGCAAGCTTACACGTGGTTATAAAAGGAGTAGTTTCTGCACATATGAGGCATCTTGCCCCAGAGGAAAAGCCTGCTTTCCTCGGCTTAAAAATCAGATCGGATAAGCTTTCAAAATGCAAAGAACAAGATAGCATTCATTCAAATGCTACGCACCAGAGGAAAAGCCTGCTTTCCTCGGCTTAAAAATCAGATCGGATAAACTTGCAAAATGCAAAGAACAAGATAGCATTCATTCAAATGCTACACACTTCTTCAGTCTTAGTTCCGCTCAGTAAAAACACTCACTGGTTGCAAGAACAGGTCAAAAAGCATCCCAGATCATATTGGTGTGGCACACAGTTGCCAAAAACATGGATGTAAGAAATTACAAACAGACCTTAAAAAGGTTAGATTAGACGGTTAGACAAACCCGTCAGCGACTCACGAGTAGACCCCAGCTGCCATACATGCGAATAGACCCCGGTTGGTTTACTCATGAGTAGACCACGCTCGGCTTACTCGGCTGACTCATGAGTAGACCACACTCGGTTTACTCGTGAGTAGACCACGCTAGACGTACTGTTTGGTAGACCCGGGTTGGCTTACTCTCGAGTAGACCATGCTTGGCTGTCTCGTGAATAGACCACACTTTGTTTACTCGTGAGTAGACCACGCTAGGTGTACTGGTTAGTAGACCCGGGTTGGCTTACTCGTGAGTAGACCCCCGTCGGCTCATTCGTGCAATGTGCAAGCTTACACGTGGTTATAAAAGGAGTAGTTTCTGCACATATGAGGCATGTTGCACCAGAGGAAAAGCCACCTTTCCTTGGCTTAAAAATCAGATCGGATAAGCTTTCAAAATGCAAAGAACAAGATAGCATTCATTCAAATGCTACGCACCAGAGGAAAAGCCTGCTTTGCTCGGCTTAAAAATCAGCTCGGATAAGCTTGCGAAATGCAAAGAACAAGATAGCATTCATTCAAATGCTACACACTTCAGTCTTAGTTCCGCTCAGTAAAAACACTCACTGGTTGCAAGAACAGGTCAAAAAGCAGCCCAGATCATATTGGGGTTGCACACAGTTGCCAAAAACATGGATGTAAGAAATTACAAACAGACCTTAAAAAGGTTAGATTAGACGGTTAGACAAACCCGTCACTGACTCACGAGTAGACCCCAGCTGCCATACATGCGAATAGACCCCGGTTGGTTTACTCATGAGTAGACCACGTTCGGCTTACTCGCGAGTAGACCATGCTTGGCTGACTCATGAGTAGACCACACTCGGTTTACTCGTGAGTAGACCACGCTAGACGTACTGTTTGGTAGACCCGGGTTGGCTTACTCTCGAGTAGAGCATGCTTGGCTGTCTCGTGAATAGACCACACTTTGTTTACTCGTGAGTAGACCACGCTAGCTGTACTGGTTAGTAGACCCAGGTTGGCTTACTCGTGAGTAGACCCCCGTCGGCTCATTCGTGCAATGTGCAAGCTTACACGTGGTTATAAAAGGAGTAGTTTCTGCACATATGAGGCATGTTGCACCAGAGGAAAAGCCTCCTTTCCTTGGCTTAAAAATCAGATCGGATAAGCTTGCGAAATGCAAAGAACAAGATAGCATTCATTCAAATGCTACGCACCAGAGGAAAAGCCTGCTTTCCTCGGCTTAAAAATCAGCTCGGATAAGCTTGCGAAATGCAAAGAACAAGATAGCATTCATTCAAATGCTACACACTTCAGTCTTAGTTCCGCTCAGTAAAAACACTCACTGGTTGCAAGAACAGGTCAAAAAGCAGCCCAGATCATATTGGGGTTGCACACAGTTGCCAAAAACATGGATGTAAGAAATTACAAACAGACCTTAAAAAGGTTAGATTAGACGGTTAGACAAACCCGTCACTGACTCACGAGTAGACCCCAGCTGCCATACATGCGAATAGACCCCGGTTGGTTTACTCATGAGTAGACCACGTTCGGCTTACTCGCGAGTAGACCATGCTTGGCTGACTCGTGAATAGACCACACTCGGTTTACTCGTGAGTAGACCACGCTAGGCGTACTGGTTAGTAGACCCGGGTTGGCTTACTCGTGAGTAGACCCCGTCGGTTCATTCGTGCAATGTGCAAGCTTACACGTGGTGATAAAAGGCTTAGTTTCTGCACATATGAGGCATCTTGCCCCAGAGGAAAAGCCTGCTTTCCTTGGCTTAAAAATCAGCTCGGATAAGCTTGCAAAATGCAAAGAACAAGATGGCATTCATTCAAATGCTACGCACCAGAGGAAAAGCCTGCTTTCCTCGGCTTAAAAATCAGATCGGATAAGCTTTCAAAATGCAAAGAACAAGATAGCATTCATTCAAATGCTACACACTTCTTCAGTCTTAGTTCCGCTCAGTAAAAACACTCACTGGTTGCAAGAACAGGTCAAAAAGCATCCCAGATCATATTGGTGTGGCACACAGTTGCCAAAAACATGGATGTAAGAAATTACAAACAGACCTTAAAAAGGTTAGATTAGACGGTTAGACAAACCCGTCAGCGACTCACGAGTAGACCCCAGCTGCCATACATGCGAATAGACCCCGGTTGGTTTACTCATGAGTAGACCACGCTCGGCTTACTCGGCTGACTCATGAGTAGACCACACTCGGTTTACTCGTGAGTAGACCACGCTAGACGTACTGTTTGGTAGACCCGGGTTGGCTTACTCTCGAGTAGACCATGCTTGGCTGTCTCGTGAATAGACCACACTTTGTTTACTCGTGAGTAGACCACGCTAGGTGTACTGGTTAGTAGACCCGGGTTGGCTTACTCGTGAGTAGACCCCCGTCGGCTCTTTCGTGCAATGTGCAAGCTTACACGTGGTTATAAAAGGAGTAGTTTCTGCACATATGAGGCATGTTGCACCAGAGGAAAAGCCACCTTTCCTTGGCTTAAAAATCAGATCGGATAAGCTTTCAAAATGCAAAGAACAAGATAGCATTCATTCAAATGCTACGCACCAGAGGAAAAGCCTGCTTTGCTCGGCTTAAAAATCAGCTCGGATAAGCTTGCGAAATGCAAAGAACAAGATAGCATTCATTCAAATGCTACACACTTCAGTCTTAGTTCCGCTCAGTAAAAACACTCACTGGTTGCAAGAACAGGTCAAAAAGCAGCCCAGATCATATTGGGGTTGCACACAGTTGCCAAAAACATGGATGTAAGAAATTACAAACAGACCTTAAAAAGGTTAGATTAGACGGTTAGACAAACCCGTCACTGACTCACGAGTAGACCCCAGCTGCCATACATGCGAATAGACCCCGGTTGGTTTACTCATGAGTAGACCACGTTCGGCTTACTCGCGAGTAGACCATGCTTGGCTGACTCATGAGTAGACCACACTCGGTTTACTCGTGAGTAGACCACGCTAGACGTACTGTTTGGTAGACCCGGGTTGGCTTACTCTCGAGTAGACCATGCTTGGCTGTCTCGTGAATAGACCACACTTTGTTTACTCGTGAGTAGACCACGCTAGCTGTACTGGTTAGTAGACCCAGGTTGGCTTACTCGTGAGTAGACCCCCGTCGGCTCATTCGTGCAATGTGCAAGCTTACACGTGGTTATAAAAGGAGTAGTTTCTGCACATATGAGGCATGTTGCACCAGAGGAAAAGCCTCCTTTCCTTGGCTTAAAAATCAGCTCGGATAAGCTTGCGAAATGCAAAGAACAAGATAGCATTCATTCAAATGCTACGCACCAGAGGAAAAGCCTGCTTTCCTCGGCTTAAAAATCAGCTCGGATAAGCTTGCGAAATGCAAAGAACAAGATAGCATTCATTCAAATGCTACACACTTCAGTCTTAGTTCCGCTCAGTAAAAACACTCACTGGTTGCAAGAACAGGTCAAAAAGCAGCCCAGATCATATTGGGGTTGCACACAGTTGCCAAAAACATGGATGTAAGAAATTACAAACAGACCTTAAAAAGGTTAGATTAGACGGTTAGACAAACCCGTCACTGACTCACGAGTAGACCCCAGCTGCCATACATGCGAATAGACCCCGGTTGGTTTACTCATGAGTAGACCACGTTCGGCTTACTCGCGAGTAGACCATGCTTGGCTGACTCGTGAATAGACCACACTCGGTTTACTCGTGAGTAGACCACGCTAGGCGTACTGGTTAGTAGACCCGGGTTGGCTTACTCGTGAGTAGACCCCGTCGGTTCATTCGTGCAATGTGCAAGCTTACACGTGGTGATAAAAGGCTTAGTTTCTGCACATATGAGGCATCTTGCCCCAGAGGAAAAGCCTGCTTTCCTTGGCTTAAAAATCAGCTCGGATAAGCTTGCAAAATGCAAAGAACAAGATGGCATTCATTCAAATGCTACGCACCAGAGGAAAAGCCTGCTTTCCTCGGCTTAAAAATCAGATCAGATAAGCTTTCAAAATGCAAAGAACAAGATAGCATTCATTCAAATGCTACACACTTCTTCAGTCTTAGTTCCGCTCAGTAAAAACACTCACTGGTTGCAAGAACAGGTCAAAAAGCATCCCAGATCATATTGGTGTGGCACACAGTTGCCAAAAACATGGATGTAAGAAATTACAAACAGACCTTAAAAAGGTTAGATTAGACGGTTAGACAAACCCGTCAGCGACTCACGAGTAGACCCCAGCTGCCATACATGCGAATAGACCCCGGTTGGTTTACTCATGAGTAGACCACGCTCGGCTTACTCGGCTGACTCATGAGTAGACCACACTCGGTTTACTCGTGAGTAGACCACGCTAGACGTACTGTTTGGTATACCCGGGTTGGCTTACTCTCGAGTAGACCATGCTTGGCTGTCTCGTGAATAGACCACACTTTGTTTACTCGTGAGTAGACCACGCTAGGTGTACTGGTTAGTAGACCCGGGTTGGCTTACTCGTGAGTAGACCCCCGTCGGCTCATTCGTGCAATGTGCAAGCTTACACGTGGTTATAAAAGGAGTAGTTTCTGCACATATGAGGCATGTTGCACCAGAGGAAAAGCCACCTTTCCTTGGCTTAAAAATCAGATCGGATAAGCTTTCAAAATGCAAAGAACAAGATAGCATTCATTCAAATGCTACGCACCAGAGGAAAAGCCTGCTTTGCTCGGCTTAAAAATCAGCTCGGATAAGCTTGCGAAATGCAAAGAACAAGATAGCATTCATTCAAATGCTACACACTTCAGTCTTAGTTCCGCTCAGTAAAAACACTCACTGGTTGCAAGAACAGGTCAAAAAGCAGCCCAGATCATATTGGGGTTGCACACAGTTGCCAAAAACATGGATGTAAGAAATTACAAACAGACCTTTAAAAGGTTAGATTAGACGGTTAGACAAACCCGTCACTGACTCACGAGTAGACCCCAGCTGCCATACATGCGAATAGACCCCGGTTGGTTTACTCATGAGTAGACCACGTTCGGCTTACTCGCGAGTAGACCATGCTTGGCTGACTCATGAGTAGACCACACTCGGTTTACTCGTGAGTAGAGCACGCTAGACGTACTGTTTGGTAGACCCGGGTTGGCTTACTCTCGAGTAGACCATGCTTGGCTGACTCGTGAATAGACCACACTTTGTTTACTCGTGAGTAGACCACGCTAGGTGTACTGGTTAGTAGACCCGGGTTGGCTTACTCGTTAGTAGACCCCCGTCGGCTCATTCGTGCAATGTGCAAGCTTACACGTGGTTATAAAAGGAGTAGTTTCTGCACATATGAGGCATGTTGCACCAGAGGAAAAGCCTCCTTTCCTTGGCTTAAAAATCAGATCGGATAAGCTTGCAAAATGCAAAGAACAAGATAGCATTCATTCAAATGCTACGCACCAGAGGAAAAGCCTGCTTTGCTCGGCTTAAAAATCAGCTCAGATAAGCTTGCGAAATGCAAAGAACAAGATAGCATTCATTCAAATGCTACACACTTCAGTCTTAGTTCCGCTCAGTAAAAACACTCACTGGTTGCAAGAACAGGTCAAAAAGCAGCCCAGATCATATTGGGGTTGCACACAGTTGCCAAAAACATGGATGTAAGAAATTACAAACAGACCTTAAAAAGGTTAGATTAGACGGTTAGACAAACCCGTCACTGACTCACGAGTAGACCCCAGCTGCCATACATGCGAATAGACCCCGGTTGGTTTACTCATGAGTAGACCACGTTCGGCTTACTCGCGAGTAGACCATGCTTGGCTGACTCATGAGTAGACCACACTCGGTTTACTCGTGAGTAGACCACGCTAGACGTACTGTTTGGTAGACCCGGGTTGGCTTACTCTCGAGTAGACCATGCTTGGCTGTCTCGTGAATAGACCACACTTTGTTTACTCGTGAGTAGACCACGCTAGCTGTACTGGTTAGTAGACCCAGGTTGGCTTACTCGTGAGTAGACCCCCGTCGGCTCATTCGTGCAATGTGCAAGCTTACACGTGGTTATAAAAGGAGTAGTTTCTGCACATATGAGGCATGTTGCACCAGAGGAAAAGCCTCCTTTCCTTGGCTTAAAAATCAGATCGGATAAGCTTGCGAAATGCAAAGAACAAGATAGCATTCATTCAAATGCTACGCACCAGAGGAAAAGCCTGCTTTCCTCGGCTTAAAAATCAGCTCGGATAAGCTTGCGAAATGCAAAGAACAAGATAGCATTCATTCAAATGCTACACACTTCAGTCTTAGTTCCGCTCAGTAAAAACACTCACTGGTTGCAAGAACAGGTCAAAAAGCAGCCCAGATCATATTGGGGTTGCACACAGTTGCCAAAAACATGGATGTAAGAAATTACAAACAGACCTTAAAAAGGTTAGATTAGACGGTTAGACAAACCCGTCACTGACTCACGAGTAGACCCCAGCTGCCATACATGCGAATAGACCCCGGTTGGTTTACTCATGAGTAGACCACGTTCGGCTTACTCGCGAGTAGACCATGCTTGGCTGACTCGTGAATAGACCACACTCGGTTTACTCGTGAGTAGACCACGCTAGGCGTACTGGTTAGTAGACCCGGGTTGGCTTACTCGTGAGTAGACCCCGTCGGTTCATTCGTGCAATGTGCAAGCTTACACGTGGTGATAAAAGGCTTAGTTTCTGCACATATGAGGCATCTTGCCCCAGAGGAAAAGCCTGCTTTCCTTGGCTTAAAAATCAGCTCGGATAAGCTTGCAAAATGCAAAGAACAAGATGGCATTCATTCAAATGCTACGCACCAGAGGAAAAGCCTGCTTTCCTCGGCTTAAAAATCAGATCGGATAAGCTTTCAAAATGCAAAGAACAAGATAGCATTCATTCAAATGCTACACACTTCAGTCTTAGTTCCGCTCAGTAAAAACACTCACTGGTTGCAAGAACAGGTCAAAAAGCAGCCCAGATCATATTGGGGTTGCACACAGTTGCCAAAAACATGGATGTAAGAAATTACAAACAGACCTTAAAAAGGTTAGATTAGACGGTTAGACAAACCCGTCACTGACTCACGAGTAGACCCCAGCTGCCATACATGCGAATAGACCCCGGTTGGTTTACTCATGAGTAGACCACGTTCGGCTTACTCGCGAGTAGACCATGCTTGGCTGACTCATGAGTAGACCACACTCGGTTTACTCGTGAGTAGACCACGCTAGACGTACTGTTTGGTAGACCCGGGTTGGCTTACTCTCGAGTAGACCATGCTTGGCTGTCTCGTGAATAGACCACACTTTGTTTACTCGTGAGTAGACCACGCTAGCTGTACTGGTTAGTAGACCCAGGTTGGCTTACTCGTGAGTAGACCCCCGTCGGCTCATTCGTGCAATGTGCAAGCTTACACGTGGTTATAAAAGGAGTAGTTTCTGCACATATGAGGCATGTTGCACCAGAGGAAAAGCCTGCTTTCCTTGGCTTAAAAATCAGCTCGGATAAGCTTGCAAAATGCAAAGAACAAGATGGCATTCATTCAAATGCTACGCACCAGAGGAAAAGCCTGCTTTCCTCGGCTTAAAAATCAGATCGGATAAGCTTTCAAAATGCAAAGAACAAGATAGCATTCATTCAAATGCTACACACTTCTTCAGTCTTAGTTCCGCTCAGTAAAAACACTCACTGGTTGCAAGAACAGGTCAAAAAGCATCCCAGATCATATTGGTGTGGCACACAGTTGCCAAAAACATGGATGTAAGAAATTACAAACAGACCTTAAAAAGGTTAGATTAGACGGTTAGACAAACCCGTCAGCGACTCACGAGTAGACCCCAGCTGCCATACATGCGAATAGACCCCGGTTGGTTTACTCATGAGTAGACCACGCTCGGCTTACTCGGCTGACTCATGAGTAGACCACACTCGGTTTACTCGTGAGTAGACCACGCTAGACGTACTGTTTGGTAGACCCGGGTTGGCTTACTCTCGAGTAGACCATGCTTGGCTGTCTCGTGAATAGACCACACTTTGTTTACTCGTGAGTAGACCACGCTAGGTGTACTGGTTAGTAGACCTGGGTTGGCTTACTCGTGAGTAGACCCCCGTCGGCTCTTTCGTGCAATGTGCAAGCTTACACGTGGTTATAAAAGGAGTAGTTTCTGCACATATGAGGCATGTTGCACCAGAGGAAAAGCCACCTTTCCTTGGCTTAAAAATCAGATCGGATAAGCTTTCAAAATGCAAAGAACAAGATAGCATTCATTCAAATGCTACGCACCAGAGGAAAAGCCTGCTTTGCTCGGCTTAAAAATCAGCTCGGATAAGCTTGCGAAATGCAAAGAACAAGATAGCATTCATTCAAATGCTACACACTTCAGTCTTAGTTCCGCTCAGTAAAAACACTCACTGGTTGCAAGAACAGGTCAAAAAGCAGCCCAGATCATATTGGGGTTGCACACAGTTGCCAAAAACATGGATGTAAGAAATTACAAACAGACCTTTAAAAGGTTAGATTAGACGGTTAGACAAACCCGTCACTGACTCACGAGTAGACCCCAGCTGCCATACATGCGAATAGACCCCGGTTGGTTTACTCATGAGTAGACCACGTTCGGCTTACTCGCGAGTAGACCATGCTTGGCTGACTCATGAGTAGACCACACTCGGTTTACTCGTGAGTAGAGCACGCTAGACGTACTGTTTGGTAGACCCGGGTTGGCTTACTCTCGAGTAGACCATGCTTGGCTGTCTCGTGAATAGACCACACTTTGTTTACTCGTGAGTAGACCACGCTAGCTGTACTGGTTAGTAGACCCAGGTTGGCTTACTCGTGAGTAGACCCCCGTCGGCTCATTCGTGCAATGTGCAAGCTTACACGTGGTTATAAAAGGAGTAGTTTCTGCACATATGAGGCATGTTGCACCAGAGGAAAAGCCTCCTTTCCTTGGCTTAAAAATCAGCTCGGATAAGCTTGCGAAATGCAAAGAACAAGATAGCATTCATTCAAATGCTACGCACCAGAGGAAAAGCCTGCTTTCCTCGGCTTAAAAATCAGCTCGGATAAGCTTGCGAAATGCAAAGAACAAGATAGCATTCATTCAAATGCTACACACTTCAGTCTTAGTTCCGCTCAGTAAAAACACTCACTGGTTGCAAGAACAGGTCAAAAAGCATCCCAGATCATATTGGTGTGGCACACAGTTGCCAAAAACATGGATGTAAGAAATTACAAACAGACCTTAAAAAGGTTAGATTAGACGGTTAGACAAACCCGTCAGCGACTCACGAGTAGACCCCAGCTGCCATACATGCGAATAGACCCCGGTTGGTTTACTCATGAGTAGACCACGCTCGGCTTACTCACGAGTAGACCATGCTTGGCTGACTCATGAGTAGACCACACTCGGTTTACTCATGAGTAGACCACGCTAGACGTACTGTTTGGTAGACCCGGGTTTGCTTACTCTCGAGTAGACCATGCTTGGCTGTCTCGTGAATAGACCACACTTTGTTTACTCGTGAGTAGACCACGCTAGGTGTACTGGTTAGTAGACCCGGGTTGGCTTACTCGTGAGTAGACCCCCGTCGGCTCATTCGTGCAATGTGCAAGCTTACACGTGGTTATAAAAGGAGTAGTTTCTGCACATATGAGGCATCTTGCCCCAGAGGAAAAGCTTGCTTTCCTCGGCTTAAAAATCAGATCGGATAAGCTTTCAAAATGCAAAGAACAAGATAGCATTCATTCAAATGCTACGCACCAGAGGAAAAGCCTGCTTTCCTCGGCTTAAAAATCAGATTGGATAAACTTGCAAAATGCAAAGAACAAGATAGCATTCATTCAAATGCTACACACTTCTTCAGTCTTAGTTCCGCTCAGTAAAAACACTCACTGGTTGCAAGAACAGGTCAAAAAGCATCCCAGATCATATTGGTGTGGCACACAGTTGCCAAAAACATGGATGTAAGAAATTACAAACAGACCTTAAAAAGGTTAGATTAGACGGTTAGACAAACCCGTCAGCGACTCACGAGTAGACCCCAGCTGCCATACATGCGAATAGACCCCGGTTGGTTTACTCATGAGTAGACCACGCTCGGCTTACTCGGCTGACTCATGAGTAGACCACACTCGGTTTACTCGTGAGTAGACCACGCTAGACGTACTGTTTGGTAGACCCGGGTTGGCTTACTCTCGAGTAGACCATGCTTGGCTGTCTCGTGAATAGACCACACTTTGTTTACTCGTGAGTAGACCACGCTAGGTGTACTGGTTAGTAGACCCGGGTTGGCTTACTCGTGAGTAGACCCCCGTCGGCTCATTCGTGCAATGTGCAAGCTTACACGTGGTTATAAAAGGAGTAGTTTCTGCACATATGAGGCATGTTGCACCAGAGGAAAAGCCACCTTTCCTTGGCTTAAAAATCAGATCGGATAAGCTTTCAAAATGCAAAGAACAAGATAGCATTCATTCAAATGCTACGCACCAGAGGAAAAGCCTGCTTTGCTCGGCTTAAAAATCAGCTCGGATAAGCTTGCGAAATGCAAAGAACAAGATAGCATTCATTCAAATGCTACACACTTCAGTCTTAGTTCCGCTCAGTAAAAACACTCACTGGTTGCAAGAACAGGTCAAAAAGCAGCCCAGATCATATTGGGGTTGCACACAGTTGCCAAAAACATGGATGTAAGAAATTACAAACAGACCTTTAAAAGGTTAGATTAGACGGTTAGACAAACCCGTCAGCGACTCACGAGTAGACCCCAGCTGCCATACATGCGAATAGACCCCGGTTGGTTTACTCATGAGTAGACCACGCTCGGCTTACTCACGAGTAGACCATGCTTGGCTGACTCATGAGTAGACCACACTCGGTTTACTCATGAGTAGACCACGCTAGACGTACTGTTTGGTAGACCCGGGTTTGCTTACTCTCGAGTAGACCATGCTTGGCTGTCTCGTGAATAGACCACACTTTGTTTAATCGTGAGTAGACCACGCTAGGTGTACTGGTTAGTAGACCCGGGTTGGCTTACTCGTGAGTAGACCCCCGTCGGCTCATTCGTGCAATGTGCAAGCTTACACGTGGTTATAAAAGGAGTAGTTTCTGCACATATGAGGCATCTTGCCCCAGAGGAAAAGCCTGCTTTCCTCGGCTTAAAAATCAGATCGGATAAACTTGCAAAATGCAAAGAACAAGATAGCATTCATTCAAATGCTACACACTTCTTAAGTCTTAGTTCCGCTCAGTAAAAACACTCACTGGTTGCAAGAACAGGTCAAAAAGCATCCCAGATCATATTGGTGTGGCACACAGTTGCCAAAAACATGGATGTAAGAAATTACAAACAGACCTTAAAAAGGTTAGATTAGACGGTTAGCCAAACCCGTCAGCGACTCACGAGTAGACCCCAGCTGCCATACATGCGAATAGACCCCGGTTGGTTTACTCATAAGTAGACCACGCTCGGCTTACTCGGCTGACTCATGAGTAGACCACACTCGGTTTACTCGTGAGTAGACCACGCTAGACGTACTGTTTGGTAGACCCGGGTTGGCTTACTCTCGAGTAGACCATGCTTGGCTGTCTCGTGAATAGACCACACTTTGTTTACTCGTGAGTAGACCACGCTAGGTGTACTGGTTAGTAGACCCGGGTTGGCTTACTCGTGAGTAGACCCCCGTCGGCTCATTCGTGCAATGTGCAAGCTTACACGTGGTTATAAAAGGAGTAGTTTCTGCACATATGAGGCATGTTGCACCAGAGGAAAAGCCACCTTTCCTTGGCTTAAAAATCAGATCGGATAAGCTTTCAAAATGCAAAGAACAAGATAGCATTCATTCAAATGCTACGCACCAGAGGAAAAGCCTGCTTTGCTCGGCTTAAAAATCAGCTCGGATAAGCTTGCGAAATGCAAAGAACAAGATAGCATTCATTCAAATGCTACACACTTCAGTCTTAGTTCCGCTCAGTAAAAACACTCACTGGTTGCAAGAACAGGTCAAAAAGCAGCCCAGATCATATTGGGGTTGCACACAGTTGCCAAAAACATGGATGTAAGAAATTACAAACAGACCTTTAAAAGGTTAGATTAGACGGTTAGACAAACCCGTCACTGACTCACGAGTAGACCCCAGCTGCCATACATGCGAATAGACCCCGGTTGGTTTACTCATGAGTAGACCACGTTCGGCTTACTCGCGAGTAGACCATGCTTGGCTGACTCATGAGTAGACCACACTCGGTTTACTCGTGAGTAGAGCACGCTAGACGTACTGTTTGGTAGACCCGGGTTGGCTTACTCTCGAGTAGACCATGCTTGGCTGACTCGTGAATAGACCACACTTTGTTTACTCGTGAGTAGACCACGCTAGGTGTACTGGTTAGTAGACCCGGGTTGGCTTACTCGTTAGTAGACCCCCGTCGGCTCATTCGTGCAATGTGCAAGCTTACACGTGGTTATAAAAGGAGTAGTTTCTGCACATATGAGGCATGTTGCACCAGAGGAAAAGCCTCCTTTCCTTGGCTTAAAAATCAGATCGGATAAGCTTGCAAAATGCAAAGAACAAGATAGCATTCATTCAAATGCTACGCACCAGAGGAAAAGCCTGCTTTGCTCGGCTTAAAAATCAGCTCAGATAAGCTTGCGAAATGCAAAGAACAAGATAGCATTCATTCAAATGCTACACACTTCAGTCTTAGTTCCGCTCAGTAAAAACACTCACTGGTTGCAAGAACAGGTCAAAAAGCAGCCCAGATCATATTGGGGTTGCACACAGTTGCCAAAAACATGGATGTAAGAAATTACAAACAGACCTTAAAAAGGTTAGATTAGACGGTTAGACAAACCCGTCACTGACTCACGAGTAGACCCCAGCTGCCATACATGCGAATAGACCCCGGTTGGTTTACTCATGAGTAGACCACGTTCGGCTTACTCGCGAGTAGACCATGCTTGGCTGACTCATGAGTAGACCACACTCGGTTTACTCGTGAGTAGACCACGCTAGACGTACTGTTTGGTAGACCCGGGTTGGCTTACTCTCGAGTAGACCATGCTTGGCTGTCTCGTGAATAGACCACACTTTGTTTACTCGTGAGTAGACCACGCTAGCTGTACTGGTTAGTAGACCCAGGTTGGCTTACTCGTGAGTAGACCCCCGTCGGCTCATTCGTGCAATGTGCAAGCTTACACGTGGTTATAAAAGGAGTAGTTTCTGCACATATGAGGCATGTTGCACCAGAGGAAAAGCCTCCTTTCCTTGGCTTAAAAATCAGATCGGATAAGCTTGCGAAATGCAAAGAACAAGATAGCATTCATTCAAATGCTACGCACCAGAGGAAAAGCCTGCTTTCCTCGGCTTAAAAATCAGCTCGGATAAGCTTGCGAAATGCAAAGAACAAGATAGCATTCATTCAAATGCTACACACTTCAGTCTTAGTTCCGCTCAGTAAAAACACTCACTGGTTGCAAGAACAGGTCAAAAAGCAGCCCAGATCATATTGGGGTTGCACACAGTTGCCAAAAACATGGATGTAAGAAATTACAAACAGACCTTAAAAAGGTTAGATTAGACGGTTAGACAAACCCGTCACTGACTCACGAGTAGACCCCAGCTGCCATACATGCGAATAGACCCCGGTTGGTTTACTCATGAGTAGACCACGTTCGGCTTACTCGCGAGTAGACCATGCTTGGCTGACTCGTGAATAGACCACACTCGGTTTACTCGTGAGTAGACCACGCTAGGCGTACTGGTTAGTAGACCCGGGTTGGCTTACTCGTGAGTAGACCCCGTCGGTTCATTCGTGCAATGTGCAAGCTTACACGTGGTGATAAAAGGCTTAGTTTCTGCACATATGAGGCATCTTGCCCCAGAGGAAAAGCCTGCTTTCCTTGGCTTAAAAATCAGCTCGGATAAGCTTGCAAAATGCAAAGAACAAGATGGCATTCATTCAAATGCTACGCACCAGAGGAAAAGCCTGCTTTCCTCGGCTTAAAAATCAGATCGGATAAGCTTTCAAAATGCAAAGAACAAGATAGCATTCATTCAAATGCTACACACTTCTTCAGTCTTAGTTCCGCTCAGTAAAAACACTCACTGGTTGCAAGAACAGGTCAAAAAGCATCCCAGATCATATTGGTGTGGCACACAGTTGCCAAAAACATGGATGTAAGAAATTACAAACAGACCTTAAAAAGGTTAGATTAGACGGTTAGACAAACCCGTCAGCGACTCACGAGTAGACCCCAGCTGCCATACATGCGAATAGACCCCGGTTGGTTTACTCATGAGTAGACCACGCTCGGCTTACTCGGCTGACTCATGAGTAGACCACACTCGGTTTACTCGTGAGTAGACCACGCTAGACGTACTGTTTGGTAGACCCGGGTTGGCTTACTCTCGAGTAGACCATGCTTGGCTGTCTCGTGAATAGACCACACTTTGTTTACTCGTGAGTAGACCACGCTAGGTGTACTGGTTAGTAGACCCGGGTTGGCTTACTCGTGAGTAGACCCCCGTCGGCTCTTTCGTGCAATGTGCAAGCTTACACGTGGTTATAAAAGGAGTAGTTTCTGCACATATGAGGCATGTTGCACCAGAGGAAAAGCCACCTTTCCTTGGCTTAAAAATCAGATCGGATAAGCTTTCAAAATGCAAAGAACAAGATAGCATTCATTCAAATGCTACGCACCAGAGGAAAAGCCTGCTTTGCTCGGCTTAAAAATCAGCTCGGATAAGCTTGCGAAATGCAAAGAACAAGATAGCATTCATTCAAATGCTACACACTTCAGTCTTAGTTCCGCTCAGTAAAAACACTCACTGGTTGCAAGAACAGGTCAAAAAGCAGCCCAGATCATATTGGGGTTGCACACAGTTGCCAAAAACATGGATGTAAGAAATTACAAACAGACCTTAAAAAGGTTAGATTAGACGGTTAGACAAACCCGTCACTGACTCACGAGTAGACCCCAGCTGCCATACATGCGAATAGACCCCGGTTGGTTTACTCATGAGTAGACCACGTTCGGCTTACTCGCGAGTAGACCATGCTTGGCTGACTCATGAGTAGACCACACTCGGTTTACTCGTGAGTAGACCACGCTAGACGTACTGTTTGGTAGACCCGGGTTGGCTTACTCTCGAGTAGACCATGCTTGGCTGTCTCGTGAATAGACCACACTTTGTTTACTCGTGAGTAGACCACGCTAGGTGTACTGGTTAGTAGACCCAGGTTGGCTTACTCGTGAGTAGACCCCCGTCGGCTCATTCGTGCAATGTGCAAGCTTACACGTGGTTATAAAAGGAGTAGTTTCTGCACATATGAGGCATGTTGCACCAGAGGAAAAGCCTCCTTTCCTTGGCTTAAAAATCAGCTCGGATAAGCTTGCGAAATGCAAAGAACAAGATAGCATTCATTCAAATGCTACGCACCAGAGGAAAAGCCTGCTTTCCTCGGCTTAAAAATCAGCTCGGATAAGCTTGCGAAATGCAAAGAACAAGATAGCATTCATTCAAATGCTACACACTTCAGTCTTAGTTCCGCTCAGTAAAAACACTCACTGGTTGCAAGAACAGGTCAAAAAGCAGCCCAGATCATATTGGGGTTGCACACAGTTGCCAAAAACATGGATGTAAGAAATTACAAACAGACCTTAAAAAGGTTAGATTAGACGGTTAGACAAACCCGTCACTGACTCACGAGTAGACCCCAGCTGCCATACATGCGAATAGACCCCGGTTGGTTTACTCATGAGTAGACCACGTTCGGCTTACTCGCGAGTAGACCATGCTTGGCTGACTCGTGAATAGACCACACTCGGTTTACTCGTGAGTAGACCACGCTAGGCGTACTGGTTAGTAGACCCGGGTTGGCTTACTCGTGAGTAGACCCCGTCGGTTCATTCGTGCAATGTGCAAGCTTACACGTGGTGATAAAAGGCTTAGTTTCTGCACATATGAGGCATCTTGCCCCAGAGGAAAAGCCTGCTTTCCTTGGCTTAAAAATCAGCTCGGATAAGCTTGCAAAATGCAAAGAACAAGATGGCATTCATTCAAATGCTACGCACCAGAGGAAAAGCCTGCTTTCCTCGGCTTAAAAATCAGATCGGATAAGCTTTCAAAATGCAAAGAACAAGATAGCATTCATTCAAATGCTACACACTTCTTCAGTCTTAGTTCCGCTCAGTAAAAACACTCACTGGTTGCAAGAACAGGTCAAAAAGCATCCCAGATCATATTGGTGTGGCACACAGTTGCCAAAAACATGGATGTAAGAAATTACAAACAGACCTTAAAAAGGTTAGATTAGACGGTTAGACAAACCCGTCAGCGACTCACGAGTAGACCCCAGCTGCCATACATGCGAATAGACCCCGGTTGGTTTACTCATGAGTAGACCACGCTCGGCTTACTCGGCTGACTCATGAGTAGACCACACTCGGTTTACTCGTGAGTAGACCACGCTAGACGTACTGTTTGGTAGACCCGGGTTGGCTTACTCTCGAGTAGACCATGCTTGGCTGTCTCGTGAATAGACCACACTTTGTTTACTCGTGAGTAGACCACGCTAGGTGTACTGGTTAGTAGACCCGGGTTGGCTTACTCGTGAGTAGACCCCCGTCGGCTCTTTCGTGCAATGTGCAAGCTTACACGTGGTTATAAAAGGAGTAGTTTCTGCACATATGAGGCATGTTGCACCAGAGGAAAAGCCACCTTTCCTTGGCTTAAAAATCAGATCGGATAAGCTTTCAAAATGCAAAGAACAAGATAGCATTCATTCAAATGCTACGCACCAGAGGAAAAGCCTGCTTTGCTCGGCTTAAAAATCAGCTCGGATAAGCTTGCGAAATGCAAAGAACAAGATAGCATTCATTCAAATGCTACACACTTCAGTCTTAGTTCCGCTCAGTAAAAACACTCACTGGTTGCAAGAACAGGTCAAAAAGCAGCCCAGATCATATTGGGGTTGCACACAGTTGCCAAAAACATGGATGTAAGAAATTACAAACAGACCTTTAAAAGGTTAGATTAGACGGTTAGACAAACCCGTCACTGACTCACGAGTAGACCCCAGCTGCCATACATGCGAATAGATCCCGGTTGGTTTACTCATGAGTAGACCACGTTCGGCTTACTCGCGAGTAGACCATGCTTGGCTGACTCATGAGTAGACCACACTCGGTTTACTCGTGAGTAGAGCACGCTAGACGTACTGTTTGGTAGACCCGGGTTGGCTTACTCTCGAGTAGACCATGCTTGGCTGTCTCGTGAATAGACCACACTTTGTTTACTCGTGAGTAGACCACGCTAGCTGTACTGGTTAGTAGACCCAGGTTGGCTTACTCGTGAGTAGACCCCCGTCGGCTCATTCGTGCAATGTGCAAGCTTACACGTGGTGATAAAAGGCTTAGTTTCTGCACATATGAGGCATCTTGCCCCAGAGGAAAAGCCTGCTTTCCTTGGCTTAAAAATCAGCTCGGATAAGCTTGCAAAATGCAAAGAACAAGATGGCATTCATTCAAATGCTACGCACCAGAGGAAAAGCCTGCTTTCCTCGGCTTAAAAATCAGATCGGATAAGCTTTCAAAATGCAAAGAACAAGATAGCATTCATTCAAATGCTACACACTTCTTCAGTCTTAGTTCCGCTCAGTAAAAACACTCACTGGTTGCAAGAACAGGTCAAAAAGCATCCCAGATCATATTGGTGTGGCACACAGTTGCCAAAAACATGGATGTAAGAAATTACAAACAGACCTTAAAAAGGTTAGATTAGACGGTTAGACAAACCCGTCAGCGACTCACGAGTAGACCCCAGCTGCCATACATGCGAATAGACCCCGGTTGGTTTACTCATGAGTAGACCACGCTCAGCTTACTCGCGAGTAGACCATGCTTGGCTGACTCATGAGTAGACAACACTCGGTTTACTCGTGAGTAGACCACGCTAGACGTACTGCTTGGTAGACCCGGGTTGGCTTACTCTCGAGTAGACCATGCTTGGCTGTCTCGTGAATAGACCACACTTTGTTTACTCGTGAGTAGACCACGCTAGGTGTACTGGTTAGTAGACCCGGGTTGGCTTACTCGTGAGTAGACCCCCGTCGGCTCATTCGTGCAATGTGCAAGCTTACACGTGGTTATAAAAGGAGTAGTTTCTGCACATATGAGGCATGTTGCACCAGAGGAAAAGCCACCTTTCCTTGGCTTAAAAATCAGATCGGATAAGCTTTCAAAATGCAAAGAACAAGATAGCATTCATTCAAATGCTACGCACCAGAGGAAAAGCCTGCTTTGCTCGGCTTAAAAATCAGCTCGGATAAGCTTGCGAAATGCAAAGAACAAGATAGCATTCATTCAAATGCTACACACTTCAGTCTTAGTTCCGCTCAGTAAAAACACTCACTGGTTGCAAGAACAGGTCAAAAAGCAGCCCAGATCATATTGGGGTTGCACACAGTTGCCAAAAACATGGATGTAAGAAATTACAAACAGACCTTTAAAAGGTTAGATTAGACGGTTAGACAAACCCGTCACTGACTCACGAGTAGACCCCAGCTGCCATACATGCGAATAGACCCCGGTTGGTTTACTCATGAGTAGACCACGTTCGGCTTACTCGCGAGTAGACCATGCTTGGCTGACTCATGAGTAGACCACACTCGGTTTACTCATGAGTAGACCACGCTAGACGTACTGTTTGGTAGACCCGGGTTGGCTTACTCTCGAGTAGACCATGCTTGGCTGACTCGTGAATAGACCACACTTTGTTTACTCATGAGTAGACCACGCTAGGTGTACTGGTTAGTAGACCCGGGTTGGCTTACTCGTTAGTAGACCCCCGTCGGCTCATTCGTGCAATGTGCAAGCTTACACGTGGTTATAAAAGGAGTAGTTTCTGCACATATGAGGCATGTTGCACCAGAGGAAAAGCCTCCTTTCCTTGGCTTAAAAATCAGATCGGATAAGCTTGCAAAATGCAAAGAACAAGATAGCATTCATTCAAATGCTACGCACCAGAGGAAAAGCCTGCTTTGCTCGGCTTAAAAATCAGCTCAGATAAGCTTGCGAAATGCAAAGAACAAGATAGCATTCATTCAAATGCTACACACTTCAGTCTTAGTTCCGCTCAGTAAAAACACTCACTGGTTGCAAGAACAGGTCAAAAAGCAGCCCAGATCATATTGGGGTTGCACACAGTTGCCAAAAACATGGATGTAAGAAATTACAAACAGACCTTAAAAAGGTTAGATTAGACGGTTAGACAAACCCGTCACTGACTCACGAGTAGACCCCAGCTGCCATACATGCGAATAGACCCCGGTTGGTTTACTCATGAGTAGACCACGTTCGGCTTACTCGCGAGTAGACCATGCTTGGCTGACTCATGAGTAGACCACACTCGGTTTACTCGTGAGTAGACCACGCTAGACGTACTGTTTGGTAGACCCGGGTTGGCTTACTCTCGAGTAGACCATGCTTGGCTGTCTCGTGAATAGACCACACTTTGTTTACTCGTGAGTAGACCACGCTAGCTGTACTGGTTAGTAGACCCAGGTTGGCTTACTCGTGAGTAGACCCCCGTCGGCTCATTCGTGCAATGTGCAAGCTTACACGTGGTTATAAAAGGAGTAGTTTCTGCACATATGAGGCATGTTGCACCAGAGGAAAAGCCTCCTTTCCTTGGCTTAAAAATCAGCTGGGATAAGCTTGCGAAATGCAAAGAACAAGATAGCATTCATTCAAATGCTACGCACCAGAGGAAAAGCCTGCTTTCCTCGGCTTAAAAATCAGCTCGGATAAGCTTGCGAAATGCAAAGAACAAGATAGCATTCATTCAAATGCTACACACTTCAGTCTTAGTTCCGCTCAGTAAAAACACTCACTGGTTGCAAGAACAGGTCAAAAAGCAGCCCAGATCATATTGGGGTTGCACACAGTTGCCAAAAACATGGATGTAAGAAATTACAAACAGACCTTAAAAAGGTTAGATTAGACGGTTAGACAAACCCGTCACTGACTCACGAGTAGACCCCAGCTGCCATACATGCGAATAGACCCCGGTTGGTTTACTCATGAGTAGACCACGTTCGGCTTACTCGCGAGTAGACCATGCTTGGCTGACTCGTGAATAGACCACACTCGGTTTACTCGTGAGTAGACCACGCTAGGCGTACTGGTTAGTAGACCCGGGTTGGCTTACTCGTGAGTAGACCCCGTCGGTTCATTCGTGCAATGTGCAAGCTTACACGTGGTGATAAAAGGCTTAGTTTCTGCACATATGAGGCATCTTGCCCCAGAGGAAAAGCCTGCTTTCCTTGGCTTAAAAATCAGCTCGGATAAGCTTGCAAAATGCAAAGAACAAGATGGCATTCATTCAAATGCTACGCACCAGAGGAAAAGCCTGCTTTCCTCGGCTTAAAAATCAGATCGGATAAGCTTTCAAAATGCAAAGAACAAGATAGCATTCATTCAAATGCTACACACTTCTTCAGTCTTAGTTCCGCTCAGTAAAAACACTCACTGGTTGCAAGAACAGGTCAAAAAGCATCCCAGATCATATTGGTGTGGCACACAGTTGCCAAAAACATGGATGTAAGAAATTACAAACAGACCTTAAAAAGGTTAGATTAGACGGTTAGACAAACCCGTCAGCGACTCACGAGTAGACCCCAGCTGCCATACATGCGAATAGACCCCGGTTGGTTTACTCATGAGTAGACCACGCTCGGCTTACTCGGCTGACTCATGAGTAGACCACACTCGGTTTACTCGTGAGTAGACCACGCTAGACGTACTGTTTGGTAGACCCGGGTTGGCTTACTCTCGAGTAGACCATGCTTGGCTGTCTCGTGAATAGACCACACTTTGTTTACTCGTGAGTAGACCACGCTAGGTGTACTGGTTAGTAGACCCGGGTTGGCTTACTCGTGAGTAGACCCCGTCGGCTCATTCGTGCAATGTGCAAGCTTACACGTGGTGATAAAAGGCTTAGTTTCTGCACATATGAGGCATCTTGCCCCAGAGGAAAAGCCTGCTTTCCTTGGCTTAAAAATCAGATCGGATAAGCTTGCAAAATGCAAAGAACAAGATAGCATTCATTCAAATGCTACGCACCAGAGGAAAAGCCTGCTTTCCTCGGCTTAAAAATCAGATCGGATAAACTTGCAAAATGCAAAGAACAAGATAGCATTCATTCAAATGCTACACACTTCTTCAGTCTTAGTTCCGCTCAGTAAAAACACTCACTGGTTGCAAGAACAGGTCAAAAAGCATCCCAGATCATATTGGTGTGGCACACAGTTGCCAAAAACATGGATGTAAGAAATTACAAACAGACCTTAAAAAGGTTAGATTAGACGGTTAGACAAACCCGTCAGCGACTCACGAGTAGACCCCAGCTGCCATACATGCGAATAGACCCCGGTTGGTTTACTCATGAGTAGACCACGCTCAGCTTACTCGCGAGTAGACCATGCTTGGCTGACTCATGAGTAGACAACACTCGGTTTACTCGTGAGTAGACCACGCTAGACGTACTGCTTGGTAGACCCGGGTTGGCTTACTCTCGAGTAGACCATGCTTGGCTGTCTCGTGAATAGACCACACTTTGTTTACTCGTGAGTAGACCACGCTAGGTGTACTGGTTAGTAGACCCGGGTTGGCTTACTCGTGAGTAGACCCCCGTCGGCTCATTCGTGCAATGTGCAAGCTTACACGTGGTGATAAAAGGCTTAGTTTCTGCACATATGAGGCATCTTGCCCCAGAGGAAAAGCCTGCTTTCCTTGGCTTAAAAATCAGCTCGGATAAGCTTGCAAAATGCAAAGAACAAGATGGCATTCATTCAAATGCTACGCACCAGAGGAAAAGCCTGCTTTCCTCGGCTTAAAAATCAGATCGGATAAGCTTTCAAAATGCAAAGAACAAGATAGCATTCATTCAAATGCTACGCACCAGAGGAAAAGCCTGCTTTCCTCGGCTTAAAAATCAGATCGGATAAACTTGCAAAATGCAAAGAACAAGATAGCATTCATTCAAATGCTACGCACCAGAGGAAAAGCCTGCTTTCCTCGGCTTAAAAATCAGCTCGGATAAGCTTGCGAAATGCAAAGAACAAGATAGCATTCATTCAAATGCTACACACTTCAGTCTTAGTTCCGCTCAGTAAAAAAAAATAACTGGTTGCAAGAACAGGTCAAAAAGCAGCCCAGATCATATTGGGGTTGCACACAGTTGCCAAAAACATGGATGTAAGAAATTACAAACAGACCTTAAAAAGGTTAGATTAGACGGTTAGACAAACCCGTCAGCGACTCACGAGTAGACCCCAGCTGCCATACATGCGAATAGACCCCGGTTGGTTTACTCATGAGTAGACCACATTCGGCTTACTAGCGAGTAGACCATGCTTGGCTGACTCGTGAATAGACCACACTCGGTTTACTCGTGAGTAGACCACGCTAGGCGTACTGGTTAGTAGACCCGGGTTGGCTTACTCATGAGTAGACCCCGTCGGCTCATTCGTGCAATGTGCAAGCTTACACGTGGTGATAAAAGGCTTAGTTTCTGCACATATGAGGCATCTTGCCCCAGAGGAAAAGCCTGCTTTCCTCGGCTTAAAAATCAGATCGGATAAGCTTTCAAAATGCAAAGAACAAGATAGCATTCATTCAAATGCTACGCACCAGAGGAAAAGCCTGCTTTCCTCGGCTTAAAAATCAGATCGGATAAACTTGCAAAATGCAAAGAACAAGATAGCATTCATTCAAATGCTACACACTTCTTCAGTCTTAGTTCCGCTCAGTAAAAACACTCACTGGTTGCAAGAACAGGTCAAAAAGCATCCCAGATCATATTGGTGTGGCACACAGTTGCCAAAAACATGGATGTAAGAAATTACAAACAGACCTTAAAAAGGTTAGATTAGACGGTTAGACAAACCCGTCAGCGACTCACGAGTAGACCCCAGCTGCCATACATGCGAATAGACCCCGGTTGGTTTACTCATGAGTAGACCACGCTCGGCTTACTCGGCTGACTCATGAGTAGACCACACTCGGTTTACTCGTGAGTAGACCACGCTAGACGTACTGTTTGGTAGACCCGGGTTGGCTTACTCTCGAGTAGACCATGCTTGGCTGTCTCGTGAATAGACCACACTTTGTTTACTCGTGAGTAGACCACGCTAGGTGTACTGGTTAGTAGACCCGGGTTGGCTTACTCGTGAGTAGACCCCGTCGGCTCATTCGTGCAATGTGCAAGCTTACACGTGGTGATAAAAGGCTTAGTTTCTGCACATATGAGGCATCTTGCCCCAGAGGAAAAGCCTGCTTTCCTCGGCTTAAAAATCAGATCGGATAAGCTTGCAAAATGCAAAGAACAAGATAGCATTCATTCAAATGCTACGCACCAGAGGAAAAGCCTGCTTTCCTCGGCTTAAAAATCAGATCGGATAAACTTGCAAAATGCAAAGAACAAGATAGCATTCATTCAAATGCTACACACTTCAGTCTTAGTTCCGCTCAGTAAAAACACTCACTGGTTGCAAGAACAGGTCAAAAAGCAGCCCAGATCATATTGGGGTTGCACACAGTTGCCAAAAACATGGATGTAAGAAATTACAAACAGACCTTAAAAAGGTTAGATTAGACGGTTAGACAAACCCGTCAGCGACTCACGAGTAGACCCCAGCTGCCATACATGCGAATAGACCCCGGTTGGTTTACTCATGAGTAGACCACGCTCAGCTTACTCGCGAGTAGACCATGCTTGGCTGACTCATGAGTAGACAACACTCGGTTTACTCGTGAGTAGACCACGCTAGACGTACTGCTTGGTAGACCCGGGTTGGCTTACTCTCGAGTAGACCATGCTTGGCTGTCTCGTGAATAGACCACACTTTGTTTACTCGTGAGTAGACCACGCTAGGTGTACTGGTTAGTAGACCCGGGTTGGCTTACTCGTGAGTAGACCCCCGTCGGCTCATTCGTGCAATGTGCAAGCTTACACGTGGTGATAAAAGGCTTAGTTTCTGCACATATGAGGCATCTTGCCCCAGAGGAAAAGCCTGCTTTCCTTGGCTTAAAAATCAGCTCGGATAAGCTTGCAAAATGCAAAGAACAAGATGGCATTCATTCAAATGCTACGCACCAGAGGAAAAGCCTGCTTTCCTCGGCTTAAAAATCAGATCGGATAAGCTTTCAAAATGCAAAGAACAAGATAGCATTCATTCAAATGCTACGCACCAGAGGAAAAGCCTGCTTTCCTCGGCTTAAAAATCAGATCGGATAAACTTGCAAAATGCAAAGAACAAGATAGCATTCATTCAAATGCTACGCACCAGAGGAAAAGCCTGCTTTCCTCGGCTTAAAAATCAGCTCGGATAAGCTTGCGAAATGCAAAGAACAAGATAGCATTCATTCAAATGCTACACACTTCAGTCTTAGTTCCGCTCAGTAAAAAAAAATAACTGGTTGCAAGAACAGGTCAAAAAGCAGCCCAGATCATATTGGGGTTGCACACAGTTGCCAAAAACATGGATGTAAGAAATTACAAACAGACCTTAAAAAGGTTAGATTAGACGGTTAGACAAACCCGTCAGCGACTCACGAGTAGACCCCAGCTGCCATACATGCGAATAGACCCCGGTTGGTTTACTCATGAGTAGACCACATTCGGCTTACTAGCGAGTAGACCATGCTTGGCTGACTCGTGAATAGACCACACTCGGTTTACTCGTGAGTAGACCACGCTAGGCGTACTGGTTAGTAGACCCGGGTTGGCTTACTCGTGAGTAGACCCCGTCGGTTCATTCGTGCAATGTGCAAGCTTACACGTGGTGATAAAAGGCTTAGTTTCTGCACATATGAGGCATCTTGCCCCAGAGGAAAAGCCTGCTTTCCTTGGCTTAAAAATCAGCTCGGATAAGCTTGCAAAATGCAAAGAACAAGATGGCATTCATTCAAATGCTACGCACCAGAGGAAAAGCCTGCTTTCCTCGGCTTAAAAATCAGATCGGATAAGCTTTCAAAATGCAAAGAACAAGATAGCATTCATTCAAATGCTACACACTTCTTCAGTCTTAGTTCCGCTCAGTAAAAACACTCACTGGTTGCAAGAACAGGTCAAAAAGCATCCCAGATCATATTGGTGTGGCACACAGTTGCCAAAAACATGGATGTAAGAAATTACAAACAGACCTTAAAAAGGTTAGATTAGACGGTTAGACAAACCCGTCAGCGACTCACGAGTAGACCCCAGCTGCCATACATGCGAATAGACCCCGGTTGGTTTACTCATGAGTAGACCACGCTCAGCTTACTCGCGAGTAGACCATGCTTGGCTGACTCATGAGTAGACAACACTCGGTTTACTCGTGAGTAGACCACGCTAGACGTACTGCTTGGTAGACCCGGGTTGGCTTACTCTCGAGTAGACCATGCTTGGCTGTCTCGTGAATAGACCACACTTTGTTTACTCGTGAGTAGACCACGCTAGGTGTACTGGTTAGTAGACCCGGGTTGGCTTACTCGTGAGTAGACCCCCGTCGGCTCATTCGTGCAATGTGCAAGCTTACACGTGGTGATAAAAGGCTTAGTTTCTGCACATATGAGGCATCTTGCCCCAGAGGAAAAGCCTGCTTTCCTTGGCTTAAAAATCAGCTCGGATAAGCTTGCAAAATGCAAAGAACAAGATGGCATTCATTCAAATGCTACGCACCAGAGGAAAAGCCTGCTTTCCTCGGCTTAAAAATCAGATCGGATAAGCTTTCAAAATGCAAAGAACAAGATAGCATTCATTCAAATGCTACGCACCAGAGGAAAAGCCTGCTTTCCTCGGCTTAAAAATCAGATCGGATAAACTTGCAAAATGCAAAGAACAAGATAGCATTCATTCAAATGCTACGCACCAGAGGAAAAGCCTGCTTTCCTCGGCTTAAAAATCAGCTCGGATAAGCTTGCGAAATGCAAAGAACAAGATAGCATTCATTCAAATGCTACACACTTCAGTCTTAGTTCCGCTCAGTAAAAAAAAATAACTGGTTGCAAGAACAGGTCAAAAAGCAGCCCAGATCATATTGGGGTTGCACACAGTTGCCAAAAACATGGATGTAAGAAATTACAAACAGACCTTAAAAAGGTTAGATTAGACGGTTAGACAAACCCGTCAGCGACTCACGAGTAGACCCCAGCTGCCATACATGCGAATAGACCCCGGTTGGTTTACTCATGAGTAGACCACATTCGGCTTACTAGCGAGTAGACCATGCTTGGCTGACTCGTGAATAGACCACACTCGGTTTACTCGTGAGTAGACCACGCTAGGCGTACTGGTTAGTAGACCCGGGTTGGCTTACTCATGAGTAGACCCCGTCGGCTCATTCGTGCAATGTGCAAGCTTACACGTGGTGATAAAAGGCTTAGTTTCTGCACATATGAGGCATCTTGCCCCAGAGGAAAAGCCTGCTTTCCTCGGCTTAAAAATCAGATCGGATAAGCTTTCAAAATGCAAAGAACAAGATAGCATTCATTCAAATGCTACGCACCAGAGGAAAAGCCTGCTTTCCTCGGCTTAAAAATCAGATCGGATAAACTTGCAAAATGCAAAGAACAAGATAGCATTCATTCAAATGCTACACACTTCTTCAGTCTTAGTTCCGCTCAGTAAAAACACTCACTGGTTGCAAGAACAGGTCAAAAAGCATCCCAGATCATATTGGTGTGGCACACAGTTGCCAAAAACATGGATGTAAGAAATTACAAACAGACCTTAAAAAGGTTAGATTAGACGGTTAGACAAACCCGTCAGCGACTCACGAGTAGACCCCAGCTGCCATACATGCGAATAGACCCCGGTTGGTTTACTCATGAGTAGACCACGCTCGGCTTACTCGGCTGACTCATGAGTAGACCACACTCGGTTTACTCGTGAGTAGACCACGCTAGACGTACTGTTTGGTAGACCCGGGTTGGCTTACTCTCGAGTAGACCATGCTTGGCTGTCTCGTGAATAGACCACACTTTGTTTACTCGTGAGTAGACCACGCTAGGTGTACTGGTTAGTAGACCCGGGTTGGCTTACTCGTGAGTAGACCCCGTCGGCTCATTCGTGCAATGTGCAAGCTTACACGTGGTGATAAAAGGCTTAGTTTCTGCACATATGAGGCATCTTGCCCCAGAGGAAAAGCCTGCTTTCCTCGGCTTAAAAATCAGATCGGATAAGCTTGCAAAATGCAAAGAACAAGATAGCATTCATTCAAATGCTACGCACCAGAGGAAAAGCCTGCTTTCCTCGGCTTAAAAATCAGATCGGATAAACTTGCAAAATGCAAAGAACAAGATAGCATTCATTCAAATGCTACACACTTCAGTCTGAGTTCCGCTCAGTAAAAACACTCACTGGTTGCAAGAACAGGTCAAAAAGCAGCCCAGATCATATTGGGGTTGCACACAGTTGCCAAAAACATGGATGTAAGAAATTACAAACAGACCTTAAAAAGGTTAGATTAGACGGTTAGACAAACCCGTCAGCGACTCACGAGTAGACCCCAGCTGCCATACATGCGAATAGACCCCGGTTGGTTTACTCATGAGTAGACCACGCTCGGCTTACTCGCGAGTAGACCATGCTTGGCTGACTCATGAGTAGACAACACTCGGTTTACTCGTGAGTAGACCACGCTAGACGTACTGCTTGGTAGACCCGGGTTGGCTTACTCTCGAGTAGACCATGCTTGGCTGTCTCGTGAATAGACCACACTTTGTTTACTCGTGAGTAGACCACGCTAGGTGTACTGGTTAGTAGACCCGGGTTGGCTTACTCGTGAGTAGACCCCCGTCGGCTCATTCGTGCAATGTGCAAGCTTACACGTGGTGATAAAAGGCTTAGTTTCTGCACATATGAGGCATCTTGCCCCAGAGGAAAAGCCTGCTTTCCTTGGCTTAAAAATCAGCTCGGATAAGCTTGCAAAATGCAAAGAACAAGATGGCATTCATTCAAATGCTACGCACCAGAGGAAAAGCCTGCTTTCCTCGGCTTAAAAATCAGATCGGATAAGCTTTCAAAATGCAAAGAACAAGATAGCATTCATTCAAATGCTACGCACCAGAGGAAAAGCCTGCTTTCCTCGGCTTAAAAATCAGATCGGATAAACTTGCAAAATGCAAAGAACAAGATAGCATTCATTCAAATGCTACGCACCAGAGGAAAAGCCTGCTTTCCTCGGCTTAAAAATCAGCTCGGATAAGCTTGCGAAATGCAAAGAACAAGATAGCATTCATTCAAATGCTACACACTTCAGTCTTAGTTCCGCTCAGTAAAAAAAAATAACTGGTTGCAAGAACAGGTCAAAAAGCAGCCCAGATCATATTGGGGTTGCACACAGTTGCCAAAAACATGGATGTAAGAAATTACAAACAGACCTTAAAAAGGTTAGATTAGACGGTTAGACAAACCCGTCAGCGACTCACGAGTAGACCCCAGCTGCCATACATGCGAATAGACCCCGGTTGGTTTACTCATGAGTAGACCACATTCGGCTTACTAGCGAGTAGACCATGCTTGGCTGACTCGTGAATAGACCACACTCGGTTTACTCGTGAGTAGACCACGCTAGCCGTACTGGTTAGTAGACCCGGGTTGGCTTACTCATGAGTAGACCCCGTCGGCTCATTCGTGCAATGTGCAAGCTTACACGTGGTGATAAAAGGCTTAGTTTCTGCACATATGAGGCATCTTGCCCCAGAGGAAAAGCCTGCTTTCCTCGGCTTAAAAATCAGATCGGATAAGCTTTCAAAATGCAAAGAACAAGATAGCATTCATTCAAATGCTACGCACCAGAGGAAAAGCCTGCTTTCCTCGGCTTAAAAATCAGATCGGATAAACTTGCAAAATGCAAAGAACAAGATAGCATTCATTCAAATGCTACACACTTCAGTCTTAGTTCCGCTCAGTAAAAACACTCACTGGTTGCAAGAACAGGTCAAAAAGCAGCCCAGATCATATTGGGGTTGCACACAGTTGCCAAAAACATGGATGTAAGAAATTACAAACAGACCTTAAAAAGGTTAGATTAGACGGTTAGACAAACCCGTCAGCGACTCACGAGTAGACCCCAGCTGCCATACATGCGAATAGACCCCGGTTGGTTTACTCATGAGTAGACCACGCTCGGCTTACTCGCGAGTAGACCATGCTTGGCTGACTCATGAGTAGACAACACTCGGTTTACTCGTGAGTAGACCACGCTAGACGTACTGCTTGGTAGACCCGGGTTGGCTTACTCTCGAGTAGACCATGCTTGGCTGTCTCGTGAATAGACCACACTTTGTTTACTCGTGAGTAGACCACGCTAGGTGTACTGGTTAGTAGACCCGGGTTGGCTTACTCGTGAGTAGACCCCCGTCGGCTCATTCGTGCAATGTGCAAGCTTACACGTGGTGATAAAAGGCTTAGTTTCTGCACATATGAGGCATCTTGCCCCAGAGGAAAAGCCTGCTTTCCTTGGCTTAAAAATCAGCTCGGATAAGCTTGCAAAATGCAAAGAACAAGATGGCATTCATTCAAATGCTACGCACCAGAGGAAAAGCCTGCTTTCCTCGGCTTAAAAATCAGATCGGATAAGCTTTCAAAATGCAAAGAACAAGATAGCATTCATTCAAATGCTACGCACCAGAGGAAAAGCCTGCTTTCCTCGGCTTAAAAATCAGATCGGATAAACTTGCAAAATGCAAAGAAAAAGATAGCATTCATTCAAATGCTACGCACCAGAGGAAAAGCCTGCTTTCCTCGGCTTAAAAATCAGCTCGGATAAGCTTGCGAAATGCAAAGAACAAGATAGCATTCATTCAAATGCTACACACTTCAGTCTTAGTTCCGCTCAGTAAAAAAAAATAACTGGTTGCAAGAACAGGTCAAAAAGCAGCCCAGATCATATTGGGGTTGCACACAGTTGCCAAAAACATGGATGTAAGAAATTACAAACAGACCTTAAAAAGGTTAGATTAGACGGTTAGACAAACCCGTCAGCGACTCACGAGTAGACCCCAGCTGCCATACATGCGAATAGACCCCGGTTGGTTTACTCATGAGTAGACCACATTCGGCTTACTAGCGAGTAGACCATGCTTGGCTGACTCGTGAATAGACCACACTCGGTTTACTCGTGAGTAGACCACGCTAGCCGTACTGGTTAGTAGACCCGGGTTGGCTTACTCATGAGTAGACCCCGTCGGCTCATTCGTGCAATGTGCAAGCTTACACGTGGTGATAAAAGGCTTAGTTTCTGCACATATGAGGCATCTTGCCCCAGAGGAAAAGCCTGCTTTCCTCGGCTTAAAAATCAGATCGGATAAGCTTTCAAAATGCAAAGAACAAGATAGCATTCATTCAAATGCTACGCACCAGAGGAAAAGCCTGCTTTCCTCGGCTTAAAAATCAGATCGGATAAGCTTTCAAAATGCAAAGAACAAGATAGCATTCATTCAAATGCTACGCACCAGAGGAAAAGCCTGCTTTCCTCGGCTTAAAAATCAGATCGCATAAGCTTTCAAAATGCAAAGAACAAGATAGCATTCATTCAAATGCTACGCACCAGAGGAAAAGCCTGCTTTCCTCGGCTTAAAAATCAGATCGGATAAACTTGCAAAATGCAAAGAACAAGATAGCAGTCATTCAAATGCTACACACTTCTTCAGTCTTAGTTCCGCTCAGTAAAAACACTCACTGGTTGCAAGAACAGGTCAAAAAGCATCCCAGATCATATTGGTGTGGCATACAGTTGCCAAAAACATGGATGTAAGAAATTACAAACAGACCTTAAAAAGGTTAGATTAGACGGTTAGACAAACCCGTCAGCGACTCACGAGTAGACCCCAGCTGCCATACATGCGAATAGACCCCGGTTGGTTTACTCATGAGTAGACCACGTTCGGCTTACTCGCGAGTAGACCATGCTTGGCTGTCTCGTGAATAGACCACACTTTGTTTACTCGTGAGTAGACCACGCTAGGTGTACTGGTTAGTAGACCCGGGTTGGCTTACTCGTGAGTAGACCCCCGTCGGCTCATTCGTGCAATGTGCAAGCTTACACGTGGTTATAAAAGGAGTAGTTTCTGCACATATGAGGCATCTTGCCCCAGAGGAAAAGCCTGCTTTCCTCGGCTTAAAAATCAGATCGGATAAGCTTTCAAAATGCAAAGAACAAGATAGCATTCATTCAAATGCTACGCACCAGAGGAAAAGCCTGCTTTCCTCGGCTTAAAAATCAGATCGGATAAACTTGCAAAATGCAAAGAACAAGATAGCATTCATTCAAATGCTACACACTTCTTCAGTCTTAGTTCCGCTCAGTAAAAACACTCACTGGTTGCAAGAACAGGTCAAAAAGCATCCCAGATCATATTGGTGTGGCACACAGTTGCCAAAAACATGGATGTAAGAAATTACAAACAGACCTTAAAAAGGTTAGATTAGACGGTTAGACAAACCCGTCAGCGACTCACGAGTAGACCCCAGCTGCCATACATGCGAATAGACCCCGGTTGGTTTACTCATGAGTAGACCACGCTCGGCTTACTCGCGAGTAGACCATGCTTGGCTGACTCATGAGTAGACCACACTCGGTTTACTCGTGAGTAGACCACGCTAGACGTACTGTTTGGTAGACCCGGGTTGGCTTACTCTCGAGTAGACCATGCTTGGCTGTCTCGTGAATAGACCACACTTTGTTTACTCGTGAGTAGACCACGCTAGGTGTACTGGTTAGTAGACCCGGGTTGGCTTACTCGTGAGTAGACCCCCGTCGGCTCATTCGTGCAATGTGCAAGCTTACACGTGGTTATAAAAGGAGTAGTTTCTGCACATATGAGGCATGTTGCACCAGAGGAAAAGCCTGCTTTCCTCGGCTTAAAAATCAGCTCGGATAAGCTTGCGAAATGCAAAGAAGAAGATAGCATTCATTCAAATGCTACACACTTCAGTCTTAGTTCCGCTCAGTAAAAACACTCACTGGTTGCAAGAACAGGTCAAAAAGCATCCCAGATCATATTGGTGTGGCACACAGTTGCCAAAAACATGGATGTAAGAAATTACAAACAGACCTTAAAAAGGTTAGATTAGACGGTTAGACAAACCCGTCACTGACTCACGAGTAGACCCCAGCTGCCATACATGCGAATAGACCCCCGTTGGTTTACTCATGAGTAGACCACGTTCGGCTTACTCGCGAGTAGACCATGCTTGGCTGACTCGTGAATAGACCACACTCGGTTTACTCGTGAGTAGACCACACTAGGCGTACTGGTTAGTAGACCCGGGTTGGCTTACTCGTGAGTAGACCCCGTCGGTTCATTCGTGCAATGTGCAAGCTTACACGTGGTGATAAAAGGCTTAGTTTCTGCACATATGAGGCATCTTGCCCCAGAGGAAAAGCCTGCTTTCCTTGGCTTAAAAATCAGCTCGGATAAGCTTGCAAAATGCAAAGAACAAGATAGCATTCATTCAAATGCTACGCACCAGAGGAAAAGCCTGCTTTCCTCGGCTTAAAAATCAGATCGGATAAACTTGCAAAATGCAAAGAACAAGATAGCATTCATTCAAATGCTACACACTTCTTCAGTCTTAGTTCCGCTCAGTAAAAACACTCACTGGTTGCAAGAACAGGTCAAAAAGCATCCCAGATCATATTGGTGTGGCACACAGTTGCCAAAAACATGGATGTAAGAAATTACAAACAGACCTTAAAAAGGTTAGATTAGACGGTTAGACAAACCCGTCAGCGACTCACGAGTAGACCCCAGCTGCCATACATGCGAATAGACCCCGGTTGGTTTACTCATGAGTAGACCACGCTCGGCTTACTCGCGAGTAGACCATGCTTGGCTGACTCATGAGTAGACCACACTCGGTTTACTCGTGAGTAGACCACGCTAGACGTACTGTTTGGTAGACCCGGGTTGGCTTACTCTCGAGTAGACCATGCTTGGCTGTCTCGTGAATAGACCACACTTTGTTTACTCGTGAGTAGACCACGCTAGGTGTACTGGTTAGTAGACCCGGGTTGGCTTACTCGTGAGTAGACCCCCGTCGGCTCATTCGTGCAATGTGCAAGCTTACACGTGGTTATAAAAGGAGTAGTTTCTGCACATATGAGGCATGTTGCACCAGAGGAAAAGCCTGCTTTCCTCGGCTTAAAAATCAGCTCGGATAAGCTTGCGAAATGCAAAGAAGAAGATAGCATTCATTCAAATGCTACACACTTCTTCAGTCTTAGTTCCGCTCAGTAAAAACACTCACTGGTTGCAAGAACAGGTCAAAAAGCATCCCAGATCATATTGGTGTGGCACACAGTTGCCAAAAACATGGATGTAAGAAATTACAAACAGACCTTAAAAAGGTTAGATTAGACGGTTAGACAAACCCGTCAGCGACTCACGAGTAGACCCCAGCTGCCATACATGCGAATAGACCCCGGTTGGTTTACTCATGAGTAGACCACGCTCGGCTTACTCGCGAGTAGACCATGCTTGGCTGACTCATGAGTAGACCACACTCGGTTTACTCGTGAGTAGACCACACTAGGCGTACTGGTTAGTAGACCCGGGTTGGCTTACTCGTGAGTAGACCCCGTCGGTTCATTCGTGCAATGTGCAAGCTTACACGTGGTGATAAAAGGCTTAGTTTCTGCACATATGAGGCATCTTGCCCCAGAGGAAAAGCCTGCTTTCCTTGGCTTAAAAATCAGCTCGGATAAGCTTGCAAAATGCAAAGAACAAGATAGCATTCATTCAAATGCTACGCACCAGAGGAAAAGCCTGCTTTCCTCGGCTTAAAAATCAGATCGGATAAGCTTTCAAAATGCAAAGAACAAGATAGCATTCATTCAAATGCTACGCACCAGAGGAAAAGCCTGCTTTCCTCGGCTTAAAAATCAGATCGGATAAGCTTTCAAAATGCAAAGAACAAGATAGCATTCATTCAAATGCTACGCACCAGAGGAAAAGCCTGCTTTCCTCGGCTTAAAAATCAGATCGGATAAACTTGCAAAATGCAAAGAACAAGATAGCATTCATTCAAATGCTACACACTTCTTCAGTCTTAGTTCCGCTCAGTAAAAACACTCACTGGTTGCAAGAACAGGTCAAAAAGCATCCCAGATCATATTGGTGTGGCACACAGTTGCCAAAAACATGGATGTAAGAAATTACAAACAGACCTTAAAAAGGTTAGATTAGACGGTTAGACAAACCCGTCAGCGACTCACGAGTAGACCCCAGCTGCCATACATGCGAATAGACCCCGGTTGGTTTACTCATGAGTAGACCACGCTCGGCTTACTCGCGAGTAGACCATGCTTGGCTGACTCATGAGTAGACCACACTCGGTTTACTCGTGAGTAGACCACGCTAGACGTACTGTTTGGTAGACCCGGGTTGGCTTACTCTCGAGTAGACCATGCTTGGCTGTCTCGTGAATAGACCACACTTTGTTTACTCGTGAGTAGACCACGCTAGGTGTACTGGTTAGTAGACCCGGGTTGGCTTACTCGTGAGTAGACCCCCGTCGGCTCATTCGTGCAATGTGCAAGCTTACACGTGGTTATAAAAGGAGTAGTTTCTGCACATATGAGGCATGTTGCACCAGAGGAAAAGCCTGCTTTCCTCGGCTTAAAAATCAGCTCGGATAAGCTTGCGAAATGCAAAGAAGAAGATAGCATTCATTCAAATGCTACACACTTCAGTCTTAGTTCCGCTCAGTAAAAACACTCACTGGTTGCAAGAACAGGTCAAAAAGCATCCCAGATCATATTGGTGTGGCACACAGTTGCCAAAAACATGGATGTAAGAAATTACAAACAGACCTTAAAAAGGTTAGATTAGACGGTTAGACAAACCCGTCACTGACTCACGAGTAGACCCCAGCTGCCATACATGCGAATAGACCCCCGTTGGTTTACTCATGAGTAGACCACGTTCGGCTTACTCGCGAGTAGACCATGCTTGGCTGACTCGTGAATAGACCACACTCGGTTTACTCGTGAGTAGACCACACTAGGCGTACTGGTTAGTAGACCCGGGTTGGCTTACTCGTGAGTAGACCCCGTCGGTTCATTCGTGCAATGTGCAAGCTTACACGTGGTGATAAAAGGCTTAGTTTCTGCACATATGAGGCATCTTGCCCCAGAGGAAAAGCCTGCTTTCCTTGGCTTAAAAATCAGCTCGGATAAGCTTGCAAAATGCAAAGAACAAGATAGCATTCATTCAAATGCTACGCACCAGAGGAAAAGCCTGCTTTCCTCGGCTTAAAAATCAGATCGGATAAACTTGCAAAATGCAAAGAACAAGATAGCATTCATTCAAATGCTACACACTTCTTCAGTCTTAGTTCCGCTCAGTAAAAACACTCACTGGTTGCAAGAACAGGTCAAAAAGCATCCCAGATCATATTGGTGTGGCACACAGTTGCCAAAAACATGGATGTAAGAAATTACAAACAGACCTTAAAAAGGTTAGATTAGACGGTTAGACAAACCCGTCAGCGACTCACGAGTAGACCCCAGCTGCCATACATGCGAATAGACCCCGGTTGGTTTACTCATGAGTAGACCACGCTCGGCTTACTCGCGAGTAGACCATGCTTGGCTGACTCATGAGTAGACCACACTCGGTTTACTCGTGAGTAGACCACGCTAGACGTACTGTTTGGTAGACCCGGGTTGGCTTACTCTCGAGTAGACCATGCTTGGCTGTCTCGTGAATAGACCACACTTTGTTTACTCGTGAGTAGACCACGCTAGGTGTACTGGTTAGTAGACCCGGGTTGGCTTACTCGTGAGTAGACCCCCGTCGGCTCATTCGTGCAATGTGCAAGCTTACACGTGGTTATAAAAGGAGTAGTTTCTGCACATATGAGGCATGTTGCACCAGAGGAAAAGCCTGCTTTCCTCGGCTTAAAAATCAGCTCGGATAAGCTTGCGAAATGCAAAGAAGAAGATAGCATTCATTCAAATGCTACACACTTCTTCAGTCTTAGTTCCGCTCAGTAAAAACACTCACTGGTTGCAAGAACAGGTCAAAAAGCATCCCAGATCATATTGGTGTGGCACACAGTTGCCAAAAACATGGATGTAAGAAATTACAAACAGACCTTAAAAAGGTTAGATTAGACGGTTAGACAAACCCGTCAGCGACTCACGAGTAGACCCCAGCTGCCATACATGCGAATAGACCCCGGTTGGTTTACTCATGAGTAGACCACGCTCGGCTTACTCGCGAGTAGACCATGCTTGGCTGACTCATGAGTAGACCACACTCGGTTTACTCGTGAGTAGACCACACTAGGCGTACTGGTTAGTAGACCCGGGTTGGCTTACTCGTGAGTAGACCCCGTCGGTTCATTCGTGCAATGTGCAAGCTTACACGTGGTGATAAAAGGCTTAGTTTCTGCACATATGAGGCATCTTGCCCCAGAGGAAAAGCCTGCTTTCCTTGGCTTAAAAATCAGCTCGGATAAGCTTGCAAAATGCAAAGAACAAGATAGCATTCATTCAAATGCTACGCACCAGAGGAAAAGCCTGCTTTCCTCGGCTTAAAAATCAGATCGGATAAGCTTTCAAAATGCAAAGAACAAGATAGCATTCATTCAAATGCTACGCACCAGAGGAAAAGCCTGCTTTCCTCGGCTTAAAAATCAGATCGGATAAACTTGCAAAATGCAAAGAACAAGATAGCATTCATTCAAATGCTACACACTTCTTCAGTCTTAGTTCCGCTCAGTAAAAACACTCACTGGTTGCAAGAACAGGTCAAAAAGCATCCCAGATCATATTGGTGTGGCACACAGTTGCCAAAAACATGGATGTAAGAAATTACAAACAGACCTTAAAAAGGTTAGATTAGACGGTTAGACAAACCCGTCAGCGACTCACGAGTAGACCCCAGCTGCCATACATGCGAATAGACCCCGGTTGGTTTACTCATGAGTAGACCACGCTCGGCTTACTCGCGAGTAGACCATGCTTGGCTGACTCATGAGTAGACCACACTCGGTTTACTCGTGAGTAGACCACGCTAGACGTACTGTTTGGTAGACCCGGGTTGGCTTACTCTCGAGTAGACCATGCTTGGCTGTCTCGTGAATAGACCACACTTTGTTTACTCGTGAGTAGACCACGCTAGGTGTACTGGTTAGTAGACCCGGGTTGGCTTACTCGTGAGTAGACCCCCGTCGGCTCATTCGTGCAATGTGCAAGCTTACACGTGGTGATAAAAGGCTTAGTTTCTGCACATATGAGGCATCTTGCCCCAGAGGAAAAGCCTGCTTTCCTTGGCTTAAAAATCAGCTCGGATAAGCTTGCAAAATGCAAAGAACAAGATGGCATTCATTCAAATGCTACGCACCAGAGGAAAAGCCTGCTTTCCTCGGCTTAAAAATCAGCTCGGATAAGCTTGCGAAATGCAAAGAACAAGATAGCATTCATTCAAATGCTACGCACCAGAGGAAAAGCCTGCTTTCCTCGGCTTAAAAATCAGATCGGATAAACTTGCAAAATGCAAAGAACAAGATAGCATTCATTCAAATGCTACACACTTCTTCAGTCTTAGTTCCGCTCAGTAAAAACACTCACTGGTTGCAAGAACAGGTCAAAAAGCATCCCAGATCATATTGGTGTGGCACACAGTTGCCAAAAACATGGATGTAAGAAATTACAAACAGACCTTAAAAAGGTTAGATTAGACGGTTAGACAAACCCGTCAGCGACTCACGAGTAGACCCCAGCTGCCATACATGCGAATAGACCCCGGTTGGTTTACTCATGAGTAGACCACGTTCGGCTTACTCGCGAGTAGACCATGCTTGGCTGTCTCGTGAATAGACCACACTTTGTTTACTCGTGAGTAGACCACGCTAGGTGTACTGGTTAGTAGACCCGGGTTGGCTTACTCGTGAGTAGACCCCCGTCGGCTCATTCGTGCAATGTGCAAGCTTACACGTGGTTATAAAAGGAGTAGTTTCTGCACATATGAGGCATGTTGCACCAGAGGAAAAGCCTCCTTTCCTTGGCTTAAAAATCAGCTCGGATAAGCTTGCGAAATGCAAAGAACAAGATAGCATTCATTCAAATGCTACGCACCAGAGGAAAAGCCTGCTTTCCTCGGCTTAAAAATCAGATCGGATAAGCTTGCAAAATGCAAAGAACAAGATAGCATTCATTCAAATGCTACACACTTCTTCAGTCTTAGTTCCGCTCAGTAAAAACACTCACTGGTTGCAAGAACAGGTCAAAAAGCATCCCAGATCATATTGGTGTGGCACACAGTTGCCAAAAACATGGATGTAAGAAATTACAAACAGACCTTAAAAAGGTTAGATTAGACGGTTAGACAAACCCGTCAGCGACTCACGAGTAGACCCCAGCTGCCATACATGCGAATAGACCCCGGTTGGTTTACTCATGAGTAGACCACGCTCGGCTTACTCGCGAGTAGACCATGCTTGGCTGACTCATGAGTAGACCACACTCGGTTTACTCGTGAGTAGACCACGCTAGACGTACTGTTTGGTAGACCCGGGTTGGCTTACTCTCGAGTAGACCATGCTTGGCTGTCTCGTGAATAGACCACACTTTGTTTACTCGTGAGTAGACCACGCTAGGTGTACTGGTTAGTAGACCCGGGTTGGCTTACTCGTGAGTAGACCCCCGTCGGCTCATTCGTGCAATGTGCAAGCTTACACGTGGTTATAAAAGGAGTAGTTTCTGCACATATGAGGCATCTTGCCCCAGAGGAAAAGCCTGCTTTCCTCGGCTTAAAAATCAGATCGGATAAGCTTTCAAAATGCAAAGAACAAGATAGCATTCATTCAAATGCTACGCACCAGAGGAAAAGCCTGCTTTCCTCGGCTTAAAAATCAGATCGGATAAACTTGCAAAATGCAAAGAACAAGATAGCATTCATTCAAATGCTACACACTTCTTCAGTCTTAGTTCCGCTCAGTAAAAACACTCACTGGTTGCAAGAACAGGTCAAAAAGCATCCCAGATCATATTGGGGTTGCACACAGTTGCCAAAAACATGGATGTAAGAAATTACAAACAGACCTTAAAAAGGTTAGATTAGACGGTTAGACAAACCCGTCACTGACTCACGAGTAGACCCCAGCTGCCATACATGCGAATAGACCCCGGTTGGTTTACTCATGAGTAGACCACGCTCGGCTTACTCGCGAGTAGACCATGCTTGGCTGACTCATGAGTAGACCACACTCGGTTTACTCGTGAGTAGACCATGCTAGACGTACTGTTTGGTAGACCCGGGTTGGCTTACTCTCGAGTAGACCATGCTTGGCTGTCTCGTGAATAGACCACACTTTGTTTACTCGTGAGTAGACCACGCTAGGTGTACTGGTTAGTAGACCCGGGTTGGCTTACTCGTGAGTAGACCCCCGTCGGCTCATTCGTGCAATGTGCAAGCTTACACGTGGTTATAAAAGGAGTAGTTTCTGCACATATGAGGCATGTTGCACCAGAGGAAAAGCCTGCTTTCCTCGGCTTAAAAATCAGCTCGGATAAGCTTGCGAAATGCAAAGAAGAAGATAGCATTCATTCAAATGCTACACACTTCAGTCTTAGTTCCGCTCAGTAAAAACACTCACTGGTTGCAAGAACAGGTCAAAAAGCATCCCAGATCATATTGGTGTGGCACACAGTTGCCAAAAACATGGATGTAAGAAATTACAAACAGACCTTAAAAAGGTTAGATTAGACGGTTAGACAAACCCGTCACTGACTCACGAGTAGACCCCAGCTGCCATACATGCGAATAGACCCCGGTTAGTTTACTCATGAGTAGACCACGTTCGGCTTACTCGCGAGTAGACCATGCTTGGCTGACTCGTGAATAGACCACACTCGGTTTACTCGTGAGTAGACCACGCTAGGCGTACTGGTTAGTAGACCCGGGTTGGCTTACTCGTGAGTAGACCCCGTCGGTTCATTCGTGCAATGTGCAAGCTTACACGTGGTGATAAAAGGCTTAGTTTCTGCACATATGAGGCATCTTGCCCCTGAGGAAAAGCCTGCTTTCCTTGGCTTAAAAATCAGCTCGGATAAGCTTGCAAAATGCAAAGATGGCATTCATTCAAATGCTACGCACCAGAGGAAAAGCCTGCTTTCCTCGGCTTAAAAATCAGCTCGGATAAGCTTGCGAAATGCAAAGAACAAGATAGCATTCATTCAAATGCTACGCACCAGAGGAAAAGCCTGCTTTCCTCGGCTTAAAAATCAGATCGGATAAACTTGCAAAATGCAAAGAACAAGATAGCATTCATTCAAATGCTACACACTTCTTCAGTCTTAGTTCCGCTCAGTAAAAACACTCACTGGTTGCAAGAACAGGTCAAAAAGCATCCCAGATCATATTGGTGTGGCACACAGTTGCCAAAAACATGGATGTAAGAAATTACAAACAGACCTTAAAAAGGTTAGATTAGACGGTTAGACAAACCCGTCAGCGACTCACGAGTAGACCCCAGCTGCCATACATGCGAATAGACCCCGGTTGGTTTACTCATGAGTAGACCACGTTCGGCTTACTCGCGAGTAGACCATGCTTGGCTGTCTCGTGAATAGACCACACTTTGTTTACTCGTGAGTAGACCACGCTAGGTGTACTGGTTAGTAGACCCGGGTTGGCTTACTCGTGAGTAGACCCCCGTCGGCTCATTCGTGCAATGTGCAAGCTTACACGTGGTTATAAAAGGAGTAGTTTCTGCACATATGAGGCATCTTGCCCCAGAGGAAAAGCCTGCTTTCCTCGGCTTAAAAATCAGATCGGATAAGCTTTCAAAATGCAAAGAACAAGATAGCATTCATTCAAATGCTACGCACCAGAGGAAAAGCCTGCTTTCCTCGGCTTAAAAATCAGATCGGATAAACTTGCAAAATGCAAAGAACAAGATAGCATTCATTCAAATGCTACACACTTCTTCAGTCTTAGTTCCGCTCAGTAAAAACACTCACTGGTTGCAAGAACAGGTCAAAAAGCATCCCAGATCATATTGGTGTGGCACACAGTTGCCAAAAACATGGATGTAAGAAATTACAAACAGACCTTAAAAAGGTTAGATTAGACGGTTAGACAAACCCGTCAGCGACTCACGAGTAGACCCCAGCTGCCATACATGCGAATAGACCCCGGTTGGTTTACTCATGAGTAGACCACGCTCGGCTTACTCGCGAGTAGACCATGCTTGGCTGACTCATGAGTAGACCACACTCGGTTTACTCGTGAGTAGACCACGCTAGACGTACTGTTTGGTAGACCCTGGTTGGCTTACTCTCGAGTAGACCATGCTTGGCTGTCTCGTGAATAGACCACACTTTGTTTACTCGTGAGTAGACCACGCTAGGTGTACTGGTTAGTAGACCCGGGTTGGCTTACTCGTGAGTAGACCCCCGTCGGCTCATTCGTGCAATGTGCAAGCTTACACGTGGTTATAAAAGGAGTAGTTTCTGCACATATGAGGCATGTTGCACCAGAGGAAAAGCCTCCTTTCCTTGGCTTAAAAATCAGCTCGGATAAGCTTGCGAAATGCAAAGAACAAGATAGCATTCATTCAAATGCTACGCACCAGAGGAAAAGCCTGCTTTCCTCGGCTTAAAAATCAGATCGGATAAGCTTGCAAAATGCAAAGAACAAGATAGCATTCATTCAAATGCTACACACTTCTTCAGTCTTAGTTCCGCTCAGTAAAAACACTCACTGGTTGCAAGAACAGGTCAAAAAGCATCCCAGATCATATTGGTGTGGCACACAGTTGCCAAAAACATGGATGTAAGAAATTACAAACAGACCTTAAAAAGGTTAGATTAGACGGTTAGACAAACCCGTCAGCGACTCACGAGTAGACCCCAGCTGCCATACATGCGAATAGACCCCGGTTGGTTTACTCATGAGTAGACCACGCTCGGCTTACTCGCGAGTAGACCATGCTTGGCTGACTCATGAGTAGACCACACTCGGTTTACTCGTGAGTAGACCACGCTAGACGTACTGTTTGGTAGACCCGGGTTGGCTTACTCTCGAGTAGACCATGCTTGGCTGTCTCGTGAATAGACCACACTTTGTTTACTCGTGAGTAGACCACGCTAGGTGTACTGGTTAGTAGACCCGGGTTGGCTTACTCGTGAGTAGACCCCCGTCGGCTCATTCGTGCAATGTGCAAGCTTACACGTGGTTATAAAAGGAGTAGTTTCTGCACATATGAGGCATCTTGCCCCAGAGGAAAAGCCTGCTTTCCTCGGCTTAAAAATCAGATCGGATAAGCTTTCAAAATGCAAAGAACAAGATAGCATTCATTCAAATGCTACGCACCAGAGGAAAAGCCTGCTTTCCTCGGCTTAAAAATCAGATCGGATAAACTTGCAAAATGCAAAGAACAAGATAGCATTCATTCAAATGCTACACACTTCTTCAGTCTTAGTTCCGCTCAGTAAAAACACTCACTGGTTGCAAGAACAGGTCAAAAAGCATCCCAGATCATATTGGGGTTGCACACAGTTGCCAAAAACATGGATGTAAGAAATTACAAACAGACCTTAAAAAGGTTAGATTAGACGGTTAGACAAACCCGTCACTGACTCACGAGTAGACCCCAGCTGCCATACATGCGAATAGACCCCGGTTGGTTTACTCATGAGTAGACCACGCTCGGCTTACTCGCGAGTAGACCATGCTTGGCTGACTCATGAGTAGACCACACTCGGTTTACTCGTGAGTAGACCATGCTAGACGTACTGTTTGGTAGACCCGGGTTGGCTTACTCTCGAGTAGACCATGCTTGGCTGTCTCGTGAATAGACCACACTTTGTTTACTCGTGAGTAGACCACGCTAGGTGTACTGGTTAGTAGACCCGGGTTGGCTTACTCGTGAGTAGACCCCCGTCGGCTCATTCGTGCAATGTGCAAGCTTACACGTGGTTATAAAAGGAGTAGTTTCTGCACATATGAGGCATGTTGCACCAGAGGAAAAGCCTGCTTTCCTCGGCTTAAAAATCAGCTCGGATAAGCTTGCGAAATGCAAAGAAGAAGATAGCATTCATTCAAATGCTACACACTTCAGTCTTAGTTCCGCTCAGTAAAAACACTCACTGGTTGCAAGAACAGGTCAAAAAGCATCCCAGATCATATTGGTGTGGCACACAGTTGCCAAAAACATGGATGTAAGAAATTACAAACAGACCTTAAAAAGGTTAGATTAGACGGTTAGACAAACCCGTCACTGACTCACGAGTAGACCCCAGCTGCCATACATGCGAATAGACCCCGGTTAGTTTACTCATGAGTAGACCACGTTCGGCTTACTCGCGAGTAGACCATGCTTGGCTGACTCGTGAATAGACCACACTCGGTTTACTCGTGAGTAGACCACGCTAGGCGTACTGGTTAGTAGACCCGGGTTGGCTTACTCGTGAGTAGACCCCGTCGGTTCATTCGTGCAATGTGCAAGCTTACACGTGGTGATAAAAGGCTTAGTTTCTGCACATATGAGGCATCTTGCCCCTGAGGAAAAGCCTGCTTTCCTTGGCTTAAAAATCAGCTCGGATAAGCTTGCAAAATGCAAAGATGGCATTCATTCAAATGCTACGCACCAGAGGAAAAGCCTGCTTTCCTCGGCTTAAAAATCAGCTCGGATAAGCTTGCGAAATGCAAAGAACAAGATAGCATTCATTCAAATGCTACGCACCAGAGGAAAAGCCTGCTTTCCTCGGCTTAAAAATCAGATCGGATAAACTTGCAAAATGCAAAGAACAAGATAGCATTCATTCAAATGCTACACACTTCTTCAGTCTTAGTTCCGCTCAGTAAAAACACTCACTGGTTGCAAGAACAGGTCAAAAAGCATCCCAGATCATATTGGTGTGGCACACAGTTGCCAAAAACATGGATGTAAGAAATTACAAACAGACCTTAAAAAGGTTAGATTAGACGGTTAGACAAACCCGTCAGCGACTCACGAGTAGACCCCAGCTGCCATACATGCGAATAGACCCCGGTTGGTTTACTCATGAGTAGACCACGCTCGGCTTACTCGCGAGTAGACCATGCTTGGCTGACTCATGAGTAGACCACACTCGGTTTACTCGTGAGTAGACCACGCTAGACGTACTGTTTGGTAGACCCGGGTTGGCTTACTCTCGAGTAGACCATGCTTGGCTGTCTCGTGAATAGACCACACTTTGTTTGCTCGTGAGTAGACCACGCTAGGTGTACTGGTTAGTAGACCCGGGTTGGCTTACTCGTGAGTAGACCCCCGTCGGCTCATTCGTGCAATGTGCAAGCTTACACGTGGTTATAAAAGGAGTAGTTTCTGCACATATGAGGCATGTTGCACCAGAGGAAAAGCCTCCTTTCCTTGGCTTAAAAATCAGCTGGGATAAGCTTGCGAAATGCAAAGAACAAGATAGCATTCATTCAAATGCTACGCACCAGAGGAAAAGCCTGCTTTCCTCGGCTTAAAAATCAGTTCGGATAAGCTTGCGAAATGCAAAGAACAAGATAGCATTCATTCAAATGCTACACACTTCAGTCTTAGTTCCGCTCAGTAAAAACACTCACTGGTTGCAAGAACAGGTCAAAAAGCAGCCCAGATCATATTGGGGTTGCACACAGTTGCCAAAAACATGGATGTAAGAAATTACAAACAGACCTTAAAAAGGTTAGATTAGACGGTTAGACAAACCCGTCACTGACTCACGAGTAGACCCCAGCTGCCATACATGCGAATAGACCCCGGTTGGTTTACTCATGAGTAGACCACGTTCGGCTTACTCGCGAGTAGACCATGCTTGGCTGACTCGTGAATAGACCACACTCGGTTTACTCGTGAGTAGACCACGCTAGGCGTACTGGTTAGTAGACCCGGGTTGGCTTACTCGTGAGTAGACCCCGTCGGCTCATTCGTGCAATGTGCAAGCTTACACGTGGTGATAAAAGGCTTAATTTCTGCACATATGAGGCATCTTGCCCCAGAGGAAAAGCCTGCTTTCCTTGGCTTAAAAATCAGCTCGGATAAGCTTGCAAAATGCAAAGAACAAGATGGCATTCATTCAAATGCTACGCACCAGAGGAAAAGCCTGCTTTCCTCGGCTTAAAAATCAGATCGGATAAGCTTTCAAAATGCAAAGAACAAGATAGCATTCATTCAAATGCTACGCACCAGAGGAAAAGCCTGCTTTCCTCGGCTTAAAAATCAGATCGGATAAACTTGCAAAATGCAAAGAACAAGATAGCATTCATTCAAATGCTACACACTTCTTCAGTCTTAGTTCCGCTCAGTAAAAACACTCACTGGTTGCAAGAACAGGTCAAAAAGCATCCCAGATCATATTGGTGTGGCACACAGTTGCCAAAAACATGGATGTAAGAAATTACAAACAGACCTTAAAAAGGTTAGATTAGACGGTTAGACAAACCCGTCAGCGACTCACGAGTAGACCCCAGCTGCCATACATGCGAATAGACCCCGGTTGGTTTACTCATGAGTAGACCACGCTCGGCTTACTCGCGAGTAGACCATGCTTGGCTGACTCATGAGTAGACCACACTCGGTTTACTCGTGAGTAGACCACGCTAGACGTACTGTTTGGTAGACCCGGGTTGGCTTACTCTCGAGTAGACCATGCTTGGCTGTCTCGTGAATAGACCACACTTTGTTTACTCGTGAGTAGACCACGCTAGGTGTACTGGTTAGTAGACCCGGGTTGGCTTACTCGTGAGTAGACCCCCGTCGGCTCATTCGTGCAATGTGCAAGCTTACACGTGGTGATAAAAGGCTTAGTTTCTGCACATATGAGGCATCTTGCCCCAGAGGAAAAGCCTGCTTTCCTCGGCTTAAAAATCAGCTCGGATAAGCTTGCAAAATGCAAAGAACAAGATGGCATTCATTCAAATGCTACGCACCAGAGGAAAAGCCTGCTTTCCTCGGCTTAAAAATCAGCTCGGATAAGCTTGCAAAATGCAAAGAACAAGATGGCATTCATTCAAATGCTACGCACCAGAGGAAAAGCCTGCTTTCCTCGGCTTAAAAATCAGCTCGGATAAGCTTGCAAAATGCAAAGAACAAGATGGCATTCATTCAAATGCTACGCACCAGAGGAAAAGCCTGCTTTCCTCGGCTTAAAAATCAGATCGGATAAGCTTTCAAAATGCAAAGAACAAGATAGCATTCATTCAAATGCTACGCACCAGAGGAAAAGCCTGCTTTCCTCGGCTTAAAAATCAGATCGCATAAGCTTGCGAAATGCAAAGAACAAGATAGCATTCATTCAAATGCTACGCACCAGAGGAAAAGCCTGCTTTCCTCGGCTTAAAAATCAGATCGGATAAACTTGCAAAATGCAAAGAACAAGATAGCATTCATTCAAATGCTACACACTTCTTCAGTCTTAGTTCCGCTCAGTAAAAACACTCACTGGTTGCAAGAACAGGTCAAAAAGCATCCCAGATCATATTGGTGTGGCACACAGTTGCCAAAAACATGGATGTAAGAAATTACAAACAGACCTTAAAAAGGTTAGATTAGACGGTTAGACAAACCCGTCAGCGACTCACGAGTAGACCCCAGCTGCCATACATGCGAATAGACCCCGGTTGGTTTACTCATGAGTAGACCACGTTCGGCTTACTCGCGAGTAGACCATGCTTGGCTGTCTCGTGAATAGACAACACTTTGTTTACTCGTGAGTAGACCACGCTAGGTGTACTGGTTAGTAGACCCGGGTTGGCTTACTCGTGAGTAGACCCCCGTCGGCTCATTCGTGCAATGTGCAAGCTTACACGTGGTTATAAAAGGAGTAGTTTCTGCACATATGAGGCATCTTGCCCCAGAGGAAAAGCCTGCTTTCCTCGGCTTAAAAATCAGATCGGATAAGCTTTCAAAATGCAAAGAACAAGATAGCATTCATTCAAATGCTACGCACCAGAGGAAAAGCCTGCTTTCCTCGGCTTAAAAATCAGATCGGATAAACTTGCAAAATGCAAAGAACAAGATAGCATTCATTCAAATGCTACACACTTCTTCAGTCTTAGTTCCGCTCAGTAAAAACACTCACTGGTTGCAAGAACAGGTCAAAAAGCATCCCAGATCATATTGGTGTGGCACACAGTTGCCAAAAACATGGATGTAAGAAATTACAAACAGACCTTAAAAAGGTTAGATTAGACGGTTAGACAAACCCGTCAGCGACTCACGAGTAGACCCCAGCTGCCATACATGCGAATAGACCCCGGTTGGTTTACTCATGAGTAGACCACGCTCGGCTTACTCGCGAGTAGACCATGCTTGGCTGACTCATGAGTAGACCACACTCGGTTTACTCGTGAGTAGACCACGCTAGACGTACTGTTTGGTAGACCCTGGTTGGCTTACTCTCGAGTAGACCATGCTTGGCTGTCTCGTGAATAGACCACACTTTGTTTACTCGTGAGTAGACCACGCTAGGTGTACTGGTTAGTAGACCCGGGTTGGCTTACTCGTGAGTAGACCCCCGTCGGCTCATTCGTGCAATGTGCAAGCTTACACGTGGTTATAAAAGGAGTAGTTTCTGCACATATGAGGCATGTTGCACCAGAGGAAAAGCCTCCTTTCCTTGGCTTAAAAATCAGCTCGGATAAGCTTGCGAAATGCAAAGAACAAGATAGCATTCATTCAAATGCTACGCACCAGAGGAAAAGCCTGCTTTCCTCGGCTTAAAAATCAGATCGGATAAGCTTGCAAAATGCAAAGAACAAGATAGCATTCATTCAAATGCTACACACTTCTTCAGTCTTAGTTCCGCTCAGTAAAAACACTCACTGGTTGCAAGAACAGGTCAAAAAGCATCCCAGATCATATTGGTGTGGCACACAGTTGCCAAAAACATGGATGTAAGAAATTACAAACAGACCTTAAAAAGGTTAGATTAGACGGTTAGACAAACCCGTCAGCGACTCACGAGTAGACCCCAGCTGCCATACATGCGAATAGACCCCGGTTGGTTTACTCATGAGTAGACCACGCTCGGCTTACTCGCGAGTAGACCATGCTTGGCTGACTCATGAGTAGACCACACTCGGTTTACTCGTGAGTAGACCACGCTAGACGTACTGTTTGGTAGACCCGGGTTGGCTTACTCTCGAGTAGACCATGCTTGGCTGTCTCGTGAATAGACCACACTTTGTTTACTCGTGAGTAGACCACGCTAGGTGTACTGGTTAGTAGACCCGGGTTGGCTTACTCGTGAGTAGACCCCCGTCGGCTCATTCATGCAATGTGCAAGCTTACACGTGGTTATAAAAGGAGTAGTTTCTGCACATATGAGGCATCTTGCCCCAGAGGAAAAGCCTGCTTTCCTCGGCTTAAAAATCAGATCGGATAAGCTTTCAAAATGCAAAGAACAAGATAGCATTCATTCAAATGCTACGCACCAGAGGAAAAGCCTGCTTTCCTCGGCTTAAAAATCAGATCGGATAAACTTGCAAAATGCAAAGAACAAGATAGCATTCATTCAAATGCTACACACTTCTTCAGTCTTAGTTCCGCTCAGTAAAAACACTCACTGGTTGCAAGAACAGGTCAAAAAGCATCCCAGATCATATTGGGGTTGCACACAGTTGCCAAAAACATGGATGTAAGAAATTACAAACAGACCTTAAAAAGGTTAGATTAGACGGTTAGACAAACCCGTCACTGACTCACGAGTAGACCCCAGCTGCCATACATGCGAATAGACCCCGGTTGGTTTACTCATGAGTAGACCACGCTCGGCTTACTCGCGAGTAGACCATGCTTGGCTGACTCATGAGTAGACCACACTCGGTTTACTCGTGAGTAGACCATGCTAGACGTACTGTTTGGTAGACCCGGGTTGGCTTACTCTCGAGTAGACCATGCTTGGCTGTCTCGTGAATAGACCACACTTTGTTTACTCGTGAGTAGACCACGCTAGGTGTACTGGTTAGTAGACCCGGGTTGGCTTACTCGTGAGTAGACCCCCGTCGGCTCATTCGTGCAATGTGCAAGCTTACACGTGGTTATAAAAGGAGTAGTTTCTGCACATATGAGGCATGTTGCACCAGAGGAAAAGCCTGCTTTCCTCGGCTTAAAAATCAGCTCGGATAAGCTTGCGAAATGCAAAGAAGAAGATAGCATTCATTCAAATGCTACACACTTCAGTCTTAGTTCCGCTCAGTAAAAACACTCACTGGTTGCAAGAACAGGTCAAAAAGCATCCCAGATCATATTGGTGTGGCACACAGTTGCCAAAAACATGGATGTAAGAAATTACAAACAGACCTTAAAAAGGTTAGATTAGACGGTTAGACAAACCCGTCACTGACTCACGAGTAGACCCCAGCTGCCATACATGCGAATAGACCCCGGTTAGTTTACTCATGAGTAGACCACGTTCGGCTTACTCGCGAGTAGACCATGCTTGGCTGACTCGTGAATAGACCACACTCGGTTTACTCGTGAGTAGACCACGCTAGGCGTACTGGTTAGTAGACCCGGGTTGGCTTACTCGTGAGTAGACCCCGTCGGTTCATTCGTGCAATGTGCAAGCTTACACGTGGTGATAAAAGGCTTAGTTTCTGCACATATGAGGCATCTTGCCCCTGAGGAAAAGCCTGCTTTCCTTGGCTTAAAAATCAGCTCGGATAAGCTTGCAAAATGCAAAGATGGCATTCATTCAAATGCTACGCACCAGAGGAAAAGCCTGCTTTCCTCGGCTTAAAAATCAGCTCGGATAAGCTTGCGAAATGCAAAGAACAAGATAGCATTCATTCAAATGCTACGCACCAGAGGAAAAGCCTGCTTTCCTCGGCTTAAAAATCAGATCGGATAAACTTGCAAAATGCAAAGAACAAGATAGCATTCATTCAAATGCTACACACTTCTTCAGTCTTAGTTCCGCTCAGTAAAAACACTCACTGGTTGCAAGAACAGGTCAAAAAGCATCCCAGATCATATTGGTGTGGCACACAGTTGCCAAAAACATGGATGTAAGAAATTACAAACAGACCTTAAAAAGGTTAGATTAGACGGTTAGACAAACCCGTCAGCGACTCACGAGTAGACCCCAGCTGCCATACATGCGAATAGACCCCGGTTGGTTTACTCATGAGTAGACCACGTTCGGCTTACTCGCGAGTAGACCATGCTTGGCTGTCTCGTGAATAGACCACACTTTGTTTACTCGTGAGTAGACCACGCTAGGTGTACTGGTTAGTAGACCCGGGTTGGCTTACTCGTGAGTAGACCCCCGTCGGCTCATTCGTGCAATGTGCAAGCTTACACGTGGTTATAAAAGGAGTAGTTTCTGCACATATGAGGCATCTTGCCCCAGAGGAAAAGCCTGCTTTCCTCGGCTTAAAAATCAGATCGGATAAGCTTTCAAAATGCAAAGAACAAGATAGCATTCATTCAAATGCTACGCACCAGAGGAAAAGCCTGCTTTCCTCGGCTTAAAAATCAGATCGGATAAACTTGCAAAATGCAAAGAACAAGATAGCATTCATTCAAATGCTACACACTTCTTCAGTCTTAGTTCCGCTCAGTAAAAACACTCACTGGTTGCAAGAACAGGTCAAAAAGCATCCCAGATCATATTGGTGTGGCACACAGTTGCCAAAAACATGGATGTAAGAAATTACAAACAGACCTTAAAAAGGTTAGATTAGACGGTTAGACAAACCCGTCAGCGACTCACGAGTAGACCCCAGCTGCCATACATGCGAATAGACCCCGGTTGGTTTACTCATGAGTAGACCACGCTCGGCTTACTCGCGAGTAGACCATGCTTGGCTGACTCATGAGTAGACCACACTCGGTTTACTCGTGAGTAGACCACGCTAGACGTACTGTTTGGTAGACCCTGGTTGGCTTACTCTCGAGTAGACCATGCTTGGCTGTCTCGTGAATAGACCACACTTTGTTTACTCGTGAGTAGACCACGCTAGGTGTACTGGTTAGTAGACCCGGGTTGGCTTACTCGTGAGTAGACCCCCGTCGGCTCATTCGTGCAATGTGCAAGCTTACACGTGGTTATAAAAGGAGTAGTTTCTGCACATATGAGGCATGTTGCACCAGAGGAAAAGCCTCCTTTCCTTGGCTTAAAAATCAGCTCGGATAAGCTTGCGAAATGCAAAGAACAAGATAGCATTCATTCAAATGCTACGCACCAGAGGAAAAGCCTGCTTTCCTCGGCTTAAAAATCAGATCGGATAAGCTTGCAAAATGCAAAGAACAAGATAGCATTCATTCAAATGCTACACACTTCTTCAGTCTTAGTTCCGCTCAGTAAAAACACTCACTGGTTGCAAGAACAGGTCAAAAAGCATCCCAGATCATATTGGTGTGGCACACAGTTGCCAAAAACATGGATGTAAGAAATTACAAACAGACCTTAAAAAGGTTAGATTAGACGGTTAGACAAACCCGTCAGCGACTCACGAGTAGACCCCAGCTGCCATACATGCGAATAGACCCCGGTTGGTTTACTCATGAGTAGACCACGCTCGGCTTACTCGCGAGTAGACCATGCTTGGCTGACTCATGAGTAGACCACACTCGGTTTACTCGTGAGTAGACCACGCTAGACGTACTGTTTGGTAGACCCGGGTTGGCTTACTCTCGAGTAGACCATGCTTGGCTGTCCCGTGAATAGACCACACTTTGTTTACTCGTGAGTAGACCACGCTAGGTGTACTGGTTAGTAGACCCGGGTTGGCTTACTCGTGAGTAGACCCCCGTCGGCTCATTCGTGCAATGTGCAAGCTTACACGTGGTTATAAAAGGAGTAGTTTCTGCACATATGAGGCATCTTGCCCCAGAGGAAAAGCCTGCTTTCCTCGGCTTAAAAATCAGATCGGATAAGCTTTCAAAATGCAAAGAACAAGATAGCATTCATTCAAATGCTACGCACCAGAGGAAAAGCCTGCTTTCCTCGGCTTAAAAATCAGATCGGATAAACTTGCAAAATGCAAAGAACAAGATAGCATTCATTCAAATGCTACACACTTCTTCAGTCTTAGTTCCGCTCAGTAAAAACACTCACTGGTTGCAAGAACAGGTCAAAAAGCATCCCAGATCATATTGGGGTTGCACACAGTTGCCAAAAACATGGATGTAAGAAATTACAAACAGACCTTAAAAAGGTTAGATTAGACGGTTAGACAAACCCGTCACTGACTCACGAGTAGACCCCAGCTGCCATACATGCGAATAGACCCCGGTTGGTTTACTCATGAGTAGACCACGCTCGGCTTACTCGCGAGTAGACCATGCTTGGCTGACTCATGAGTAGACCACACTCGGTTTACTCGTGAGTAGACCATGCTAGACGTACTGTTTGGTAGACCCGGGTTGGCTTACTCTCGAGTAGACCATGCTTGGCTGTCTCGTGAATAGACCACACTTTGTTTACTCGTGAGTAGACCACGCTAGGTGTACTGGTTAGTAGACCCGGGTTGGCTTACTCGTGAGTAGACCCCCGTCGGCTCATTCGTGCAATGTGCAAGCTTACACGTGGTTATAAAAGGAGTAGTTTCTGCACATATGAGGCATGTTGCACCAGAGGAAAAGCCTGCTTTCCTCGGCTTAAAAATCAGCTCGGATAAGCTTGCGAAATGCAAAGAAGAAGATAGCATTCATTCAAATGCTACACACTTCAGTCTTAGTTCCGCTCAGTAAAAACACTCACTGGTTGCAAGAACAGGTCAAAAAGCATCCCAGATCATATTGGTGTGGCACACAGTTGCCAAAAACATGGATGTAAGAAATTACAAACAGACCTTAAAAAGGTTAGATTAGACGGTTAGACAAACCCGTCACTGACTCACGAGTAGACCCCAGCTGCCATACATGCGAATAGACCCCGGTTAGTTTACTCATGAGTAGACCACGTTCGGCTTACTCGCGAGTAGACCATGCTTGGCTGACTCGTGAATAGACCACACTCGGTTTACTCGTGAGTAGACCACGCTAGGCGTACTGGTTAGTAGACCCGGGTTGGCTTACTCGTGAGTAGACCCCGTCGGTTCATTCGTGCAATGTGCAAGCTTACACGTGGTGATAAAAGGCTTAGTTTCTGCACATATGAGGCATCTTGCCCCTGAGGAAAAGCCTGCTTTCCTTGGCTTAAAAATCAGCTCGGATAAGCTTGCAAAATGCAAAGATGGCATTCATTCAAATGCTACGCACCAGAGGAAAAGCCTGCTTTCCTCGGCTTAAAAATCAGCTCGGATAAGCTTGCGAAATGCAAAGAACAAGATAGCATTCATTCAAATGCTACGCACCAGAGGAAAAGCCTGCTTTCCTCGGCTTAAAAATCAGATCGGATAAACTTGCAAAATGCAAAGAACAAGATAGCATTCATTCAAATGCTACACACTTCTTCAGTCTTAGTTCCGCTCAGTAAAAACACTCACTGGTTGCAAGAACAGGTCAAAAAGCATCCCAGATCATATTGGTGTGGCACACAGTTGCCAAAAACATGGATGTAAGAAATTACAAACAGACCTTAAAAAGGTTAGATTAGACGGTTAGACAAACCCGTCAGCGACTCACGAGTAGACCCCAGCTGCCATACATGCGAATAGACCCCGGTTGGTTTACTCATGAGTAGACCACGCTCGGCTTACTCGCGAGTAGACCATGCTTGGCTGACTCATGAGTAGACCACACTCGGTTTACTCGTGAGTAGACCACGCTAGACGTACTGTTTGGTAGACCCGGGTTGGCTTACTCTCGAGTAGACCATGCTTGGCTGTCTCGTGAATAGACCACACTTTGTTTGCTCGTGAGTAGACCACGCTAGGTGTACTGGTTAGTAGACCCGGGTTGGCTTACTCGTGAGTAGACCCCCGTCGGCTCATTCGTGCAATGTGCAAGCTTACACGTGGTTATAAAAGGAGTAGTTTCTGCACATATGAGGCATGTTGCACCAGAGGAAAAGCCTCCTTTCCTTGGCTTAAAAATCAGCTGGGATAAGCTTGCGAAATGCAAAGAACAAGATAGCATTCATTCAAATGCTACGCACCAGAGGAAAAGCCTGCTTTCCTCGGCTTAAAAATCAGTTCGGATAAGCTTGCGAAATGCAAAGAACAAGATAGCATTCATTCAAATGCTACACACTTCAGTCTTAGTTCCGCTCAGTAAAAACACTCACTGGTTGCAAGAACAGGTCAAAAAGCAGCCCAGATCATATTGGGGTTGCACACAGTTGCCAAAAACATGGATGTAAGAAATTACAAACAGACCTTAAAAAGGTTAGATTAGACGGTTAGACAAACCCGTCACTGACTCACGAGTAGACCCCAGCTGCCATACATGCGAATAGACCCCGGTTGGTTTACTCATGAGTAGACCACGTTCGGCTTACTCGCGAGTAGACCATGCTTGGCTGACTCGTGAATAGACCACACTCGGTTTACTCGTGAGTAGACCACGCTAGGCGTACTGGTTAGTAGACCCGGGTTGGCTTACTCGTGAGTAGACCCCGTCGGCTCATTCGTGCAATGTGCAAGCTTACACGTGGTGATAAAAGGCTTAATTTCTGCACATATGAGGCATCTTGCCCCAGAGGAAAAGCCTGCTTTCCTTGGCTTAAAAATCAGCTCGGATAAGCTTGCAAAATGCAAAGAACAAGATGGCATTCATTCAAATGCTACGCACCAGAGGAAAAGCCTGCTTTCCTCGGCTTAAAAATCAGATCGGATAAGCTTTCAAAATGCAAAGAACAAGATAGCATTCATTCAAATGCTACGCACCAGAGGAAAAGCCTGCTTTCCTCGGCTTAAAAATCAGATCGGATAAACTTGCAAAATGCAAAGAACAAGATAGCATTCATTCAAATGCTACACACTTCTTCAGTCTTAGTTCCGCTCAGTAAAAACACTCACTGGTTGCAAGAACAGGTCAAAAAGCATCCCAGATCATATTGGTGTGGCACACAGTTGCCAAAAACATGGATGTAAGAAATTACAAACAGACCTTAAAAAGGTTAGATTAGACGGTTAGACAAACCCGTCAGCGACTCACGAGTAGACCCCAGCTGCCATACATGCGAATAGACCCCGGTTGGTTTACTCATGAGTAGACCACGCTCGGCTTACTCGCGAGTAGACCATGCTTGGCTGACTCATGAGTAGACCACACTCGGTTTACTCGTGAGTAGACCACGCTAGACGTACTGTTTGGTAGACCCGGGTTGGCTTACTCTCGAGTAGACCATGCTTGGCTGTCTCGTGAATAGACCACACTTTGTTTACTCGTGAGTAGACCACGCTAGGTGTACTGGTTAGTAGACCCGGGTTGGCTTACTCGTGAGTAGACCCCCGTCGGCTCATTCGTGCAATGTGCAAGCTTACACGTGGTGATAAAAGGCTTAGTTTCTGCACATATGAGGCATCTTGCCCCAGAGGAAAAGCCTGCTTTCCTCGGCTTAAAAATCAGCTCGGATAAGCTTGCAAAATGCAAAGAACAAGATGGCATTCATTCAAATGCTACGCACCAGAGGAAAAGCCTGCTTTCCTCGGCTTAAAAATCAGCTCGGATAAGCTTGCAAAATGCAAAGAACAAGATGGCATTCATTCAAATGCTACGCACCAGAGGAAAAGCCTGCTTTCCTCGGCTTAAAAATCAGCTCGGATAAGCTTGCAAAATGCAAAGAACAAGATGGCATTCATTCAAATGCTACGCACCAGAGGAAAAGCCTGCTTTCCTCGGCTTAAAAATCAGATCGGATAAGCTTTCAAAATGCAAAGAACAAGATAGCATTCATTCAAATGCTACGCACCAGAGGAAAAGCCTGCTTTCCTCGGCTTAAAAATCAGATCGCATAAGCTTTCAAAATGCAAAGAACAAGATAGCATTCATTCAAATGCTACGCACCAGAGGAAAAGCCTGCTTTCCTCGGCTTAAAAATCAGATCGGATAAACTTGCAAAAAGCAAAGAACAAGATAGCATTCATTCAAATGCTACACACTTCTTCAGTCTTAGTTCCGCTCAGTAAAAACACTCACTGGTTGCAAGAACAGGTCAAAAAGCATCCCAGATCATATTGGTGTGGCATACAGTTGCCAAAAACATGGATGTAAGAAATTACAAAAAGACCTTAAAAAGGTTAGATTAGACGGTTAGACAAACCCGTCAGCGACTCACGAGTAGACCCCAGCTGCCATACATGCGAATAGACCCCGGTTGGTTTACTCATGAGTAGACCACGTTCGGCTTACTCGCGAGTAGACCATGCTTGGCTGTCTCGTGAATAGACCACACTTTGTTTACTCGTGAGTAGACCACGCTAGGTGTACTGGTTAGTAGACCCGGGTTGGCTTACTCGTGAGTAGACCCCCGTCGGCTCATTCGTGCAATGTGCAAGCTTACACGTGGTTATAAAAGGAGTAGTTTCTGCACATATGAGGCATCTTGCCCCAGAGGAAAAGCCTGCTTTCCTCGGCTTAAAAATCAGATCGGATAAGCTTTCAAAATGCAAAGAACAAGATAGCATTCATTCAAATGCTACGCACCAGAGGAAAAGCCTGCTTTCCTCGGCTTAAAAATCAGATCGGATAAACTTGCAAAATGCAAAGAACAAGATAGCATTCATTCAAATGCTACACACTTCTTCAGTCTTAGTTCCGCTCAGTAAAAACACTCACTGGTTGCAAGAACAGGTCAAAAAGCATCCCAGATCATATTGGTGTGGCACACAGTTGCCAAAAACATGGATGTAAGAAATTACAAACAGACCTTAAAAAGGTTAGATTAGACGGTTAGACAAACCCGTCAGCGACTCACGAGTAGACCCCAGCTGCCATACATGCGAATAGACCCCGGTTGGTTTACTCATGAGTAGACCACGCTCGGCTTACTCGCGAGTAGACCATGCTTGGCTGACTCATGAGTAGACCACACTCGGTTTACTCGTGAGTAGACCACGCTAGACGTACTGTTTGGTAGACCCGGGTTGGCTTACTCTCGAGTAGACAATGCTTGGCTGTCTCGTGAATAGACCACACTTTGTTTACTCGTGAGTAGACCACGCTAGGTGTACTGGTTAGTAGACCCGGGTTGGCTTACTCGTGAGTAGACCCCCGTCGGCTCATTCGTGCAATGTGCAAGCTTACACGTGGTTATAAAAGGAGTAGTTTCTGCACATATGAGGCATGTTGCACCAGAGGAAAAGCCTGCTTTCCTCGGCTTAAAAATCAGCTCGGATAAGCTTGCGAAATGCAAAGAAGAAGATAGCATTCATTCAAATGCTACACACTTCAGTCTTAGTTCCGCTCAGTAAAAACACTCACTGGTTGCAAGAACAGGTCAAAAAGCATCCCAGATCATATTGGTGTGGCACACAGTTGCCAAAAACATGGATGTAAGAAATTACAAACAGACCTTAAAAAGGTTAGATTAGACGGTTAGACAAACCCGTCACTGACTCACGAGTAGACCCCAGCTGCCATACATGCGAATAGACCCCCGTTGGTTTACTCATGAGTAGACCACGTTCGGCTTACTCGCGAGTAGACCATGCTTGGCTGACTCGTGAATAGACCACACTCGGTTTACTCGTGAGTAGACCACACTAGGCGTACTGGTTAGTAGACCCGGGTTGGCTTACTCGTGAGTAGACCCCGTCGGTTCATTCGTGCAATGTGCAAGCTTACACGTGGTGATAAAAGGCTTAGTTTCTGCACATATGAGGCATCTTGCCCCAGAGGAAAAGCCTGCTTTCCTTGGCTTAAAAATCAGATCGGATAAGCTTGCAAAATGCAAAGAACAAGATAGCATTCATTCAAATGCTACGCACCAGAGGAAAAGCCTGCTTTCCTCGGCTTAAAAATCAGATCGGATAAGCTTTCAAAATGCAAAGAACAAGATAGCATTCATTCAAATGCTACGCACCAGAGGAAAAGCCTGCTTTCCTCGGCTTAAAAATCAGATCGGATAAACTTGCGAAATGCAAAGAACAAGATAGCATTCATTCAAATGCTACACACTTCTTCAGTCTTAGTTCCGCTCAGTAAAAACACTCACTGGTTGCAAGAACAGGTCAAAAAGCAGCCCAGATCATATTGGTGTGGCACACAGTTGCCAAAAACATGGATGTAAGAAATTACAAACAGACCTTAAAAAGGTTAGATTAGACGGTTAGACAAACCCGTCAGCGACTCACGAGTAGACCCCAGCTGCCATACATGCGAATAGACCCCGGTTGGTTTACTCATGAGTAGACCACGCTCGGCTTACTCGCGAGTAGACCATGCTTGGCTGACTCATGAGTAGACCACACTCGGTTTACTCGTGAGTAGACCACGCTAGACGTACTGTTTGGTAGACCCGGGTTGGCTTACTCTCGAGTAGACCATGCTTGGCTGTCTCGTGAATAGACCACACTTTGTTTACTCGTGAGTAGACCACGCTAGGTGTACTGGTTAGTAGACCCGGGTTGGCTTACTCGTGAGTAGACCCCCGTCGGCTCATTCGTGCAATGTGCAAGCTTACACGTGGTTATAAAAGGAGTAGTTTCTGCACATATGAGGCATGTTGCACCAGAGGAAAAGCCTCCTTTCCTTGGCTTAAAAATCAGCTGGGATAAGCTTGCGAAATGCAAAGAACAAGATAGCATTCATTCAAATGCTACGCACCAGAGGAAAAGCCTGCTTTCCTCGGCTTAAAAATCAGTTCGGATAAGCTTGCGAAATGCAAAGAACAAGATAGCATTCATTCAAATGCTACACACTTCAGTCTTAGTTCCGCTCAGTAAAAACACTCACTGGTTGCAAGAACAGGTCAAAAAGCAGCCCAGATCATATTGGGGTTGCACACAGTTGCCAAAAACATGGATGTAAGAAATTACAAACAGACCTTAAAAAGGTTAGATTAGACGGTTAGACAAACCCGTCACTGACTCACGAGTAGACCCCAGCTGCCATACATGCGAATAGACCCCGGTTGGTTTACTCATGAGTAGACCACGTTCGGCTTACTCGCGAGTAGACCATGCTTGGCTGACTCGTGAATAGACCACACTCGGTTTACTCGTGAGTAGACCACGCTAGGCGTACTGGTTAGTAGACCCGGGTTGGCTTACTCGTGAGTAGACCCCGTCGGCTCATTCGTGCAATGTGCAAGCTTACACGTGGTGATAAAAGGCTTAGTTTCTGCACATATGAGGCATCTTGCCCCAGAGGAAAAGCCTGCTTTCCTTGGCTTAAAAATCAGCTCGGATAAGCTTGCAAAATGCAAAGAACAAGATAACATTCATTCAAATGCTACGCACCAGAGGAAAAGCCTGCTTTCCTCGGCTTAAAAATCAGATCGGATAAGCTTTCAAAATGCAAAGAACAAGATAGCATTCATTCAAATGCTACGCACCAGAGGAAAAGCCTGCTTTCCTCGGCTTAAAAATCAGATCGGATAAACTTGCAAAATGCAAAGAACAAGATAGCATTCATTCAAATGCTACACACTTCTTCAGTCTTAGTTCCGCTCAGTAAAAACACTCACTGGTTGCAAGAACAGGTCAAAAAGCATCCCAGATCATATTGGTGTGGCACACAGTTGCCAAAAACATGGATGTAAGAAATTACAAACAGACCTTAAAAAGGTTAGATTAGACGGTTAGACAAACCCGTCAGCGACTCACGAGTAGACCCCAGCTGCCATACATGCGAATAGACCCCGGTTGGTTTACTCATGAGTAGACCACGCTCGGCTTACTCGCGAGTAGACCATGCTTGGCTGACTCATGAGTAGACCACACTCGGTTTACTCGTGAGTAGACCACGCTAGACGTACTGTTTGGTAGACCCGGGTTGGCTTACTCTCGAGTAGACCATGCTTGGCTGTCTCGTGAATAGACCACACTTTGTTTACTCGTGAGTAGACCACGCTAGGTGTACTGGTTAGTAGACCCGGGTTGGCTTACTCGTGAGTAGACCCCCGTCGGCTCATTCGTGCAATGTGCAAGCTTACACGTGGTTATAAAAGGAGTAGTTTCTGCACATATGAGGCATGTTGCACCAGAGGAAAAGCCTCCTTTCCTTGGCTTAAAAATCAGCTCGGATAAGCTTGCGAAATGCAAAGAACAAGATAGCATTCATTCAAATGCTACGCACCAGAGGAAAAGCCTGCTTTCCTCGGCTTAAAAATCAGATCGGATAAACTTGCAAAATGCAAAGAACAAGATAGCATTCATTCAAATGCTACACACTTCTTCAGTCTTAGTTCCGCTCAGTAAAAACACTCACTGGTTGCAAGAACAGGTCAAAAAGCATCCCAGATCATATTGGTGTGGCACACAGTTGCCAAAAACATGGATGTAAGAAATTACAAACAGACCTTAAAAAGGTTAGATTAGACGGTTAGACAAACCCGTCAGCGACTCACGAGTAGACCCCAGCTGCCATACATGCGAATAGACCCCGGTTGGTTTACTCATGAGTAGACCACGCTCGGCTTACTCACGAGTAGACCATGCTTGGCTGACTCATGAGTAGACCACACTCGGTTTACTCGTGAGTAGACCACGCTAGACGTACTGTTTGGTAGACCCGGGTTGGCTTACTCTCGAGTAGACCATGCTTGGCTGTCTCGTGAATAGACCACACTTTGTTTACTCGTGAGTAGACCACGCTAGGTGTACTGGTTAGTAGACCCGGGTTGGCTTACTCGTGAGTAGACCCCCGTCGGCTCATTCGTGCAATGTGCAAGCTTACACGTGGTTATAAAAGGAGTAGTTTCTGCACATATGAGGCATCTTGCCCCAGAGGAAAAGCCTGCTTTCCTCGGCTTAAAAATCAGATCGGATAAGCTTTCAAAATGCAAAGAACAAGATAGCATTCATTCAAATGCTACGCACCAGAGGAAAAGCCTGCTTTCCTCGGCTTAAAAATCAGATCGGATAAACTTGCAAAATGCAAAGAACAAGATAGCATTCATTCAAATGCTACACACTTCTTCAGTCTTAGTTCCGCTCAGTAAAAACACTCACTGGTTGCAAGAACAGGTCAAAAAGCATCCCAGATCATATTGGGGTTGCACACAGTTGCCAAAAACATGGATGTAAGAAATTACAAACAGACCTTAAAAAGGTTAGATTAGACGGTTAGACAAACCCGTCACTGACTCACGAGTAGACCCCAGCTGCCATACATGCGAATAGACCCCGGTTGGTTTACTCATGAGTAGACCACGCTCGGCTTACTCGCGAGTAGACCATGCTTGGCTGACTCATGAGTAGACCACACTCGGTTTACTCGTGAGTAGACCATGCTAGACGTACTGTTTGGTAGACCCGGGTTGGCTTACTCTCGAGTAGACCATGCTTGGCTGTCTCGTGAATAGACCACATTTTGTTTACTCGTGAGTAGACCACGCTAGGTGTACTGGTTAGTAGACCCGGGTTGGCTTACTCGTGAGTAGACCCCCGTCGGCTCATTCGTGCAATGTGCAAGCTTACACGTGGTTATAAAAGGAGTAGTTTCTGCACATATGAGGCATGTTGCACCAGAGGAAAAGCCTGCTTTCCTCGGCTTAAAAATCAGCTCGGATAAGCTTGCGAAATGCAAAGAAGAAGATAGCATTCATTCAAATGCTACACACTTCAGTCTTAGTTCCGCTCAGTAAAAACACTCACTGGTTGCAAGAACAGGTCAAAAAGCATCCCAGATCATATTGGTGTGGCACACAGTTGCCAAAAACATGGATGTAAGAAATTACAAACAGACCTTAAAAAGGTTAGATTAGACGGTTAGACAAACCCGTCACTGACTCACGAGTAGACCCCAGCTGCCATACATGCGAATAGACCCCGGTTAGTTTACTCATGAGTAGACCACGTTCGGCTTACTCGCGAGTAGACCATGCTTGGCTGACTCGTGAATAGACCACACTCGGTTTACTCGTGAGTAGACCACGCTAGGCGTACTGGTTAGTAGACCCGGGTTGGCTTACTCGTGAGTAGACCCCGTCGGTTCATTCGTGCAATGTGCAAGCTTACACGTGGTGATAAAAGGCTTAGTTTCTGCACATATGAGGCATCTTGCCCCTGAGGAAAAGCCTGCTTTCCTTGGCTTAAAAATCAGCTCGGATAAGCTTGCAAAATGCAAAGATGGCATTCATTCAAATGCTACGCACCAGAGGAAAAGCCTGCTTTCCTCGGCTTAAAAATCAGCTCGGATAAGCTTGCGAAATGCAAAGAACAAGATAGCATTCATTCAAATGCTACGCACCAGAGGAAAAGCCTGCTTTCCTCGGCTTAAAAATCAGATCGGATAAGCTTTCAAAATGCAAAGAACAAGATAGCATTCATTCAAATGCTACGCACCAGAGGAAAAGCCTGCTTTCCTCGGCTTAAAAATCAGATCGGATAAACTTGCAAAATGCAAAGAACAAGATAGCATTCATTCAAATGCTACACACTTCTTCAGTCTTAGTTCCGCTCAGTAAAAACACTCACTGGTTGCAAGAACAGGTCAAAAAGCATCCCAGATCATATTGGTGTGGCACACAGTTGCCAAAAACATGGATGTAAGAAATTACAAACAGACCTTAAAAAGGTTAGATTAGACGGTTAGACAAACCCGTCAGCGACTCACGAGTAGACCCCAGCTGCCATACATGCGAATAGACCCCGGTTGGTTTACTCATGAGTAGACCACGCTCGGCTTACTCGCGAGTAGACCATGCTTGGCTGACTCATGAGTAGACCACACTCGGTTTACTCGTGAGTAGACCACGCTAGACGTACTGTTTGGTAGACCCGGGTTGGCTTACTCTCGAGTAGACCATGCTTGGCTGTCTCGTGAATAGACCACACTTTGTTTACTCGTGAGTAGACCACGCTAGGTGTACTGGTTAGTAGACCCGGGTTGGCTTACTCGTGAGTAGACCCCCGTCGGCTCATTCGTGCAATGTGCAAGCTTACACGTGGTTATAAAAGGAGTAGTTTCTGCACATATGAGGCATGTTGCACCAGAGCAAAAGCCTCCTTTCCTTGGCTTAAAAATCAGCTCGGATAAGCTTGCGAAATGCAAAGAACAAGATAGCATTCATTCAAATGCTACGCACCAGAGGAAAAGCCTGCTTTCCTCGGCTTAAAAATCAGATCGGATAAACTTGCAAAATGCAAAGAACAAGATAGCATTCATTCAAATGCTACACACTTCTTCAGTCTTAGTTCCGCTCAGTAAAAACACTCACTGGTTGCAAGAACAGGTCAAAAAGCATCCCAGATCATATTGGTGTGGCACACAGTTGCCAAAAACATGGATGTAAGAAATTACAAACAGACCTTAAAAAGGTTAGATTAGACGGTTAGACAAACCCGTCAGCGACTCACGAGTAGACCCCAGCTGCCATACATGCGAATAGACCCCGGTTGGTTTACTCATGAGTAGACCACGCTCGGCTTACTCACGAGTAGACCATGCTTGGCTGACTCATGAGTAGACCACACTCGGTTTACTCGTGAGTAGACCACGCTAGACGTACTGTTTGGTAGACCCGGGTTGGCTTACTCTCGAGTAGACCATGCTTGGCTGTCTCGTGAATAGACCACACTTTGTTTACTCGTGAGTAGACCACGCTAGGTGTACTGGTTAGTAGACCCGGGTTGGCTTACTCGTGAGTAGACCCCCGTCGGCTCATTCGTGCAATGTGCAAGCTTACACGTGGTTATAAAAGGAGTAGTTTCTGCACATATGAGGCATGTTGCACCAGAGGAAAAGCCTGCTTTCCTCGGCTTAAAAATCAGCTCGGATAAGCTTGCGAAATGCAAAGAAGAAGATAGCATTCATTCAAATGCTACACACTTCAGTCTTAGTTCCGCTCAGTAAAAACACTCACTGGTTGCAAGAACAGGTCAAAAAGCATCCCAGATCATATTGGTGTGGCACACAGTTGCCAAAAACATGGATGTAAGAAATTACAAACAGACCTTAAAAAGGTTAGATTAGACGGTTAGACAAACCCGTCACTGACTCACGAGTAGACCCCAGCTGCCATACATGCGAATAGACCCCCGTTGGTTTACTCATGAGTAGACCACGTTCGGCTTACTCGCGAGTAGACCATGCTTGGCTGACTCGTGAATAGACCACACTCGGTTTACTCGTGAGTAGACCACACTAGGCGTACTGGTTAGTAGACCCGGGTTGGCTTACTCGTGAGTAGACCCCGTCGGTTCATTCGTGCAATGTGCAAGCTTACACGTGGTGATAAAAGGCTTAGTTTCTGCACATATGAGGCATCTTGCCCCAGAGGAAAAGCCTGCTTTCCTTGGCTTAAAAATCAGCTCGGATAAGCTTGCAAAATGCAAAGAACAAGATAGCATTCATTCAAATGCTACGCACCAGAGGAAAAGCCTGCTTTCCTCGGCTTAAAAATCAGATCGGATAAGCTTTCAAAATGCAAAGAACAAGATAGCATTCATTCAAATGCTACGCACCAGAGGAAAAGCCTGCTTTCCTCGGCTTAAAAATCAGATCGGATAAACTTGCAAAATGCAAAGAACAAGATAGCATTCATTCAAATGCTACACACTTCTTCAGTCTTAGTTCCGCTCAGTAAAAACACTCACTGGTTGCAAGAACAGGTCAAAAAGCATCCCAGATCATATTGGTGTGGCACACAGTTGCCAAAAACATGGATGTAAGAAATTACAAACAGACCTTAAAAAGGTTAGATTAGACGGTTAGACAAACCCGTCAGCGACTCACGAGTAGACCCCAGCTGCCATACATGCGAATAGACCCCGGTTGGTTTACTCATGAGTAGACCACGCTCGGCTTACTCGCGAGTAGACCATGCTTGGCTGACTCATGAGTAGACCACACTCGGTTTACTCGTGAGTAGACCACGCTAGACGTACTGTTTGGTAGACCCGGGTTGGCTTACTCTCGAGTAGACCATGCTTGGCTGTCTCGTGAATAGACCACACTTTGTTTACTCGTGAGTAGACCACGCTAGGTGTACTGGTTAGTAGACCCGGGTTGGCTTACTCGTGAGTAGACCCCCGTCGGCTCATTCGTGCAATGTGCAAGCTTACACGTGGTTATAAAAGGAGTAGTTTCTGCACATATGAGGCATGTTGCACCAGAGGAAAAGCCTCCTTTCCTTGGCTTAAAAATCAGCTCGGATAAGCTTGCGAAATGCAAAGAACAAGATAGCATTCATTCAAATGCTACGCACCAGAGGAAAAGCCTGCTTTCCTCGGCTTAAAAATCAGATCGGATAAGCTTGCAAAATGCAAAGAACAAGATAGCATTCATTCAAATGCTACACACTTCTTCAGTCTTAGTTCCGCTCAGTAAAAACACTCACTGGTTGCAAGAACAGGTCAAAAAGCATCCCAGATCATATTGGTGTGGCACACAGTTGCCAAAAACATGGATGTAAGAAATTACAAACAGACCTTAAAAAGGTTAGATTAGACGGTTAGACAAACCCGTCAGCGACTCACGAGTAGACCCCAGCTGCCATACATGCGAATAGACCCCGGTTGGTTTACTCATGAGTAGACCACGCTCGGCTTACTCGCGAGTAGACCATGCTTGGCTGACTCATGAGTAGACCACACTCGGTTTACTCGTGAGTAGACCACGCTAGACGTACTGTTTGGTAGACCCGGGTTGGCTTACTCTCGAGTAGACCATGCTTGGCTGTCTCGTGAATAGACCACACTTTGTTTACTCGTGAGTAGACCACGCTAGGTGTACTGGTTAGTAGACCCGGGTTGGCTTACTCGTGAGTAGACCCCCGTCGGCTCATTCGTGCAATGTGCAAGCTTACACGTGGTTATAAAAGGAGTAGTTTCTGCACATATGAGGCATCTTGCCCCAGAGGAAAAGCCTGCTTTCCTCGGCTTAAAAATCAGATCGGATAAGCTTTCAAAATGCAAAGAACAAGATAGCATTCATTCAAATGCTACGCACCAGAGGAAAAGCCTGCTTTCCTCGGCTTAAAAATCAGATCGGATAAACTTGCAAAATGCAAAGAACAAGATAGCATTCATTCAAATGCTACACACTTCTTCAGTCTTAGTTCCGCTCAGTAAAAACACTCACTGGTTGCAAGAACAGGTCAAAAAGCATCCCAGATCATATTGGGGTTGCACACAGTTGCCAAAAACATGGATGTAAGAAATTACAAACAGACCTTAAAAAGGTTAGATTAGACGGTTAGACAAACCCGTCACTGACTCACGAGTAGACCCCAGCTGCCATACATGCGAATAGACCCCGGTTGGTTTACTCATGAGTAGACCACGCTCGGCTTACTCGCGAGTAGACCATGCTTGGCTGACTCATGAGTAGACCACACTCGGTTTACTCGTGAGTAGACCATGCTAGACGTACTGTTTGGTAGACCCGGGTTGGCTTACTCTCGAGTAGACCATGCTTGGCTGTCTCGTGAATAGACCACACTTTGTTTACTCGTGAGTAGACCACGCTAGGTGTACTGGTTAGTAGACCCGGGTTGGCTTACTCGTGAGTAGACCCCCGTCGGCTCATTCGTGCAATGTGCAAGCTTACACGTGGTTATAAAAGGAGTAGTTTCTGCACATATGAGGCATGTTGCACCAGAGGAAAAGCCTGCTTTCCTCGGCTTAAAAATCAGCTCGGATAAGCTTGCGAAATGCAAAGAAGAAGATAGCATTCATTCAAATGCTACACACTTCAGTCTTAGTTCCGCTCAGTAAAAACACTCACTGGTTGCAAGAACAGGTCAAAAAGCATCCCAGATCATATTGGTGTGGCACACAGTTGCCAAAAACATGGATGTAAGAAATTACAAACAGACCTTAAAAAGGTTAGATTAGACGGTTAGACAAACCCGTCACTGACTCACGAGTAGACCCCAGCTGCCATACATGCGAATAGACCCCGGTTAGTTTACTCATGAGTAGACCACGTTCGGCTTACTCGCGAGTAGACCATGCTTGGCTGACTCGTGAATAGACCACACTCGGTTTACTCGTGAGTAGACCACGCTAGGCGTACTGGTTAGTAGACCCGGGTTGGCTTACTCGTGAGTAGACCCCGTCGGTTCATTCGTGCAATGTGCAAGCTTACACGTGGTGATAAAAGGCTTAGTTTCTGCACATATGAGGCATCTTGCCCCTGAGGAAAAGCCTCCTTTCCTTGGCTTAAAAATCAGCTCGGATAAGCTTGCAAAATGCAAAGATGGCATTCATTCAAATGCTACGCACCAGAGGAAAAGCCTGCTTTCCTCGGCTTAAAAATCAGCTCGGATAAGCTTGCGAAATGCAAAGAACAAGATAGCATTCATTCAAATGCTACGCACCAGAGGAAAAGCCTGCTTTCCTCGGCTTAAAAATCAGATCGGATAAACTTGCAAAATGCAAAGAACAAGATAGCATTCATTCAAATGCTACACACTTCTTCAGTCTTAGTTCCGCTCAGTAAAAACACTCACTGGTTGCAAGAACAGGTCAAAAAGCATCCCAGATCATATTGGTGTGGCACACAGTTGCCAAAAACATGGATGTAAGAAATTACAAACAGACCTTAAAAAGGTTAGATTAGACGGTTAGACAAACCCGTCAGCGACTCACGAGTAGACCCCAGCTGCCATACATGCGAATAGACCCCGGTTGGTTTACTCATGAGTAGACCACGCTCGGCTTACTCACGAGTAGACCATGCTTGGCTGACTCATGAATAGACCACACTCGGTTTACTCGTGAGTAGACCACGCTAGACGTACTGTTTGGTAGACCCGGGTTGGCTTACTCTCGAGTAGACCATGCTTGGCTGTCTCGTGAATAGACCACACTTTGTTTGCTCGTGAGTAGACCACGCTAGGTGTACTGGTTAGTAGACCCGGGTTGGCTTACTCGTGAGTAGACCCCCGTCGGCTCATTCGTGCAATGTGCAAGCTTACACGTGGTTATAAAAGGAGTAGTTTCTGCACATATGAGGCATGTTGCACCAGAGGAAAAGCCTCCTTTCCTTGGCTTAAAAATCAGCTGGGATAAGCTTGCGAAATGCAAAGAACAAGATAGCATTCATTCAAATGCTACGCACCAGAGGAAAAGCCTGCTTTCCTCGGCTTAAAAATCAGTTCGGATAAGCTTGCGAAATGCAAAGAACAAGATAGCATTCATTCAAATGCTACACACTTCAGTCTTAGTTCCGCTCAGTAAAAACACTCACTGGTTGCAAGAACAGGTCAAAAAGCAGCCCAGATCATATTGGGGTTGCACACAGTTGCCAAAAACATGGATGTAAGAAATTACAAACAGACCTTAAAAAGGTTAGATTAGACGGTTAGACAAACCCGTCACTGACTCACGAGTAGACCCCAGCTGCCATACATGCGAATAGACCCCGGTTGGTTTACTCATGAGTAGACCACGTTCGGCTTACTCGCGAGTAGACCATGCTTGGCTGACTCGTGAATAGACCACACTCGGTTTACTCGTGAGTAGACCACGCTAGGCGTACTGGTTAGTAGACCCGGGTTGGCTTACTCGTGAGTAGACCCCGTCGGCTCATTCGTGCAATGTGCAAGCTTACACGTGGTGATAAAAGGCTTAATTTCTGCACATATGAGGCATCTTGCCCCAGAGGAAAAGCCTGCTTTCCTTGGCTTAAAAATCAGCTCGGATAAGCTTGCAAAATGCAAAGAACAAGATGGCATTCATTCAAATGCTACGCACCAGAGGAAAAGCCTGCTTTCCTCGGCTTAAAAATCAGATCGGATAAGCTTTCAAAATGCAAAGAACAAGATAGCATTCATTCAAATGCTACGCACCAGAGGAAAAGCCTGCTTTCCTCGGCTTAAAAATCAGATCGGATAAACTTGCAAAATGCAAAGAACAAGATAGCATTCATTCAAATGCTACACACTTCTTCAGTCTTAGTTCCGCTCAGTAAAAACACTCACTGGTTGCAAGAACAGGTCAAAAAGCATCCCAGATCATATTGGTGTGGCACACAGTTGCCAAAAACATGGATGTAAGAAATTACAAACAGACCTTAAAAAGGTTAGATTAGACGGTTAGACAAACCCGTCAGCGACTCACGAGTAGACCCCAGCTGCCATACATGCGAATAGACCCCGGTTGGTTTACTCATGAGTAGACCACGCTCGGCTTACTCGCGAGTAGACCATGCTTGGCTGACTCATGAGTAGACCACACTCGGTTTACTCGTGAGTAGACCACGCTAGACGTACTGTTTGGTAGACCCGGGTTGGCTTACTCTCGAGTAGACCATGCTTGGCTGTCTCGTGAATAGACCACACTTTGTTTACTCGTGAGTAGACCACGCTAGGTGTACTGGTTAGTAGACCCGGGTTGGCTTACTCGTGAGTAGACCCCCGTCGGCTCATTCGTGCAATGTGCAAGCTTACACGTGGTGATAAAAGGCTTAGTTTCTGCACATATGAGGCATCTTGCCCCAGAGGAAAAGCCTGCTTTCCTCGGCTTAAAAATCAGCTCGGATAAGCTTGCAAAATGCAAAGAACAAGATGGCATTCATTCAAATGCTACGCACCAGAGGAAAAGCCTGCTTTCCTCGGCTTAAAAATCAGCTCGGATAAGCTTGCAAAATGCAAAGAACAAGATGGCATTCATTCAAATGCTACGCACCAGAGGAAAAGCCTGCTTTCCTCGGCTTAAAAATCAGCTCGGATAAGCTTGCAAAATGCAAAGAACAAGATGGCATTCATTCAAATGCTACGCACCAGAGGAAAAGCCTGCTTTCCTCGGCTTAAAAATCAGATCGGATAAGCTTTCAAAATGCAAAGAACAAGATAGCATTCATTCAAATGCTACGCACCAGAGGAAAAGCCTGCTTTCCTCGGCTTAAAAATCAGATCGGATAAACTTGCAAAATGCAAAGAACAAGATAGCATTCATTCAAATGCTACACACTTCTTCAGTCTTAGTTCCGCTCAGTAAAAACACTCACTGGTTGCAAGAACAGGTCAAAAAGCATCCCAGATCATATTGGTGTGGCATACAGTTGCCAAAAACATGGATGTAAGAAATTACAAAAAGACCTTAAAAAGGTTAGATTAGACGGTTAGACAAACCCGTCAGCGACTCACGAGTAGACCCCAGCTGCCATACATGCGAATAGACCCCGGTTGGTTTACTCATGAGTAGACCACGTTCGGCTTACTCGCGAGTAGACCATGCTTGGCTGTCTCGTGAATAGACCACACTTTGTTTACTCGTGAGTAGACCACGCTAGGTGTACTGGTTAGTAGACCCGGGTTGGCTTACTCGTGAGTAGACCCCCGTCGGCTCATTCGTGCAATGTGCAAGCTTACACGTGGTTATAAAAGGAGTAGTTTCTGCACATATGAGGCATCTTGCCCCAGAGGAAAAGCCTGCTTTCCTCGGCTTAAAAATCAGATCGGATAAGCTTTCAAAATGCAAAGAACAAGATAGCATTCATTCAAATGCTACGCACCAGAGGAAAAGCCTGCTTTCCTCGGCTTAAAAATCAGATCGGATAAACTTGCAAAATGCAAAGAACAAGATAGCATTCATTCAAATGCTACACACTTCTTCAGTCTTAGTTCCGCTCAGTAAAAACACTCACTGGTTGCAAGAACAGGTCAAAAAGCATCCCAGATCATATTGGTGTGGCACACAGTTGCCAAAAACATGGATGTAAGAAATTACAAACAGACCTTAAAAAGGTTAGATTAGACAGTTAGACAAACCCGTCAGCGACTCACGAGTAGACCCCAGCTGCCATACATGCGAATAGACCCCGGTTGGTTTACTCATGAGTAGACCACGCTCGGCTTACTCGCGAGTAGACCATGCTTGGCTGACTCATGAGTAGACCACACTCAGTTTACTCGTGAGTAGACCACGCTAGACGTACTGTTTGGTAGACCCGGGTTGGCTTACTCTCGAGTAGACCATGCTTGGCTGTCTCGTGAATAGACCACACTTTGTTTACTCGTGAGTAGACCACGCTAGGTGTACTGGTTAGTAGACCCGGGTTGGCTTACTCGTGAGTAGACCCCCGTCGGCTCATTCGTGCAATGTGCAAGCTTACACGTGGTTATAAAAGGAGTAGTTTCTGCACATATGAGGCATCTTGCCCCAGAGGAAAAGCCTGCTTTCCTCGGCTTAAAAATCAGATCGGATAAGCTTTCAAAATGCAAAGAACAAGATAGCATTCATTCAAATGCTACGCACCAGAGGAAAAGCCTGCTTTCCTCGGCTTAAAAATCAGATCGGATAAACTTGCAAAATGCAAAGAACAAGATAGCATTCATTCAAATGCTACACACTTCTTCAGTCTTAGTTCCGCTCAGTAAAAACACTCACTGGTTGCAAGAACAGGTCAAAAAGCATCCCAGATCATATTGGTGTGGCACACAGTTGCCAAAAACATGGATGTAAGAAATTACAAACAGACCTTAAAAAGGTTAGATTAGACGGTTAGACAAACCCGTCAGCGACTCACGAGTAGACCCCAGCTGCCATACATGCGAATAGACCCCGGTTGGTTTACTCATGAGTAGACCACGCTCGGCTTACTCGCGAGTAGACCATGCTTGGCTGACTCATGAGTAGACCACACTCGGTTTACTCGTGAGTAGACCACGCTAGACGTACTGTTTGGTAGACCCGGGTTGGCTTACTCTCGAGTAGACAATGCTTGGCTGTCTCGTGAATAGACCACACTTTGTTTACTCGTGAGTAGACCACGCTAGGTGTACTGGTTAGTAGACCCGGGTTGGCTTACTCGTGAGTAGACCCCCGTCGGCTCATTCGTGCAATGTGCAAGCTTACACGTGGTTATAAAAGGAGTAGTTTCTGCACATATGAGGCATGTTGCACCAGAGGAAAAGCCTGCTTTCCTCGGCTTAAAAATCAGTTCGGATAAGCTTGCGAAATGCAAAGAACAAGATAGCATTCATTCAAATGCTACACACTTCAGTCTTAGTTCCGCTCAGTAAAAACACTCACTGGTTGCAAGAACAGGTCAAAAAGCAGCCCAGATCATATTGGGGTTGCACACAGTTGCCAAAAACATGGATGTAAGAAATTACAAACAGACCTTAAAAAGGTTAGATTAGACGGTTAGACAAACCCGTCACTGACTCACGAGTAGACCCCAGCTGCCATACATGCGAATAGACCCCGGTTGGTTTACTCATGAGTAGACCACGTTCGGCTTACTCGCGAGTAGACCATGCTTGGCTGACTCGTGAATAGACCACACTCGGTTTACTCGTGAGTAGACCACGCTAGGCGTACTGGTTAGTAGACCCGGGTTGGCTTACTCGTGAGTAGACCCCGTCGGCTCATTCGTGCAATGTGCAAGCTTACACGTGGTGATAAAAGGCTTAGTTTCTGCACATATGAGGCATCTTGCCCCAGAGGAAAAGCCTGCTGTCCTTGGCTTAAAAATCAGCTCGGATAAGCTTGCAAAATGCAAAGAACAAGATAACATTCATTCAAATGCTACGCACCAGAGGAAAAGCCTGCTTTCCTCGGCTTAAAAATCAGCTCGGATAAGCTTGCAAAATGCAAAGAACAAGATGGCATTCATTCAAATGCTACGCACCAGAGGAAAAGCCTGCTTTCCTCGGCTTAAAAATCAGCTCGGATAAGCTTGCAAAATGCAAAGAACAAGATGGCATTCATTCAAATGCTACGCACCAGAGGAAAAGCCTGCTTTCCTCGGCTTAAAAATCAGATCGGATAAGCTTTCAAAATGCAAAGAACAAGATAGCATTCATTCAAATGCTACGCACCAGAGGAAAAGCCTGCTTTCCTCGGCTTAAAAATCAGATCGGATAAACTTGCGAAATGCAAAGAACAAGATAGCATTCATTCAAATGCTACACACTTCTTCAGTCTTAGTTCCGCTCAGTAAAAACACTCACTGGTTGCAAGAACAGGTCAAAAAGCATCCCAGATCATATTGGTGTGGCACACAGTTGCCAAAAACATGGATGTAAGAAATTACAAACAGACCTTAAAAAGGTTAGATTAGACGGTTAGACAAACCCGTCAGCGACTCACGAGTAGACCCCAGCTGCCATACATGCGAATAGACCCCGGTTGGTTTACTCATGAGTAGACCACGCTCGGCTTACTCGCGAGTAGACCATGCTTGGCTGACTCATGAGTAGACCACACTCGGTTTACTCGTGAGTAGACCACGCTAGACGTACTGTTTGGTAGACCCGGGTTGGCTTACTCTCGAGTAGACCATGCTTGGCTGTCTCGTGAATAGACCACACTTTGTTTACTCGTGAGTAGACCACGCTAGGTGTACTGGTTAGTAGACCCGGGTTGGCTTACTCGTGAGTAGACCCCCGTCGGCTCATTCGTGCAATGTGCAAGCTTACACGTGGTTATAAAAGGAGTAGTTTCTGCACATATGAGGCATGTTGCACCAGAGGAAAAGCCTCCTTTCCTTGGCTTAAAAATCAGCTCGGATAAGCTTGCGAAATGCAAAGAACAAGATAGCATTCATTCAAATGCTACGCACCAGAGGAAAAGCCTGCTTTCCTCGGCTTAAAAATCAGATCGGATAAACTTGCAAAATGCAAAGAACAAGATAGCATTCATTCAAATGCTACACACTTCTTCAGTCTTAGTTCCGCTCAGTAAAAACACTCACTGGTTGCAAGAACAGGTCAAAAAGCATCCCAGATCATATTGGTGTGGCACACAGTTGCCAAAAACATGGATGTAAGAAATTACAAACAGACCTTAAAAAGGTTAGATTAGACGGTTAGACAAACCCGTCAGCGACTCACGAGTAGACCCCAGCTGCCATACATGCGAATAGACCCCGGTTGGTTTACTCATGAGTAGACCACGCTCGGCTTACTCACGAGTAGACCATGCTTGGCTGACTCATGAGTAGACCACACTCGGTTTACTCGTGAGTAGACCACGCTAGACGTACTGTTTGGTAGACCCGGGTTGGCTTACTCTCGAGTAGACCATGCTTGGCTGTCTCGTGAATAGACCACACTTTGTTTACTCGTGAGTAGACCACGCTAGGTGTACTGGTTAGTAGACCCGGGTTGGCTTACTCGTGAGTAGACCCCCGTCGGCTCATTCGTGCAATGTGCAAGCTTACACGTGGTTATAAAAGGAGTAGTTTCTGCACATATGAGGCATGTTGCACCAGAGGAAAAGCCTGCTTTCCTCGGCTTAAAAATCAGCTCGGATAAGCTTGCGAAATGCAAAGAAGAAGATAGCATTCATTCAAATGCTACACACTTCAGTCTTAGTTCCGCTCAGTAAAAACACTCACTGGTTGCAAGAACAGGTCAAAAAGCATCCCAGATCATATTGGTGTGGCACACAGTTGCCAAAAACATGGATGTAAGAAATTACAAACAGACCTTAAAAAGGTTAGATTAGACGGTTAGACAAACCCGTCACTGACTCACGAGTAGACCCCAGCTGCCATACATGCGAATAGACCCCCATTGGTTTACTCATGAGTAGACCACGTTCGGCTTACTCGCGAGTAGACCATGCTTGGCTGACTCGTGAATAGACCACACTCGGTTTACTCGTGAGTAGACCACACTAGGCGTACTGGTTAGTAGACCCGGGTTGGCTTACTCGTGAGTAGACCCCGTCGGTTCATTCGTGCAATGTGCAAGCTTACACGTGGTGATAAAAGGCTTAGTTTCTGCACATATGAGGCATCTTGCCCCAGAGGAAAAGCCTGCTTTCCTTGGCTTAAAAATCAGCTCGGATAAGCTTGCAAAATGCAAAGAACAAGATAGCATTCATTCAAATGCTACGCACCAGAGGAAAAGCCTGCTTTCCTCGGCTTAAAAATCAGATCGGATAAGCTTTCAAAATGCAAAGAACAAGATAGCATTCATTCAAATGCTACGCACCAGAGGAAAAGCCTGCTTTCCTCGGCTTAAAAATCAGATCGGATAAACTTGCAAAATGCAAAGAACAAGATAGCATTCATTCAAATGCTACACACTTCTTCAGTCTTAGTTCCGCTCAGTAAAAACACTCACTGGTTGCAAGAACAGGTCAAAAAGCATCCCAGATCATATTGGTGTGGCACACAGTTGCCAAAAACATGGATGTAAGAAATTACAAACAGACCTTAAAAAGGTTAGATTAGACGGTTAGACAAACCCGTCAGCGACTCACGAGTAGACCCCAGCTGCCATACATGCGAATAGACCCCGGTTGGTTTACTCATGAGTAGACCACGCTCGGCTTACTCGCGAGTAGACCATGCTTGGCTGACTCATGAGTAGACCACACTCGGTTTACTCGTGAGTAGACCACGCTAGACGTACTGTTTGGTAGACCCGGGTTGGCTTACTCTCGAGTAGACCATGCTTGGCTGTCTCGTGAATAGACCACACTTTGTTTACTCGTGAGTAGACCACGCTAGGTGTACTGGTTAGTAGACCCGGGTTGGCTTACTCGTGAGTAGACCCCCGTCGGCTCATTCGTGCAATGTGCAAGCTTACACGTGGTTATAAAAGGAGTAGTTTCTGCACATATGAGGCATCTTGCCCCAGAGGAAAAGCCTGCTTTCCTCGGCTTAAAAATCAGATCGGATAAGCTTTCAAAATGCAAAGAACAAGATAGCATTCATTCAAATGCTACGCACCAGAGGAAAAGCCTGCTTTCCTCGGCTTAAAAATCAGATCGGATAAACTTGCAAAATGCAAAGAACAAGATAGCATTCATTCAAATGCTACACACTTCTTCAGTCTTAGTTCCGCTCAGTAAAAACACTCACTGGTTGCAAGAACAGGTCAAAAAGCATCCCAGATCATATTGGTGTGGCACACAGTTGCCAAAAACATGGATGTAAGAAATTACAAACAGACCTTAAAAAGGTTAGATTAGACGGTTAGACAAACCCGTCAGCGACTCACGAGTAGACCCCAGCTGCCATACATGCGAATAGACCCCGGTTGGTTTACTCATGAGTAGACCACGCTCAGCTTACTCGCGAGTAGACCATGCTTGGCTGACTCATGAGTAGACCACACTCGGTTTACTCGTGAGTAGACCACGCTAGACGTACTGTTTGGTAGACCCGGGTTGGCTTACTCTCGAGTAGACCATGCTTGGCTGTCTCGTGAATAGACCACACTTTGTTTACTCGTGAGTAGACCACGCTAGGTGTACTGGTTAGTAGACCCGGGTTGGCTTACTCGTGAGTAGACCCCCGTCGGCTCATTCGTGCAATGTGCAAGCTTACACGTGGTTATAAAAGGAGTAGTTTCTGCACATATGAGGCATGTTGCACCAGAGGAAAAGCCTGCTTTCCTCGGCTTAAAAATCAGCTCGGATAAGCTTGCGAAATGCAAAGAAGAAGATAGCATTCATTCAAATGCTACACACTTCAGTCTTAGTTCCGCTCAGTAAAAACACTCACTGGTTGCAAGAACAGGTCAAAAAGCATCCCAGATCATATTGGTGTGGCACACAGTTGCCAAAAACATGGATGTAAGAAATTACAAACAGACCTTAAAAAGGTTAGATTAGACGGTTAGACAAACCCGTCAGCGACTCACGAGTAGACCCCAGCTGCCATACATGCGAATAGACCCCGGTTGGTTTACTCATGAGTAGACCACGCTCGGCTTACTCGCGAGTAGACCATGCTTGGCTGACTCATGAGTAGACCACACTAGGTTTACTCGTGAGTAGACCACGCTAGACGTACTGTTTGGTAGACCCGGGTTGGCTTACTCTCGAGTAGACCATGCTTGGCTGTCTCGTGAATAGACCACACTTTGTTTACTCGTGAGTAGACCACGCTAGGTGTACTGGTTAGTAGACCCGGGTTGGCTTACTCGTGAGTAGACCCCCGTCGGCTCATTCGTGCAATGTGCAAGCTTACACGTGGTTATAAAAGGAGTAGTTTCTGCACATATGAGGCATGTTGCACCAGAGGAAAAGCCTCCTTTCCTTGGCTTAAAAATCAGCTGGGATAAGCTTGCGAAATGCAAAGAACAAGATAGCATTCATTCAAATGCTACGCACCAGAGGAAAAGCCTGCTTTCCTCGGCTTAAAAATCAGTTCGGATAAGCTTGCGAAATGCAAAGAACAAGATAGCATTCATTCAAATGCTACACACTTCAGTCTTAGTTCCGCTCAGTAAAAACACTCACTGGTTGCAAGAACAGGTCAAAAAGCAGCCCAGATCATATTGGGGTTTCACACAGTTGCCAAAAACATGGATGTAAGAAATTACAAACAGACCTTAAAAAGGTTAGATTAGACGGTTAGACAAACCCGTCACTGACTCACGAGTAGACCCCAGCTGCCATACATGCGAATAGACCCCGGTTGGTTTACTCATGAGTAGACCACGTTCGGCTTACTCGCGAGTAGACCATGCTTGGCTGACTCGTGAATAGACCACACTCGGTTTACTCGTGAGTAGACCACGCTAGGCGTACTGGTTAGTAGACCCGGGTTGGCTTACTCGTGAGTAGACCCCGTCGGCTCATTCGTGCAATGTGCAAGCTTACACGTGGTGATAAAAGGCTTAGTTTCTGCACATATGAGGCATCTTGCCCCAGAGGAAAAGCCTGCTTTCCTTGGCTTAAAAATCAGCTCGGATAAGCTTGCAAAATGCAAAGAACAAGATAACATTCATTCAAATGCTACGCACCAGAGGAAAAGCCTGCTTTCCTCGGCTTAAAAATCAGATCGGATAAGCTTTCAAAATGCAAAGAACAAGATAGCATTCATTCAAATGCTACGCACCAGAGGAAAAGCCTGCTTTCCTCGGCTTAAAAATCAGATCGGATAAACTTGCAAAATGCAAAGAACAAGATAGCATTCATTCAAATGCTACACACTTCTTCAGTCTTAGTTCCGCTCAGTAAAAACACTCACTGGTTGCAAGAACAGGTCAAAAAGCATCCCAGATCATATTGGTGTGGCACACAGTTGCCAAAAACATGGATGTAAGAAATTACAAACAGACCTTAAAAAGGTTAGATTAGACGGTTAGACAAACCCGTCAGCGACTCACGAGTAGACCCCAGCTGCCATACATGCGAATAGACCCCGGTTGGTTTACTCATGAGTAGACCACGCTCGGCTTACTCGCGAGTAGACCATGCTTGGCTGACTCATGAGTAGACCACACTCGGTTTACTCGTGAGTAGACCACGCTAGACGTACTGTTTGGTAGACCCGGGTTGGCTTACTCTCGAGTAGACCATGCTTGGCTGTCTCGTGAATAGACCACACTTTGTTTACTCGTGAGTAGACCACGCTAGGTGTACTGGTTAGTAGACCCGGGTTGGCTTACTCGTGAGTAGACCCCCGTCGGCTCATTCGTGCAATGTGCAAGCTTACACGTGGTGATAAAAGGAGTAGTTTCTGCACATATGAGGCATCTTGCCCCAGAGGAAAAGCCTGCTTTCCTTGGCTTAAAAATCAGCTCGGATAAGCTTGCAAAATGCAAAGAACAAGATGGCATTCATTCAAATGCTACGCACCAGAGGAAAAGCCTGCTTTCCTCGGCTTAAAAATCAGCTCGGATAAGCTTGCAAAATGCAAAGAACAAGATGGCATTCATTCAAATGCTACGCACCAGAGGAAAAGCCTGCTTTCCTCGGCTTAAAAATCAGATCGGATAAGCTTTCAAAATGCAAAGAACAAGATAGCATTCATTCAAATGCTACGCACCGGAGGAAAAGCCTGCTTTCCTCGGCTTAAAAATCAGATCGGATAAACTTGCAAAATGCAAAGAACAAGATAGCATTCATTCAAATGCTACACACTTCTTCAGTCTTAGTTCCGCTCAGTAAAAACACTCACTGGTTGCAAGAACAGGTCAAAAAGCATCCCAGATCATATTGGGGTTGCACACAGTTGCCAAAAACATGGATGTAAGAAATTACAAACAGACCTTAAAAAGGTTAGATTAGACGGTTAGACAAACCCGTCAGCGACTCACGAGTAGACCCCAGCTGCCATACATGCGAATAGACCCCGGTTGGTTTACTCATGAGTAGACCACGCTCGGCTTACTCGCGAGTAGACCATGCTTGGCTGACTCATGAGTAGACCACACTCGGTTTACTCGTGAGTAGACCACGCTAGACGTACTGTTTGGTAGACCCGGGTTGGCTTACTCTCGAGTAGACCATGCTTGGCTGTCTCGTGAATAGACCACACTTTGTTTACTCGTGAGTAGACCACGCTAGGTGTACTGGTTAGTAGACCCGGGTTGGCTTACTCGTGAGTAGACCCCCGTCGGCTCATTCGTGCAATGTGCAAGCTTACACGTGGTTATAAAAGGAGTAGTTTCTGCACATATGAGGCATGTTGCACCAGAGGAAAAGCCTGCTTTCCTTGGCTTAAAAATCAGCTGGGATAAGCTTGCGAAATGCAAAGAACAAGATAGCATTCATTCAAATGCTACGCACCAGAGGAAAAGCCTGCTTTCCTCGGCTTAAAAATCAGCTCGGATAAGCTTACGAAATGCAAAGAACAAGATAGCATTCATTCAAATGCTACACACTTCAGTCTTAGTTCCGCTCAGTAAAAACACTCACTGGTTGCAAGAACAGGTCAAAAAGCAGCCCAGATCATATTGGGGTTGCACACAGTTGCCAAAAACATGGATGTAAGAAATTACAAACAGACCTTAAAAAGGTTAGATTAGACGGTTAGACAAACCCGTCACTGACTCACGAGTAGACCCCAGCTGCCATACATGCGAATAGACCCCGGTTGGTTTACTCATGAGTAGACCACGTTCGGCTTACTCGCGAGTAGACCATGCTTGGCTGACTCGTGAATAGACCACACTCGGTTTACTCGTGAGTAGACCACGCTAGGCGTACTGGTTAGTAGACCCGGGTTGGCTTACTCGTGAGTAGACCCCGTCGGCTCATTCGTGCAATGTGCAAGCTTACACGTGGTGATAAAAGGCTTAGTTTCTGCACATATGAGGCATCTTGCCCCAGAGGAAAAGCCTGCTTTCCTTGGCTTAAAAATCAGCTCGGATAAGCTTGCAAAATGCAAAGAACAAGATGGCATTCATTCAAATGCTACGCACCAGAGGAAAAGCCTGCTTTCCTCGGCTTAAAAATCAGATCGGATAAACTTGCAAAATGCAAAGAACAAGATAGCATTCATTCAAATGCTACACACTTCTTCAGTCTTAGTTCCGCTCAGTAAAAACACTCACTGGTTGCAAGAACAAGTCAAAAAGCATCCCAGATCATATTGGTGTGGCACACAGTTGCCAAAAACATGGATGTAAGAAATTACAAACAGACCTTAAAAAGGTTAGATTAGACGGTTAGACAAACCCGTCAGCGACTCACGAGTAGACCCCAGCTGCCATACATGCGAATAGACCCCGGTTGGTTTACTCATGAGTAGACCACGCTCGGCTTACTCGCGAGTAGACCATGCTTGGCTGACTCATGAGTAGACCACACTCGGTTTACTCGTGAGTAGACCACGCTAGACGTACTGTTTGGTAGACCCGGGTTGGCTTACTCTCGAGTAGACCATGCTTGGCTGTCTCGTGAATAGACCACACTTTGTTTACTCGTGAGTAGACCACGCTAGGTGTACTGGTTAGTAGACCCGGGTTGGCTTACTCGTGAGTAGACCCCCGTCGGCTCATTCGTGCAATGTGCAAGCTTACACGTGGTTATAAAAGGAGTAGTTTCTGCACATATGAGGCATCTTGCCCCAGAGGAAAAGCCTGCTTTCCTCGGCTTAAAAATCAGATCGGATAAGCTTTCAAAATGCAAAGAACAAGATAGCATTCATTCAAATGCTACGCACCAGAGGAAAAGCCTGCTTTCCTCGGCTTAAAAATCAGATCGGATAAACTTGCAAAATGCAAAGAACAAGATAGCATTCATTCAAATGCTACACACTTCTTCAGTCTTAGTTCCGCTCAGTAAAAACACTCACTGGTTGCAAGAACAGGTCAAAAAGCATCCCAGATCATATTGGTGTGGCACACAGTTGCCAAAAACATGGATGTAAGAAATTACAAACAGACCTTAAAAAGGTTAGATTAGACGGTTAGACAAACCCGTCAGCGACTCACGAGTAGACCCCAGCTGCCATACATGCGAATAGACCCCGGTTGGTTTACTCATGAGTAGACCACGCTCGGCTTACTCGCGAGTAGACCATGCTTGGCTGACTCATGAGTAGACCACACTCGGTTTACTCGTGAGTAGACCACGCTAGACGTACTGTTTGGTAGACCCGGGTTGGCTTACTCTCGAGTAGACCATGCTTGGCTGTCTCGTGAATAGACCACACTTTGTTTACTCGTGAGTAGACCACGCTAGGTGTACTGGTTAGTAGACCCGGGTTGGCTTACTCGTGAGTAGACCCCCGTCGGCTCATTCGTGCAATGTGCAAGCTTACACGTGGTTATAAAAGGAGTAGTTTCTGCACATATGAGGCATGTTGCACCAGAGGAAAAGCCTCCTTTCCTTGGCTTAAAAATCAGCTGGGATAAGCTTGCGAAATGCAAAGAACAAGATAGCATTCATTCAAATGCTACGCACCAGAGGAAAAGCCTGCTTTCCTCGGCTTAAAAATCAGCTCGGATAAGCTTGCGAAATGCAAAGAACAAGATAGCATTCATTCAAATGCTACACACTTCAGTCTTAGTTCCGCTCAGTAAAAACACTCACTGGTTGCAAGAACAGGTCAAAAAGCAGCCCAGATCATATTGGTGTGGCACACAGTTGCCAAAAACATGGATGTAAGAAATTACAAACAGACCTTAAAAAGGTTAGATTAGACGGTTAGACAAACCCGTCACTGACTCACGAGTAGACCCCAGCTGCCATACATGCGAATAGACCCCGGTTGGTTTACTCATGAGTAGACCACGTTCGGCTTACTCGCGAGTAGACCATGCTTGGCTGACTCGTGAATAGACCACACTCGGTTTACTCGTGAGTAGACCACGCTAGGCGTACTGGTTAGTAGACCCGGGTTGGCTTACTCGTGAGTAGACAATGCTTGGCTGTCTCGTGAATAGACCACACTTTGTTTACTCGTGAGTAGACCACGCTAGGTGTACTGGTTAGTAGACCCGGGTTGGCTTACTCGTGAGTAGACCCCCGTCGGCTCATTCGTGCAATGTGCAAGCTTACACGTGGTTATTAAAGGAGTAGTTTCTGCACATATGAGGCATCTTGCCCCAGAGGAAAAGCCTGCTTTCCTCGGCTTAAAAATCAGATCGGATAAGCTTTCAAAATGCAAAGAACAAGATAGCATTCATTCAAATGCTACGCACCAGAGGAAAAGCCTGCTTTCCTCGGCTTAAAAATCAGCTCGGATAAGCTTGCGAAATGCAAAGAACAAGATAGCATTCATTCAAATGCTACACACTTCAGTCTTAGTTCCGCTCAGTAAAAACACTCACTGGTTGCAAGAACAGGTCAAAAAGCAGCCCAGATCATATTGGGGTTGCACACAGTTGCCAAAAACATGGATGTAAGAAATTACAAACAGACCTTAAAAAGGTTAGATTAGACGGTTAGACAAACCCGTCACTGACTCACGAGTAGACCCCAGCTGCCATACATGCGAATAGACCCCGGTTGGTTTACTCATGAGTAGACCACGTTCGGCTTACTAGCGAGTAGACCATGCTTGGCTGACTCGTGAATAGACCACACTCGGTTTACTCATGAGTAGACCACGCTAGGCGTACTGGTTAGTAGACCCGGGTTGGCTTACTCTCAAGTAGACCATGCTTGGCTGTCTCGTGAATAGACCACACTTTGTTTACTCGTGAGTAGACCACGCTAGGTGTACTGGTTAGTAGACCCGGGTTGGCTTACTCGTGAGTAGACCCCCGTCGGCTCATTCGTGCAATGTGCAAGCTTACACGTGGTTATAAAAGGAGTAGTTTCTGCACATATGAGGCATCTTGCCCCAGAGGAAAAGCCTGCTTTCCTCGGCTTAAAAATCAGATCGGATAAGCTTTCAAAATGCAAAGAACAAGATAGCATTCATTCAAATGCTACGCACCAGAGGAAAAGCCTGCTTTCCTCGGCTTAAAAATCAGATCGGATAAACTTGCAAAATGCAAAGAACAAGATAGCATTCATTCAAATGCTACACACTTCTTCAGTCTTAGTTCCGCTCAGTAAAAACACTCACTGGTTGCAAGAACAGGTCAAAAAGCATCCCAGATCATATTGGTGTGGCACACAGTTGCCAAAAACATGGATGTAAGAAATTACAAACAGACCTTAAAAAGGTTAGATTAGACGGTTAGACAAACCCGTCAGCGACTCACGAGTAGACCCCAGCTGCCATACATGCGAATAGACCCCGGTTGGTTTACTCATGAGTAGACCACGCTCGGCTTACTCGCGAGTAGACCATGCTTGGCTGACTCATGAGTAGACCACACTCGGTTTACTCATGAGTAGACCACGCTAGACGTACTGTTTGGTAGACCCGGGTTGGCTTACTCTCGAGTAGACCATGCTTGGCTGTCTCGTGAATAGACCACACTTTGTTTACTCGTGAGTAGACCACGCTAGGTGTACTGGTTAGTAGACCCGGGTTGGCTTACTCGTGAGTAGACCCCCGTCGGCTCATTTGTGCAATGTGCAAGCTTACACGTGGTTATAAAAGGAGTAGTTTCTGCACATATGAGGCATGTTGCACCAGAGGAAAAGCCTCCTTTCCTTGGCTTAAAAATCAGCTGGGATAAGCTTGCGAAATGCAAAGAACAAGATAGCATTCATTCAAATGCTACGCACCAGAGGAAAAGCCTGCTTTCCTCGGCTTAAAAATCAGCTCGGATAAGCTTACGAAATGCAAAGAACAAGATAGCATTCATTCAAATGCTACACACTTCAGTCTTAGTTCCGCTCAGTAAAAACACTCACTGGTTGCAAGAACAGGTCAAAAAGCAGCCCAGATCATATTGGGGTTGCACACAGTTGCCAAAAACATGGATGTAAGAAATTACAAACAGACCTTAAAAAGGTTAGATTAGACGGTTAGACAAACCCGTCACTGACTCACGAGTAGACCCCAGCTGCCATACATGCGAATAGACCCCGGTTGGTTTACTCATGAGTAGACCACGTTCGGCTTACTCGCGAGTAGACCATGCTTGGCTGACTCGTGAATAGACCACACTCGGTTTACTCGTGAGTAGACCACGCTAGGCGTACTGGTTAGTAGACCCGGGTTGGCTTACTCGTGAGTAGACCCCGTCGGCTCATTCGTGCAATGTGCAAGCTTACACGTGGTGATAAAAGGCTTAGTTTCTGCACATATGAGGCATCTTGCCCCAGAGGAAAAGCCTGCTTTCCTTGGCTTAAAAATCAGCTCGGATAAGCTTGCAAAATGCAAAGAACAAGATGGCATTCATTCAAATGCTACGCACCAGAGGAAAAGCCTGCTTTCCTCGGCTTAAAAATCAGATCGGATAAACTTGCAAAATGCAAAGAACAAGATAGCATTCATTCAAATGCTACACACTTCTTCAGTCTTAGTTCCGCTCAGTAAAAACACTCACTGGTTGCAAGAACAGGTCAAAAAGCATCCCAGATCATATTGGTGTGGCACACAGTTGCCAAAAACATGGATGTAAGAAATTACAAACAGACCTTAAAAAGGTTAGATTAGACGGTTAGACAAACCCGTCAGCGACTCACGAGTAGACCCCAGCTGCCATACATGCGAATAGACCCCGGTTGGTTTACTCATGAGTAGACCACGCTCGGCTTACTCGCGAGTAGACCATGCTTGGCTGACTCATGAGTAGACCACACTCGGTTTACTCGTGAGTAGACCACGCTAGACGTACTGTTTGGTAGACCCGGGTTGGCTTACTCTCGAGTAGACCATGCTTGGCTGTCTCGTGAATAGACCACACTTTGTTTACTCGTGAGTAGACCACGCTAGGTGTACTGGTTAGTAGACCCGGGTTGGCTTACTCGTGAGTAGACCCCCGTCGGCTCATTCGTGCAATGTGCAAGCTTACACGTGGTTATAAAAGGAGTAGTTTCTGCACATATGAGGCATCTTGCCCCAGAGGAAAAGCCTGCTTTCCTCGGCTTAAAAATCAGATCGGATAAGCTTTCAAAATGCAAAGAACAAGATAGCATTCATTCAAATGCTACGCACCAGAGGAAAAGCCTGCTTTCCTCGGCTTAAAAATCAGATCGGATAAACTTGCAAAATGCAAAGAACAAGATAGCATTCATTCAAATGCTACACACTTCTTCAGTCTTAGTTCCGCTCAGTAAAAACACTCACTGGTTGCAAGAACAGGTCAAAAAGCATCCCAGATCATATTGGTGTGGCACACAGTTGCCAAAAACATGGATGTAAGAAATTACAAACAGACCTTAAAAAGGTTAGATTAGACGGTTAGACAAACCCGTCAGCGACTCACGAGTAGACCCCAGCTGCCATACATGCGAATAGACCCCGGTTGGTTTACTCATGAGTAGACCACGCTCGGCTTACTCGCGAGTAGACCATGCTTGGCTGACTCATGAGTAGACCACACTCGGTTTACTCGTGAGTAGACCACGCTAGACGTACTGTTTGGTAGACCCGGGTTGGCTTACTCTCGAGTAGACCATGCTTGGCTGTCTCGTGAATAGACCACACTTTGTTTACTCGTGAGTAGACCACGCTAGGTGTACTGGTTAGTAGACCCGGGTTGGCTTACTCGTGAGTAGACCCCCGTCGGCTCATTCGTGCAATGTGCAAGCTTACACGTGGTTATAAAAGGAGTAGTTTCTGCACATATGAGGCATGTTGCACCAGAGGAAAAGCCTCCTTTCCTTGGCTTAAAAATCAGCTGGGATAAGCTTGCGAAATGCAAAGAACAAGATAGCATTCATTCAAATGCTACGCACCAGAGGAAAAGCCTGCTTTCCTCGGCTTAAAAATCAGCTCGGATAAGCTTAAGAAATGCAAAGAACAAGATAGCATTCATTCAAATGCTACACACTTCAGTCTTAGTTCCGCTCAGTAAAAACACTCACTGGTTGCAAGAACAGGTCAAAAAGCAGCCCAGATCATATTGGGGTTGCACACAGTTGCCAAAAACATGGATGTAAGAAATTACAAACAGACCTTAAAAAGGTTAGATTAGACGGTTAGACAAACCCGTCACTGACTCACGAGTAGACCCCAGCTGCCATACATGCGAATAGACCCCGGTTGGTTTACTCATGAGTAGACCACGTTCGGCTTACTCGCGAGTAGACCATGCTTGGCTGACTCGTGAATAGACCACACTCGGTTTACTCGTGAGTAGACCACGCTAGGCGTACTGGTTAGTAGACCCGGGTTGGCTTACTCGTGAGTAGACCCCGTCGGCTCATTCGTGCAATGTGCAAGCTTACACGTGGTGATAAAAGGCTTAATTTCTGCACATATGAGGCATCTTGCCCCAGAGGAAAAGCCTGCTTTCCTTGGCTTAAAAATCAGCTCGGATAAGCTTGCAAAATGCAAAGAACAAGATGGCATTCATTCAAATGCTACGCACCAGAGGAAAAGCCTGCTTTCCTCGGCTTAAAAATCAGATCGGATAAGCTTTCAAAATGCAAAGAACAAGATAGCATTCATTCAAATGCTACGCACCAGAGGAAAAGCCTGCTTTCCTCGGCTTAAAAATCAGATCGGATAAACTTGCAAAATGCAAAGAACAAGATAGCATTCATTCAAATGCTACACACTTCTTCAGTCTTAGTTCCGCTCAGTAAAAACACTCACTGGTTGCAAGAACAGGTCAAAAAGCATCCCAGATCATATTGGTGTGGCACACAGTTGCCAAAAACATGGATGTAAGAAATTACAAACAGACCTTAAAAAGGTTAGATTAGACGGTTAGACAAACCCGTCAGCGACTCACGAGTAGACCCCAGCTGCCATACATGCGAATAGACCCCGGTTGGTTTACTCATGAGTAGACCACGCTCGGCTTACTCGCGAGTAGACCATGCTTGGCTGACTCATGAGTAGACCACACTCGGTTTACTCGTGAGTAGACCACGCTAGACGTACTGTTTGGTAGACCCGGGTTGGCTTACTCTCGAGTAGACCATGCTTGGCTGTCTCGTGAATAGACCACACTTTGTTTACTCGTGAGTAGACCACGCTAGGTGTACTGGTTAGTAGACCCGGGTTGGCTTACTCGTGAGTAGACCCCCGTCGGCTCATTCGTGCAATGTGCAAGCTTACACGTGGTGATAAAAGGCTTAGTTTCTGCACATATGAGGCATCTTGCCCCAGAGGAAAAGCCTGCTTTCCTTGGCTTAAAAATCAGCTCGGATAAGCTTGCAAAATGCAAAGAACAAGATGGCATTCATTCAAATGCTACGCACCAGAGGAAAAGCCTGCTTTCCTCGGCTTAAAAATCAGCTCGGATAAGCTTGCAAAATGCAAAGAACAAGATGGCATTCATTCAAATGCTACGCACCAGAGGAAAAGCCTGCTTTCCTCGGCTTAAAAATCAGCTCGGATAAGCTTGCAAAATGCAAAGAACAAGATGGCATTCATTCAAATGCTACGCACCAGAGGAAAAGCCTGCTTTCCTCGGCTTAAAAATCAGATCGGATAAGCTTTCAAAATGCAAAGAACAAGATAGCATTCATTCAAATGCTACGCACCAGAGGAAAAGCCTGCTTTCCTCGGCTTAAAAATCAGATCGGATAAACTTGCAAAATGCAAAGAACAAGATAGCATTCATTCAAATGCTACACACTTCTTCAGTCTTAGTTCCGCTCAGTAAAAACACTCACTGGTTGCAAGAACAGGTCAAAAAGCATCCCAGATCATATTGGTGTGGCACACAGTTGCCAAAAACATGGATGTAAGAAATTACAAACAGACCTTAAAAAGGTTAGATTAGACGGTTAGACAAACCCGTCAGCGACTCACGAGTAGACCCCAGCTGCCATACATGCGAATAGACCCCGGTTGGTTTACTCATGAGTAGACCACGCTCGGCTTACTCGCGAGTAGACCATGCTTGGCTGACTCATGAGTAGACCACACTCGGTTTACTCGTGAGTAGACCACGCTAGACGTACTGTTTGGTAGACCCGGGTTGGCTTACTCTCGAGTAGACCATGCTTGGCTGTCTCGTGAATAGACCACACTTTGTTTACTCGTGAGTAGACCACGCTAGGTGTACTGGTTAGTAGACCCGGGTTGGCTTACTCGTGAGTAGACCCCCGTCGGCTCATTCGTGCAATGTGCAAGCTTACACGTGGTTATAAAAGGAGTAGTTTCTGCACATATGAGGCATCTTGCCCCAGAGGAAAAGCCTGCTTTCCTCGGCTTAAAAATCAGATCGGATAAGCTTTCAAAATGCAAAGAACAAGATAGCATTCATTCAAATGCTACGCACCAGAGGAAAAGCCTGCTTTCCTCGGCTTAAAAATCAGATCGGATAAACTTGCAAAATGCAAAGAACAAGATAGCATTCATTCAAATGCTACACACTTCTTCAGTCTTAGTTCCGCTCAGTAAAAACACTCACTGGTTGCAAGAACAGGTCAAAAAGCATCCCAGATCATATTGGTGTGGCACACAGTTGCCAAAAACATGGATGTAAGAAATTACAAACAGACCTTAAAAAGGTTAGATTAGACGGTTAGACAAACCCGTCAGCGACTCACGAGTAGACCCCAGCTGCCATACATGCGAATAGACCCCGGTTGGTTTACTCATGAGTAGACCACGCTCGGCTTACTCGCGAATAGACCATGCTTGGCTGACTCATGAGTAGACCACACTCGGTTTACTCGTGAGTAGACCACGCTAGACGTACTGTTTGGTAGACCCGGGTTGGCTTACTCTCGAGTAGACCATGCTTGGCTGTCTCGTGAATAGACCACACTTTGTTTACTCGTGAGTAGACCACACTAGGTGTACTGGTTAGTAGACCCGGGTTGGCTTACTCGTGAGTAGACCCCCGTCGGCTCATTCGTGCAATGTGCAAGCTTACACGTGGTGATAAAAGGCTTAGTTTCTGCACATATGAGGCATCTTGCCCCAGAGGAAAAGCCTGCTTTCCTTGGCTTAAAAATCAGCTCGGATAAGCTTGCAAAATGCAAAGAACAAGATGGCATTCATTCAAATGCTACGCACCAGAGGAAAAGCCTGCTTTCCTCGGCTTAAAAATCAGCTCGGATAAGCTTGCAAAATGCAAAGAACAAGATGGCATTCATTCAAATGCTACGCACCAGAGGAAAAGCCTGCTTTCCTCGGCTTAAAAATCAGCTCGGATAAGCTTGCAAAATGCAAAGAACAAGATGGCATTCATTCAAATGCTACGCTCCAGAGGAAAAGCCTGCTTTCCTCGGCTTAAAAATCAGATCGGATAAGCTTTCAAAATGCAAAGAACAAGATAGCATTCATTCAAATGCTACGCACCAGAGGAAAAGCCTGCTTTCCTCGGCTTAAAAATCAGATCGGATAAACTTGCAAAATGCAAAGAACAAGATAGCATTCATTCAAATGCTACACACTTCTTCAGTCTTAGTTCCGCTCAGTAAAAACACTCACTGGTTGCAAGAACAGGTCAAAAAGCATCCCAGATCATATTGGTGTGGCACACAGTTGCCAAAAACATGGATGTAAGAAATTACAAACAGACCTTAAAAAGGTTAGATTAGACGGTTAGACAAACCCGTCAGCGACTCACGAGTAGACCCCAGCTGCCATACATGCGAATAGACCCCGGTTGGTTTACTCATGAGTAGACCACGCTCGGCTTACTCGCGAGTAGACCATGCTTGGCTGACTCATGAGTAGACCACACTCGGTTTACTCGTGAGTAGACCACGCTAGACGTACTGTTTGGTAGACCCGGGTTGGCTTACTCTCGAGTAGACCATGCTTGGCTGTCTCGTGAATAGACCACACTTTGTTTACTCGTGAGTAGACCACGCTAGGTGTACTGGTTAGTAGACCCGGGTTGGCTTACTCATGAGTAGACCCCCGTCGGCTCATTTGTGCAATGTGCAAGCTTACACGTGGTTATAAAAGGAGTAGTTTCTGCACATATGAGGCATCTTGCCCCAGAGGAAAAGCCTGCTTTCCTCGGCTTAAAAATCAGATCGGATAAGCTTTCAAAATGCAAAGAACAAGATAGCATTCATTCAAATGCTACGCACCAGAGGAAAAGCCTGCTTTCCTCGGCTTAAAAATCAGATCGGATAAACTTGCAAAATGCAAAGAACAAGATAGCATTCATTCAAATGCTACACACTTCTTCAGTCTTAGTTCCGCTCAGTAAAAACACTCACTGGTTGCAAGAACAGGTCAAAAAGCATCCCAGATCATATTGGTGTGGCACACAGTTGCCAAAAACATGGATGTAAGAAATTACAAACAGACCTTAAAAAGGTTAGATTAGACGGTTAGACAAACCCGTCAGCGACTCACGAGTAGACCCCAGCTGCCATACATGCGAATAGACCCCGGTTGGTTTACTCATGAGTAGACCACGCTCGGCTTACTCGTGAGTAGACCATGCTTGGCTGACTCATGAGTAGACCACACTCGGTTTACTCGTGAGTAGACCACGCTAGACGTACTGTTTGGTAGACCCGGGTTGGCTTACTCTCGAGTAGACCATGCTTGGCTGTCTCGTGAATAGACCACACTTTGTTTACTCGTGAGTAGACCACGCTAGGTGTACTGGTTAGTAGACCCGGGTTGGCTTACTCGTGAGTAGACCCCCGTCGGCTCATTCGTGCAATGTGCAAGCTTACACGTGGTTATAAAAGGAGTAGTTTCTGCACATATGAGGCATCTTGCCCCAGAGGAAAAGCCTGCTTTCCTCGGCTTAAAAATCAGATCGGATAAGCTTTCAAAATGCAAAGAACAAGATAGCATTCATTCAAATGCTACGCACCAGAGGAAAAGCCTGCTTTCCTCGGCTTAAAAATCAGATCGGATAAACTTGCAAAATGCAAAGAACAAGATAGCATTCATTCAAATGCTACACACTTCTTCAGTCTTAGTTCCGCTCAGTAAAAACACTCACTGGTTGCAAGAACAGGTCAAAAAGCATCCCAGATCATATTGGTGTGGCACACAGTTGCCAAAAACATGGATGTAAGAAATTACAAACAGACCTTAAAAAGGTTAGATTAGACGGTTAGACAAACCCGTCAGCGACTCACGAGTAGACCCCAGCTGCCATACATGCGAATAGACCCCGGTTGGTTTACTCATGAGTAGACCACGCTCGGCTTACTCGCGAGTAGACCATGCTTGGCTGACTCATGAGTAGACCACACTCGGTTTACTCGTGAGTAGACCACGCTAGACGTACTGTTTGGTAGACCCGGGTTGGCTTACTCTCGAGTAGACCATGCTTGGCTGTCTCGTGAATAGACCACACTTTGTTTACTCGTGAGTAGACCACGCTAGGTGTACTGGTTAGTAGACCCGGGTTGGCTTACTCGTGAGTAGACCCCCGTCGGCTCATTCGTGCAATGTGCAAGCTTACACGTGGTTATAAAAGGAGTAGTTTCTGCACATATGAGGCATCTTGCCCCAGAGGAAAAGCCTGCTTTCCTCGGCTTAAAAATCAGATCGGATAAGCTTTCAAAATGCAAAGAACAAGATAGCATTCATTCAAATGCTACGCACCAGAGGAAAAGCCTGCTTTCCTCGGCTTAAAAATCAGATCGGATAAACTTGCAAAATGCAAAGAACAAGATAGCATTCATTCAAATGCTACACACTTCTTCAGTCTTAGTTCCGCTCAGTAAAAACACTCACTGGTTGCAAGAACAGGTCAAAAAGCATCCCAGATCATATTGGTGTGGCACACAGTTGCCAAAAACATGGATGTAAGAAATTACAAACAGACCTTAAAAAGGTTAGATTAGACGGTTAGACAAACCCGTCAGCGACTCACGAGTAGACCCCAGCTGCCATACATGCGAATAGACCCCGGTTGGTTTACTCATGAGTAGACCACGCTCGGCTTACTCGCGAGTAGACCATGCTTGGCTGACTCATGAGTAGACCACACTCGGTTTACTCGTGAGTAGACCACGCTAGGCGTACTGGTTAGTAGACCCGGGTTGGCTTACTCGTGAGTAGACCCCGTCGGCTCATTCGTGCAATGTGCAAGCTTAAACGTGGTGATAAAAGGCTTAGTTTCTGCACATATGAGGCATCTTGCCCCAGAGGAAAAGCCTGCTTTCCTTGGCTTAAAAATCAGCTCGGATAAGCTTGCAAAATGCAAAGAACAAGATGGCATTCATTCAAATGCTACGCACCAGAGGAAAAGCCTGCTTTCCTCGGCTTAAAAATCAGCTCGGATAAGCTTGCGAAATGCAAAGAACAAGATAGCATTCATTCAAATGCTACACACTTCAGTCTTAGTTCCGCTCAGTAAAAACACTCACTGGTTGCAAGAACAGGTCAAAAAGCAGCCCAGATCATATTGGGGTTGCACACAGTTGCCAAAAACATGGATGTAAGAAATTACAAACAGACCTTAAAAAGGTTAGATTAGACGGTTAGACAAACCCGTCACTGACTCACGAGTAGACCCCAGCTGCCATACATGCGAATAGACCCCGGTTGGTTTACTCATGAGTAGACCACGTTCGGCTTACTAGCGAGTAGACCATGCTTGGCTGACTCGTGAATAGACCACACTCGGTTTACTCATGAGTAGACCACGCTAGGCGTACTGGTTAGTAGACCCGGGTTGGCTTACTCTCGAGTAGACCATGCTTGGCTGTCTCATGAATAGACCACACTTTGTTTACTCGTGAGTAGACCACGCTAGGTGTACTGGTTAGTAGACCCGGGTTGGCTTACTCGTGAGTAGACCCCCGTCGGCTCATTCGTGCAATGTGCAAGCTTACACGTGGTTATAAAAGGAGTAGTTTCTGCACATATGAGGCATCTTGCCCCAGAGGAAAAGCCTGCTTTCCTCGGCTTAAAAATCAGATCGGATAAGCTTTCAAAATGCAAAGAACAAGATAGCATTCATTCAAATGCTACGCACCAGAGGAAAAGCCTGCTTTCCTCGGCTTAAAAATCAGATCGGATAAACTTGCAAAATGCAAAGAACAAGATAGCATTCATTCAAATGCTACACACTTCTTCAGTCTTAGTTCCGCTCAGTAAAAACACTCACTGGTTGCAAGAACAGGTCAAAAAGCATCCCAGATCATATTGGTGTGGCACACAGTTGCCAAAAACATGGATGTAAGAAATTACAAACAGACCTTAAAAAGGTTAGATTAGACGGTTAGACAAACCCGTCAGCGACTCACGAGTAGACCCCAGCTGCCATACATGCGAATAGACCCCGGTTGGTTTACTCATGAGTAGACCACGCTCGGCTTACTCGCGAGTAGACCATGCTTGGCTGACTCATGAGTAGACCACGCTCGGTTTACTCATGAGTAGACCACGCTAGACGTACTGTTTGGTAGACCCGGGTTGGCTTACTCTCGAGTAGACCATGCTTGGCTGTCTCGTGAATAGACCACACTTTGTTTACTCGTGAGTAGACCACGCTAGGTGTACTGGTTAGTAGACCCGGGTTGGCTTACTCGTGAGTAGACCCCCGTCGGCTCATTCGTGCAATGTGCAAGCTTACACGTGGTTATAAAAGGAGTAGTTTCTGCACATATGAGGCATGTTGCACCAGAGGAAAAGCCTCCTTTCCTTGGCTTAAAAATCAGCTGGGATAAGCTTGCGAAATGCAAAGAACAAGATAGCATTCATTCAAATGCTACGCACCAGAGGAAAAGCCTGCTTTCCTCGGCTTAAAAATCAGCTCGGATAAGCTTACGAAATGCAAAGAACAAGATAGCATTCATTCAAATGCTACACACTTCAGTCTTAGTTCCGCTCAGTAAAAACACTCACTGGTTGCAAGAACAGGTCAAAAAGCAGCCCAGATCATATTGGGGTTGCACACAGTTGCCAAAAACATGGATGTAAGAAATTACAAACAGACCTTAAAAAGGTTAGATTAGACGGTTAGACAAACCCGTCACTGACTCACGAGTAGACCCCAGCTGCCATACATGCGAATAGACCCCGGTTGGTTTACTCATGAGTAGACCACGTTCGGCTTACTCGCGAGTAGACCATGCTTGGCTGACTCGTGAATAGACCACACTCGGTTTACTCGTGAGTAGACCACGCTAGGCGTACTGGTTAGTAGACCCGGGTTGGCTTACTCGTGAGTAGACCCCGTCGGCTCATTCGTGCAATGTGCAAGCTTACACGTGGTGATAAAAGGCTTAGTTTCTGCACATATGAGGCATCTTGCCCCAGAGGAAAAGCCTGCTTTCCTTGGCTTAAAAATTAGCTCGGATAAGCTTGCAAAATGCAAAGAACAAGATGGCATTCATTCAAATGCTACGCACCAGAGGAAAAGCCTGCTTTCCTCGGCTTAAAAATCAGATCGGATAAACTTGCAAAATGCAAAGAACAAGATAGCATTCATTCAAATGCTACACACTTCTTCAGTCTTAGTTCCGCTCAGTAAAAACACTCACTGGTTGCAAGAACAGGTCAAAAAGCATCCCAGATCATATTGGTGTGGCACACAGTTGCCAAAAACATGGATGTAAGAAATTACAAACAGACCTTAAAAAGGTTAGATTAGACGGTTAGACAAACCCGTCAGCGACTCACGAGTAGACCCCAGCTGCCATACATGCGAATAGACCCCGGTTGGTTTACTCATGAGTAGACCACGCTCGGCTTACTCGCGAGTAGACCATGCTTGGCTGACTCATGAGTAGACCACACTCGGTTTACTCGTGAGTAGACCACGCTAGACGTACTGTTTGGTAGACCCGGGTTGGCTTACTCTCGAGTAGACCATGCTTGGCTGTCTCGTGAATAGACCACACTTTGTTTACTCGTGAGTAGACCACGCTAGGTGTACTGGTTAGTAGACCCGGGTTGGCTTACTCGTGAGTAGACCCCCGTCGGCTCATTCGTGCAATGTGCAAGCTTACACGTGGTTATAAAAGGAGTAGTTTCTGCACATATGAGGCATCTTGCCCCAGAGGAAAAGCCTGCTTTCCTCGGCTTAAAAATCAGATCGGATAAGCTTTCAAAATGCAAAGAACAAGATAGCATTCATTCAAATGCTACGCACCAGAGGAAAAGCCTGCTTTCCTCGGCTTAAAAATCAGATCGGATAAACTTGCAAAATGCAAAGAACAAGATAGCATTCATTCAAATGCTACACACTTCTTCAGTCTTAGTTCCGCTCAGTAAAAACACTCACTGGTTGCAAGAACAGGTCAAAAAGCATCCCAGATCATATTGGTGTGGCACACAGTTGCCAAAAACATGGATGTAAGAAATTACAAACAGACCTTAAAAAGGTTAGATTAGACGGTTAGACAAACCCGTCAGCGACTCACGAGTAGACCCCAGCTGCCATACATGCGAATAGACCCCGGTTGGTTTACTCATGAGTAGACCACGCTCGGCTTACTCGCGAGTAGACCATGCTTGGCTGACTCATGAGTAGACCACACTCGGTTTACTCGTGAGTAGACCACGCTAGACGTACTGTTTGGTAGACCCGGGTTGGCTTACTCTCGAGTAGACCATGCTTGGCTGTCTCGTGAATAGACCACACTTTGTTTACTCGTGAGTAGACCACGCTAGGTGTACTGGTTAGTAGACCCGGGTTGGCTTACTCGTGAGTAGACCCCCGTCGGCTCATTCGTGCAATGTGCAAGCTTACACGTGGTTATAAAAGGAGTAGTTTCTGCACATATGAGGCATGTTGCACCAGAGGAAAAGCCTCCTTTCCTTGGCTTAAAAATCAGCTGGGATAAGCTTGCGAAATGCAAAGAACAAGATAGCATTCATTCAAATGCTACGCACCAGAGGAAAAGCCTGCTTTCCTCGGCTTAAAAATCAGCTCGGATAAGCTTAAGAAATGCAAAGAACAAGATAGCATTCATTCAAATGCTACACACTTCAGTCTTAGTTCCGCTCAGTAAAAACACTCACTGGTTGCAAGAACAGGTCAAAAAGCAGCCCAGATCATATTGGGGTTGCACACAGTTGCCAAAAACATGGATGTAAGAAATTACAAACAGACCTTAAAAAGGTTAGATTAGACGGTTAGACAAACCCGTCACTGACTCACGAGTAGACCCCAGCTGCCATACATGCGAATAGACCCCGGTTGGTTTACTCATGAGTAGACCACGTTCGGCTTACTCGCGAGTAGACCATGCTTGGCTGACTCGTGAATAGACCACACTCGGTTTACTCGTGAGTAGACCACGCTAGGCGTACTGGTTAGTAGACCCGGGTTGGCTTACTCGTGAGTAGACCCCGTCGGCTCATTCGTGCAATGTGCAAGCTTACACGTGGTGATAAAAGGCTTAATTTCTGCACATATGAGGCATCTTGCCCCAGAGGAAAAGCCTGCTTTCCTTGGCTTAAAAATCAGCTCGGATAAGCTTGCAAAATGCAAAGAACAAGATGGCATTCATTCAAATGCTACGCACCAGAGGAAAAGCCTGCTTTCCTCGGCTTAAAAATCAGATCGGATAAGCTTTCAAAATGCAAAGAACAAGATAGCATTCATTCAAATGCTACGCACCAGAGGAAAAGCCTGCTTTCCTCGGCTTAAAAATCAGATCGGATAAACTTGCAAAATGCAAAGAACAAGATAGCATTCATTCAAATGCTACACACTTCTTCAGTCTTAGTTCCGCTCAGTAAAAACACTCACTGGTTGCAAGAACAGGTCAAAAAGCATCCCAGATCATATTGGTGTGGCACACAGTTGCCAAAAACATGGATGTAAGAAATTACAAACAGACCTTAAAAAGGTTAGATTAGACGGTTAGACAAACCCGTCAGCGACTCACGAGTAGACCCCAGCTGCCATACATGCGAATAGACCCCGGTTGGTTTACTCATGAGTAGACCACGCTCGGCTTACTCGCGAGTAGACCATGCTTGGCTGACTCATGAGTAGACCACACTCGGTTTACTCGTGAGTAGACCACGCTAGACGTACTGTTTGGTAGACCCGGGTTGGCTTACTCTCGAGTAGACCATGCTTGGCTGTCTCGTGAATAGACCACACTTTGTTTACTCGTGAGTAGACCACGCTAGGTGTACTGGTTAGTAGACCCGGGTTGGCTTACTCGTGAGTAGACCCCCGTCGGCTCATTCGTGCAATGTGCAAGCTTACACGTGGTGATAAAAGGCTTAGTTTCTGCACATATGAGGCATCTTGCCCCAGAGGAAAAGCCTGCTTTCCTTGGCTTAAAAATCAGCTCGGATAAGCTTGCAAAATGCAAAGAACAAGATGGCATTCATTCAAATGCTACGCACCAGAGGAAAAGCCTGCTTTCCTCGGCTTAAAAATCAGCTCGGATAAGCTTGCAAAATGCAAAGAACAAGATGGCATTCATTCAAATGCTACGCACCAGAGGAAAAGCCTGCTTTCCTCGGCTTAAAAATCAGCTCGGATAAGCTTGCAAAATGCAAAGAACAAGATGGCATTCATTCAAATGCTACGCACCAGAGGAAAAGCCTGCTTTCCTCGGCTTAAAAATCAGATCGGATAAGCTTTCAAAATGCAAAGAACAAGATAGCATTCATTCAAATGCTACACACTTCTTCAGTCTTAGTTCCGCTCAGTAAAAACACTCACTGGTTGCAAGAACAGGTCAAAAAGCATCCCAGATCATATTGGTGTGGCACACAGTTGCCAAAAACATGGATGTAAGAAATTACAAACAGACCTTAAAAAGGTTAGATTAGACGGTTAGACAAACCCGTCAGCGACTCACGAGTAGACCCCAGCTGCCATACATGCGAATAGACCCCGGTTGGTTTACTCATGAGTAGACCACGCTCGGCTTACTCGCGAGTAGACCATGCTTGGCTGACTCATGAGTAGACCACACTCGGTTTACTCGTGAGTAGACCACGCTAGACGTACTGTTTGGTAGACCCGGGTTGGCTTACTCTCGAGTAGACCATGCTTGGCTGTCTCGTGAATAGACCACACTTTGTTTACTCGTGAGTAGACCACGCTAGGTGTACTGGTTAGTAGACCCGGGTTGGCTTACTCTTGAGTAGACCCCCGTCGGCTCATTCGTGCAATGTGCAAGCTTACACGTGGTTATAAAAGGAGTAGTTTCTGCACATATGAGGCATCTTGCCCCAGAGGAAAAGCCTGCTTTCCTCGGCTTAAAAATCAGATCGGATAAGCTTTCAAAATGCAAAGAACAAGATAGCATTCATTCAAATGCTACGCACCAGAGGAAAAGCCTGCTTTCCTCGGCTTAAAAATCAGATCGGATAAACTTGCAAAATGCAAAGAACAAGATAGCATTCATTCAAATGCTACACACTTCTTCAGTCTTAGTTCCGCTCAGTAAAAACACTCACTGGTTGCAAGAACAGGTCAAAAAGCATCCCAGATCATATTGGTGTGGCACACAGTTGCCAAAAACATGGATGTAAGAAATTACAAACAGACCTTAAAAAGGTTAGATTAGACGGTTAGACAAACCCGTCAGCGACTCACGAGTAGACCCCAGCTGCCATACATGCGAATAGACCCCGGTTGGTTTACTCATGAGTAGACCACGCTCGGCTTACTCGCGAGTAGACCATGCTTGGCTGACTCATGAGTAGACCACACTCGGTTTACTCGTGAGTAGACCACGCTAGACGTACTGTTTGGTAGACCCGGGTTGGCTTACTCTCGAGTAGACCATGCTTGGCTGTCTCGTGAATAGACCACACTTTGTTTACTCGTGAGTAGACCACGCTAGGTGTACTGGTTAGTAGACCCGGGTTGGCTTACTCGTGAGTAGACCCCCGTCGGCTCATTCGTGCAATGTGCAAGCTTACACGTGGTTATAAAAGGAGTAGTTTCTGCACATATGAGGCATCTTGCCCCAGAGGAAAAGCCTGCTTTCCTCGGCTTAAAAATCAGATCGGATAAGCTTTCAAAATGCAAAGAACAAGATAGCATTCATTCAAATGCTACGCACCAGAGGAAAAGCCTGCTTTCCTCGGCTTAAAAATCAGATCGGATAAACTTGCAAAATGCAAAGAACAAGATAGCATTCATTCAAATGCTACACACTTCTTCAGTCTTAGTTCCGCTCAGTAAAAACACTCACTGGTTGCAAGAACAGGTCAAAAAGCATCCCAGATCATATTGGTGTGGCACACAGTTGCCAAAAACATGGATGTAAGAAATTACAAACAGACCTTAAAAAGGTTAGATTAGACGGTTAGACAAACCCGTCAGCGACTCACGAGTAGACCCCAGCTGCCATACATGCGAATAGACCCCGGTTGGTTTACTCATGAGTAGACCACGCTCGGCTTACTCGCGAATAGACCATGCTTGGCTGACTCATGAGTAGACCACACTCGGTTTACTCGTGAGTAGACCACGCTAGACGTACTGTTTGGTAGACCCGGGTTGGCTTACTCTCGAGTAGACCATGCTTGGCTGTCTCGTGAATAGACCACACTTTGTTTACTCGTGAGTAGACCACACTAGGTGTACTGGTTAGTAGACCCGGGTTGGCTTACTCGTGAGTAGACCCCCGTCGGCTCATTCGTGCAATGTGCAAGCTTACACGTGGTGATAAAAGGCTTAGTTTCTGCACATATGAGGCATCTTGCCCCAGAGGAAAAGCCTGCTTTCCTTGGCTTAAAAATCAGCTCGGATAAGCTTGCAAAATGCAAAGAACAAGATGGCATTCATTCAAATGCTACGCACCAGAGGAAAAGCCTGCTTTCCTCGGCTTAAAAATCAGCTCGGATAAGCTTGCAAAATGCAAAGAACAAGATGGCATTCATTCAAATGCTACGCACCAGAGGAAAAGCCTGCTTTCCTCGGCTTAAAAATCAGCTCGGATAAGCTTGCAAAATGCAAAGAACAAGATGGCATTCATTCAAATGCTACGCACCAGAGGAAAAGCCTGCTTTCCTCGGCTTAAAAATCAGATCGGATAAGCTTTCAAAATGCAAAGAACAAGATAGCATTCATTCAAATGCTACGCACCAGAGGAAAAGCCTGCTTTCCTCGGCTTAAAAATCAGATCGGATAAACTTGCAAAATGCAAAGAACAAGATAGCATTCATTCAAATGCTACACACTTCTTCAGTCTTAGTTCCGCTCAGTAAAAACACTCACTGGTTGCAAGAACAGGTCAAAAAGCATCCCAGATCATATTGGTGTGGCACACAGTTGCCAAAAACATGGATGTAAGAAATTACAAACAGACCTTAAAAAGGTTAGATTAGACGGTTAGACAAACCCGTCAGCGACTCACGAGTAGACCCCAGCTGCCATACATGCGAATAGACCCCGGTTGGTTTACTCATGAGTAGACCACGCTCGGCTTACTCGCGAGTAGACCATGCTTGGCTGACTCATGAGTAGACCACACTCGGTTTACTCGTGAGTAGACCACGCTAGACGTACTGTTTGGTAGACCCGGGTTGGCTTACTCTCGAGTAGACCATGCTTGGCTGTCTCGTGAATAGACCACACTTTGTTTACTCGTGAGTAGACCACGCTAGGTGTACTGGTTAGTAGACCCGGGTTGGCTTACTCATGAGTAGACCCCCGTCGGCTCATTTGTGCAATGTGCAAGCTTACACGTGGTTATAAAAGGAGTAGTTTCTGCACATATGAGGCATCTTGCCCCAGAGGAAAAGCCTGCTTTCCTCGGCTTAAAAATCAGATCGGATAAGCTTTCAAAATGCAAAGAACAAGATAGCATTCATTCAAATGCTACGCACCAGAGGAAAAGCCTGCTTTCCTCGGCTTAAAAATCAGATCGGATAAACTTGCAAAATGCAAAGAACAAGATAGCATTCATTCAAATGCTACACACTTCTTCAGTCTTAGTTCCGCTCAGTAAAAACACTCACTGGTTGCAAGAACAGGTCAAAAAGCATCCCAGATCATATTGGTGTGGCACACAGTTGCCAAAAACATGGATGTAAGAAATTACAAACAGACCTTAAAAAGGTTAGATTAGACGGTTAGACAAACCCGTCAGCGACTCACGAGTAGACCCCAGCTGCCATACATGCGAATAGACCCCGGTTGGTTTACTCATGAGTAGACCACGCTCGGCTTACTCGTGAGTAGACCATGCTTGGCTGACTCATGAGTAGACCACACTCGGTTTACTCGTGAGTAGACCACGCTAGACGTACTGTTTGGTAGACCCGGGTTGGCTTACTCTCGAGTAGACCATGCTTGGCTGTCTCGTGAATAGACCACACTTTGTTTACTCGTGAGTAGACCACGCTAGGTGTACTGGTTAGTAGACCCGGGTTGGCTTACTCGTGAGTAGACCCCCGTCGGCTCATTCGTGCAATGTGCAAGCTTACACGTGGTTATAAAAGGAGTAGTTTCTGCACATATGAGGCATCTTGCCCCAGAGGAAAAGCCTGCTTTCCTCGGCTTAAAAATCAGATCGGATAAGCTTTCAAAATGCAAAGAACAAGATAGCATTCATTCAAATGCTACGCACCAGAGGAAAAGCCTGCTTTCCTCGGCTTAAAAATCAGATCGGATAAACTTGCAAAATGCAAAGAACAAGATAGCATTCATTCAAATGCTACACACTTCTTCAGTCTTAGTTCCGCTCAGTAAAAACACTCACTGGTTGCAAGAACAGGTCAAAAAGCATCCCAGATCATATTGGTGTGGCACACAGTTGCCAAAAACATGGATGTAAGAAATTACAAACAGACCTTAAAAAGGTTAGATTAGACGGTTAGACAAACCCGTCAGCGACTCACGAGTAGACCCCAGCTGCCATACATGCGAATAGACCCCGGTTGGTTTACTCATGAGTAGACCACGCTCGGCTTACTCGCGAGTAGACCATGCTTGGCTGACTCATGAGTAGACCACACTCGGTTTACTCGTGAGTAGACCACGCTAGACGTACTGTTTGGTAGACCCGGGTTGGCTTACTCTCGAGTAGACCATGCTTGGCTGTCTCGTGAATAGACCACACTTTGTTTACTCGTGAGTAGACCACGCTAGGTGTACTGGTTAGTAGACCCGGGTTGGCTTACTCGTGAGTAGACCCCCGTCGGCTCATTCGTGCAATGTGCAAGCTTACACGTGGTTATAAAAGGAGTAGTTTCTGCACATATGAGGCATCTTGCCCCAGAGGAAAAGCCTGCTTTCCTCGGCTTAAAAATCAGATCGGATAAGCTTTCAAAATGCAAAGAACAAGATAGCATTCATTCAAATGCTACGCACCAGAGGAAAAGCCTGCTTTCCTCGGCTTAAAAATCAGATCGGATAAACTTGCAAAATGCAAAGAACAAGATAGCATTCATTCAAATGCTACACACTTCTTCAGTCTTAGTTCCGCTCAGTAAAAACACTCACTGGTTGCAAGAACAGGTCAAAAAGCATCCCAGATCATATTGGTGTGGCACACAGTTGCCAAAAACATGGATGTAAGAAATTACAAACAGACCTTAAAAAGGTTAGATTAGACGGTTAGACAAACCCGTCAGCGACTCACGAGTAGACCCCAGCTGCCATACATGCGAATAGACCCCGGTTGGTTTACTCATGAGTAGACCACGCTCGGCTTACTCGCGAGTAGACCATGCTTGGCTGACTCATGAGTAGACCACACTCGGTTTACTCGTGAGTAGACCACGCTAGACGTACTGTTTGGTAGACCCGGGTTGGCTTACTCTCGAGTAGACCATGCTTGGCTGTCTCGTGAATAGACCACACTTTGTTTACTCGTGAGTAGACCACGCTAGGTGTACTGGTTAGTAGACCCGGGTTGGCTTACTCGTGAGTAGACCCCCGTCGGCTCATTCGTGCAATGTGCAAGCTTACACGTGGTTATAAAAGGAGTAGTTTCTGCACATATGAGGCATGTTGCACCAGAGGAAAAGCCTCCTTTCCTCGGCTTAAAAATCAGCTCGGATAAGCTTGCGAAATGCAAAGAAGAAGATAGCATTCATTCAAATGCTACACACTTCAGTCTTAGTTCCGCTCAGTAAAAACACTCACTGGTTGCAAGAACAGGTCAAAAAGCAGCCCAGATCATATTGGGGTTGCACACAGTTGCCAAAAACATGGATGTAAGAAATTACAAACAGACCTTAAAAAGGTTAGATTAGACGGTTAGACAAACCCGTCAGCGACTCACGAGTAGACCCCAGCTGCCATACATGCGAATAGACCCCGGTTGGTTTACTCATGAGTAGACCACGCTCGGCTTACTCGCGAGTAGACCATGCTTGGCTGACTCATGAGTAGACCACACTCGGTTTACTCGTGAGTAGACCACGCTAGACGTACTGTTTGGTAGACCCGGGTTGGCTTACTCTCGAGTAGACCATGCTTGGCTGTCTCGTGAATAGACCACACTTTGTTTACTCGTGAGTAGACCACGCTAGGTGTACTGGTTAGTAGACCCGGGTTGGCTTACTCGTGAGTAGACCCACGTCGGCTCATTCGTGCAATGTGCAAGCTTACACGTGGTTATAAAAGGAGTAGTTTCTGCACATATGAGGCATGTTGCACCAGAGGAAAAGCCTCCTTTCCTCGGCTTAAAAATCAGCTCGGATAAGCTTGCGAAATGCAAAGAAGAAGATAGCATTCATTCAAATGCTACACACTTCAGTCTTAGTTCCGCTCAGTAAAAACACTCACTGGTTGCAAGAACAGGTCAAAAAGCAGCCCAGATCATATTGGGGTTGCACACAGTTGCCAAAAACATGGATGTAAGAAATTACAAACAGACCTTAAAAAGGTTAGATTAGACGGTTAGACAAACCCGTCACTGACTCACGAGTAGACCCCAGCTGCCATACATGCGAATAGACCCCGGTTGGTTTACTCATGAGTAGACCACGTTTGGCTTACTCGCGAGTAGACCATGCTTGGCTGACTCGTGAATAGACCACATTCGGTTTACTCGTGAGTAGACCACGCTAGGCGTACTGGTTAGTAGACCCGGGTTGGCTTACTCGTGAGTAGACCATGCTTGGCTGTCTCGTGAATAGACCACACTTTGTTTACTCGTGAGTAGACCACGCTAGGTGTACTGGTTAGTAGACCCGGGTTGGCTTACTCGTGAGTAGACCCCCGTCGGCTCATTCGTGCAATGTGCAAGCTTACACGTGGTTATAAAAGGAGTAGTTTCTGCACATATGAGGCATCTTGCCCCAGAGGAAAAGCCTGCTTTCCTCGGCTTAAAAATCAGATCGGATAAGCTTTCAAAATGCAAAGAACAAGATAGCATTCATTCAAATGCTACGCACCAGAGGAAAAGCCTGCTTTCCTCGGCTTAAAAATCAGATCGGATAAACTTGCAAAATGCAAAGAACAAGATAGCATTCATTCAAATGCTACACACTTCTTCAGTCTTAGTTCCGCTCAGTAAAAACACTCACTGGTTGCAAGAACAGGTCAAAAAGCATCCCAGATCATATTGGTGTGGCACACAGTTGCCAAAAACATGGATGTAAGAAATTACAAACAGACCTTAAAAAGGTTAGATTAGACGGTTAGACAAACCCGTCACTGACTCACGAGTAGACCCCAGCTGCCATACATGCGAATAGACCCCGGTTGGTTTACTCATGAGTAGACCACGTTCGGCTTACTCGCGAGTAGACCATGCTTGGCTGACTCGTGAATAGACCACACTCGGTTTACTCGTGAGTAGACCACGCTAGGCGTACTGGTTAGTAGACCCGGGTTGGCTTACTCGTGAGTAGACCCCGTCGGCTCATTCGTGCAATGTGCAAGCTTACACGTGGTGATAAAAGGCTTAGTTTCTGCACATATGAGGCATCTTGCCCCAGAGGAAAAGCCTGCTTTCCTTGGCTTAAAAATCAGCTCGGATAAGCTTGCAAAATGCAAAGAACAAGATGGCATTCATTCAAATGCTACGCACCAGAGGAAAAGCCTGCTTTCCTCGGCTTAAAAATCAGATCGGATAAGCTTTCAAAATGCAAAGAACAAGATAGCATTCATTCAAATGCTACGCACCAGAGGAAAAGCCTGCTTTCCTCGGCTTAAAAATCAGATCGGATAAACTTGCAAAATGCAAAGAACAAGATAGCATTCATTCAAATGCTACACACTTCTTCAGTCTTAGTTCCGCTCAGTAAAAACACTCACTGGTTGCAAGAACAGGTCAAAAAGCATCCCAGATCATATTGGTGTGGCACACAGTTGCCAAAAACATGGATGTAAGAAATTACAAACAGACCTTAAAAAGGTTAGATTAGACGGTTAGACAAACCCGTCAGCGACTCACGAGTAGACCCCAGCTGCCATACATGCGAATAGACCCCGGTTGGTTTACTCATGAGTAGACCACGCTCGGCTTACTCGCGAGTAGACCATGCTTGGCTGACTCATGAGTAGACCACACTCGGTTTACTCGTGAGTAGACCACGCTAGACGTACTGTTTGGTAGACCCGGGTTGGCTTACTCTCGAGTAGACCATGCTTGGCTGTCTCGTGAATAGACCACACTTTGTTTACTCGTGAGTAGACCACGCTAGGTGTACTGGTTAGTAGACCCGGTTTGGCTTACTCGTGAGTAGACCCCCGTCGGCTCATTCGTGCAATGTGCAAGCTTACACGTGGTTATAAAAGGAGTAGTTTCTGCACATATGAGGCATGTTGCACCAGAGGAAAAGCCTCCTTTCCTCGGCTTAAAAATCAGCTCGGATAAGCTTGCGAAATGCAAAGAAGAAGATAGCATTCATTCAAATGCTACACACTTCAGTCTTAGTTCCGCTCAGTAAAAACACTCACTGGTTGCAAGAACAGGTCAAAAAGCAGCCCAGATCATATTGGGGTTGCACACAGTTGCCAAAAACATGGATGTAAGAAATTACAAACAGACCTTAAAAAGGTTAGATTAGACGGTTAGACAAACCCGTCAGCGACTCACGAGTAGACCCCAGCTGCCATACATGCGAATAGACCCCGGTTGGTTTACTCATGAGTAGACCACGCTCGGCTTACTCGCGAGTAGACCATGCTTGGCTGACTCATGAGTAGACCACACTCGGTTTACTCGTGAGTAGACCACGCTAGACGTACTGTTTGGTAGACCCGGGTTGGCTTACTCTCGAGTAGACCATGCTTGGCTGTCTCGTGAATAGACCACACTTTGTTTACTCGTGAGTAGACCACGCTAGGTGTACTGGTTAGTAGACCCGGGTTGGCTTACTCGTGAGTAGACCCCCGTCGGCTCATTCGTGCAATGTGCAAGCTTACACGTGGTTATAAAAGGAGTAGTTTCTGCACATATGAGGCATGTTGCACCAGAGGAAAAGCCTCCTTTCCTCGGCTTAAAAATCAGCTCGGATAAGCTTGCGAAATGCAAAGAAGAAGATAGCATTCATTCAAATGCTACACACTTCAGTCTTAGTTCCGCTCAGTAAAAACACTCACTGGTTGCAAGAACAGGTCAAAAAGCAGCCCAGATCATATTGGGGTTGCACACAGTTGCCAAAAACATGGATGTAAGAAATTACAAACAGACCTTAAAAAGGTTAGATTAGACGGTTAGACAAACCCGTCACTGACTCACGAGTAGACCCCAGCTGCCATACATGCGAATAGACCCCGGTTGGTTTACTCATGAGTAGACCACGTTCGGCTTACTCGCGAGTAGACCATGCTTGGCTGACTCGTGAATAGACCACATTCGGTTTACTCGTGAGTAGACCACGCTAGGCGTACTGGTTAGTAGACCCGGGTTGGCTTACTCGTGAGTAGACCATGCTTGGCTGTCTCGTGAATAGACCACACTTTGTTTACTCGTGAGTAGACCACGCTAGGTGTACTGGTTAGTAGACCCGGGTTGGCTTACTCGTGAGTAGACCCCCGTCGGCTCATTCGTGCAATGTGCAAGCTTACACGTGGTTATAAAAGGAGTAGTTTCTGCACATATGAGGCATCTTGCCCCAGAGGAAAAGCCTGCTTTCCTCGGCTTAAAAATCAGATCGGATAAGCTTTCAAAATGCAAAGAACAAGATAGCATTCATTCAAATGCTACGCACCAGAGGAAAAGCCTGCTTTCCTCGGCTTAAAAATCAGATCGGATAAACTTGCAAAATGCAAAGAACAAGATAGCATTCATTCAAATGCTACACACTTCTTCAGTCTTAGTTCCGCTCAGTAAAAACACTCACTGGTTGCAAGAACAGGTCAAAAAGCATCCCAGATCATATTGGTGTGGCACACAGTTGCCAAAAACATGGATGTAAGAAATTACAAACAGACCTTAAAAAGGTTAGATTAGACGGTTAGACAAACCCGTCACTGACTCACGAGTAGACCCCAGCTGCCATACATGCGAATAGACCCCGGTTGGTTTACTCATGAGTAGACCACGTTCGGCTTACTCGCGAGTAGACCATGCTTGGCTGACTCGTGAATAGACCACACTCGGTTTACTCGTGAGTAGACCACGCTAGGCGTACTGGTTAGTAGACCCGGGTTGGCTTACTCGTGAGTAGACCCCGTCGGCTCATTCGTGCAATGTGCAAGCTTACACGTGGTGATAAAAGGCTTAGTTTCTGCACATATGAGGCATCTTGCCCCAGAGGATAAGCCTGCTTTCCTTGGCTTAAAAATCAGCTCGGATAAGCTTGCAAAATGCAAAGAACAAGATGGCATTCATTCAAATGCTACGCACCAGAGGAAAAGCCTGCTTTCCTCGGCTTAAAAATCAGATCGGATAAACTTGCAAAATGCAAAGAACAAGATAGCATTCATTCAAATGCTACACACTTCTTCAGTCTTAGTTCCGCTCAGTAAAAACACTCACTGGTTGCAAGAACAGGTCAAAAAGCATCCCAGATCATATTGGTGTGGCACACAGTTGCCAAAAACATGGATGTAAGAAATTACAAACAGACCTTAAAAAGGTTAGATTAGACGGTTAGACAAACCCGTCAGCGACTCACGAGTAGACCCCAGCTGCCATACATGCGAATAGACCCCGGTTGGTTTACTCATGAGTAGACCACGCTCGGCTTACTCGCGAGTAGACCATGCTTGGCTGACTCATGAGTAGACCACACTCGGTTTACTCATGAGTAGACCACGCTAGACCTACTGTTTGGTAGACCCGGGTTGGCTTACTCTCGAGTAGACCATGCTTGGCTGTCTCGTGAATAGACCACACTTTGTTTACTCGTGAGTAGACCACGCTAGGTGTACTGGTTAGTAGACCCGGGTTGGCTTACTCGTGAGTAGACCCCCGTCGGCTCATTCGTGCAATGTGCAAGCTTACACGTGGTTATAAAAGGAGTAGTTTCTGCACATATGAGGCATGTTGCACCAGAGGAAAAGCCTGCTTTCCTTGGCTTAAAAATCAGCTGGGATAAGCTTGCGAAATGCAAAGAACAAGATAGCATTCATTCAAATGCTACGCACCAGAGGAAAAGCCTGCTTTCCTCGGCTTAAAAATCAGCTCGGATAAGCTTACGAAATGCAAAGAACAAGATAGCATTCATTCAAATGCTACACACTTCAGTCTTAGTTCCGCTCAGTAAAAACACTCACTGGTTGCAAGAACAGGTCAAAAAGCATCCCAGATCATATTGGGGTTGCACACAGTTGCCAAAAACATGGATGTAAGAAATTACAAACAGACCTTAAAAAGGTTAGATTAGACGGTTAGACAAACCCGTCACTGACTCACGAGTAGACCCCAGCTGCCATACATGCGAATAGACCCCGGTTGGTTTACTCATGAGTAGACCACGTTCGGCTTACTCGCGAGTAGACCATGCTTGGCTGACTCGTGAATAGACCACACTCGGTTTACTCGTGAGTAGACCACGCTAGGCGTACTGGTTAGTAGACCCGGGTTGGCTTACTCGTGAGTAGACCCCGTCGGCTCATTCGTGCAATGTGCAAGCTTACACGTGGTGATAAAAGGCTTAGTTTCTGCACATATGAGGCATCTTGCCCCAGAGGAAAAGCCTGCTTTCCTTGGCTTAAAAATCAGCTCGGATAAGCTTGCAAAATGCAAAGAACAAGATGGCATTCATTCAAATGCTACGCACCAGAGGAAAAGCCTGCTTTCCTCGGCTTAAAAATCAGATCGGATAAACTTGCAAAATGCAAAGAACAAGATAGCATTCATTCAAATGCTACACACTTCTTCAGTCTTAGTTCCGCTCAGTAAAAACACTCACTGGTTGCAAGAACAGGTCAAAAAGCATCCCAGATCATATTGGTGTGGCACACAGTTGCCAAAAACATGGATGTAAGAAATTACAAACAGACCTTAAAAAGGTTAGATTAGACGGTTAGACAAACCCGTCACTGACTCACGAGTAGACCCCAGCTGCCATACATGCGAATAGACCCCGGTTGGTTTACTCATGAGTAGACCACGTTCGGCTTACTCGCGAGTAGACCATGCTTGGCTGACTCGTGAATAGACCACATTCGGTTTACTCGTGAGTAGACCACGCTAGGCGTACTGGTTAGTAGACCCGGGTTGGCTTACTCGTGAGTAGACCATGCTTGGCTGTCTCGTGAATAGACCACACTTTGTTTACTCGTGAGTAGACCACGCTAGGTGTACTGGTTAGTAGACCCGGGTTGGCTTACTCGTGAGTAGACCCCCGTCGGCTCATTCGTGCAATGTGCAAGCTTACACGTGGTTATAAAAGGAGTAGTTTCTGCACATATGAGGCATCTTGCCCCAGAGGAAAAGCCTGCTTTCCTCGGCTTAAAAATCAGATCGGATAAGCTTTCAAAATGCAAAGAACAAGATAGCATTCATTCAAATGCTACGCACCAGAGGAAAAGCCTGCTTTCCTCGGCTTAAAAATCAGATCGGATAAACTTGCAAAATGCAAAGAACAAGATAGCATTCATTCAAATGCTACACACTTCTTCAGTCTTAGTTCCGCTCAGTAAAAACACTCACTGGTTGCAAGAACAGGTCAAAAAGCATCCCAGATCATATTGGTGTGGCACACAGTTGCCAAAAACATGGATGTAAGAAATTACAAACAGACCTTAAAAAGGTTAGATTAGACGGTTAGACAAACCCGTCACTGACTCACGAGTAGACCCCAGCTGCCATACATGCGAATAGACCCCGGTTGGTTTACTCATGAGTAGACCACGTTCGGCTTACTCGCGAGTAGACCATGCTTGGCTGACTCGTGAATAGACCACACTCGGTTTACTCGTGAGTAGACCACGCTAGGCGTACTGGTTAGTAGACCCGGGTTGGCTTACTCGTGAGTAGACCCCGTCGGCTCATTCGTGCAATGTGCAAGCTTACACGTGGTGATAAAAGGCTTAGTTTCTGCACATATGAGGCATCTTGCCCCAGAGGATAAGCCTGCTTTCCTTGGCTTAAAAATCAGCTCGGATAAGCTTGCAAAATGCAAAGAACAAGATGGCATTCATTCAAATGCTACGCACCAGAGGAAAAGCCTGCTTTCCTCGGCTTAAAAATCAGATCGGATAAACTTGCAAAATGCAAAGAACAAGATAGCATTCATTCAAATGCTACACACTTCTTCAGTCTTAGTTCCGCTCAGTAAAAACACTCACTGGTTGCAAGAACAGGTCAAAAAGCATCCCAGATCATATTGGTGTGGCACACAGTTGCCAAAAACATGGATGTAAGAAATTACAAACAGACCTTAAAAAGGTTAGATTAGACGGTTAGACAAACCCGTCAGCGACTCACGAGTAGACCCCAGCTGCCATACATGCGAATAGACCCCGGTTGGTTTACTCATGAGTAGACCACGCTCGGCTTACTCGCGAGTAGACCATGCTTGGCTGACTCATGAGTAGACCACACTCGGTTTACTCATGAGTAGACCACGCTAGACGTACTGTTTGGTAGACCCGGGTTGGCTTACTCTCGAGTAGACCATGCTTGGCTGTCTCGTGAATAGACCACACTTTGTTTACTCGTGAGTAGACCACGCTAGGTGTACTGGTTAGTAGACCCGGGTTGGCTTACTCGTGAGTAGACCCCCGTCGGCTCATTCGTGCAATGTGCAAGCTTACACGTGGTTATAAAAGGAGTAGTTTCTGCACATATGAGGCATGTTGCACCAGAGGAAAAGCCTGCTTTCCTTGGCTTAAAAATCAGCTGGGATAAGCTTGCGAAATGCAAAGAACAAGATAGCATTCATTCAAATGCTACGCACCAGAGGAAAAGCCTGCTTTCCTCGGCTTAAAAATCAGCTCGGATAAGCTTACGAAATGCAAAGAACAAGATAGCATTCATTCAAATGCTACACACTTCAGTCTTAGTTCCGCTCAGTAAAAACACTCACTGGTTGCAAGAACAGGTCAAAAAGCATCCCAGATCATATTGGGGTTGCACACAGTTGCCAAAAACATGGATGTAAGAAATTACAAACAGACCTTAAAAAGGTTAGATTAGACGGTTAGACAAACCCGTCACTGACTCACGAGTAGACCCCAGCTGCCATACATGCGAATAGACCCCGGTTGGTTTACTCATGAGTAGACCACGTTCGGCTTACTCGCGAGTAGACCATGCTTGGCTGACTCGTGAATAGACCACACTCGGTTTACTCGTGAGTAGACCACGCTAGGCGTACTGGTTAGTAGACCCGGGTTGGCTTACTCGTGAGTAGACCCCGTCGGCTCATTCGTGCAATGTGCAAGCTTACACGTGGTGATAAAAGGCTTAGTTTCTGCACATATGAGGCATCTTGCCCCAGAGGAAAAGCCTGCTTTCCTTGGCTTAAAAATCAGCTCGGATAAGCTTGCAAAATGCAAAGAACAAGATGGCATTCATTCAAATGCTACGCACCAGAGGAAAAGCCTGCTTTCCTCGGCTTAAAAATCAGATCGGATAAACTTGCAAAATGCAAAGAACAAGATAGCATTCATTCAAATGCTACACACTTCTTCAGTCTTAGTTCCGCTCAGTAAAAACACTCACTGGTTGCAAGAACAGGTCAAAAAGCATCCCAGATCATATTGGTGTGGCACACAGTTGCCAAAAACATGGATGTAAGAAATTACAAACAGACCTTAAAAAGGTTAGATTAGACGGTTAGACAAACCCGTCACTGACTCACGAGTAGACCCCAGCTGCCATACATGCGAATAGACCCCGGTTGGTTTACTCATGAGTAGACCACGTTCGGCTTACTCGCGAGTAGACCATGCTTGGCTGACTCGTGAATAGACCACACTCGGTTTACTCGTGAGTAGACCACGCTAGGCGTACTGGTTAGTAGACCCAGGTTGGCTTACTCGTGAGTAGACCCCGTCGGCTCATTCGTGCAATGTGCAAGCTTACACGTGGTGATAAAAGGCTTAGTTTCTGCACATATGAGGCATCTTGCCCCAGAGGAAAAGCCTGCTTTCCTTGGCTTAAAAATCAGCTCGGATAAGCTTGCAAAATGCAAAGAACAAGATGGCATTCATTCAAATGCTACGCACCAGAGGAAAAGCCTGCTTTCCTCGGCTTAAAAATCAGATCGGATAAACTTGCAAAATGCAAAGAACAAGATAGCATTCATTCAAATGCTACACACTTCTTCAGTCTTAGTTCCGCTCAGTAAAAACACTCACTGGTTGCAAGAACAGGTCAAAAAGCATCCCAGATCATATTGGTGTGGCACACAGTTGCCAAAAACATGGATGTAAGAAATTACAAACAGACCTTAAAAAGGTTAGATTAGACGGTTAGACAAACCCGTCAGCGACTCACGAGTAGACCCCAGCTGCCATACATGCGAATAGACCCCGGTTGGTTTACTCATGAGTAGACCACGCTCGGCTTACTCGCGAGTAGACCATGCTTGGCTGACTCATGAGTAGACCACACTCGGTTTACTCGTGAGTAGACCACGCTAGACGTACTGTTTGGTAGACCCGGGTTGGCTTACTCTCGAGTAGACCATGCTTGGCTGTCTCGTGAATAGACCACACTTTGTTTACTCGTGAGTAGACCACGCTAGGTGTACTGGTTAGTAGACCCGGGTTGGCTTACTCGTGAGTAGACCCCCGTCGGCTCATTCGTGCAATGTGCAAGCTTACACGTGGTTATAAAAGGAGTAGTTTCTGCACATATGAGGCATCTTGCCCCAGAGGAAAAGCCTGCTTTCCTCGGCTTAAAAATCAGATCGGATAAGCTTTCAAAATGCAAAGAACAAGATAGCATTCATTCAAATGCTACGCACCAGAGGAAAAGCCTGCTTTCCTCGGCTTAAAAATCAGATCGGATAAACTTGCAAAATGCAAAGAACAAGATAGCATTCATTCAAATGCTACACACTTCTTCAGTCTTAGTTCCGCTCAGTAAAAACACTCACTGGTTGCAAGAACAGGTCAAAAAGCATCCCAGATCATATTGGTGTGGCACACAGTTGCCAAAAACATGGATGTAAGAAATTACAAACAGACCTTAAAAAGGTTAGATTAGACGGTTAGACAAACCCGTCAGCGACTCACGAGTAGACCCCAGCTGCCATACATGCGAATAGACCCCGGTTGGTTTACTCATGAGTAGACCACGCTCGGCTTACTCGCGAGTAGACCATGCTTGGCTGACTCATGAGTAGACCACTCTCGGTTTACTCGTGAGTAGACCACGCTAGACGTACTGTTTGGTAGACCCGGGTTGGCTTACTCTCGAGTAGACCATGCTTGGCTGTCTCGTGAATAGACCACACTTTGTTTACTCGTGAGTAGACCACGCTAGGTGTACTGGTTAGTAGACCCGGGTTGGCTTACTCGTGAGTAGACCCCCGTCGGCTCATTCGTGCAATGTGCAAGCTTACACGTGGTTATAAAAGGAGTAGTTTCTGCACATATGAGGCATCTTGCCCCAGAGGAAAAGCCTCCTTTCCTCGGCTTAAAAATCAGATCGGATAAGCTTTCAAAATGCAAAGAACAAGATAGCATTCATTCAAATGCTACGCACCAGAGGAAAAGCCTGCTTTCCTCGGCTTAAAAATCAGCTCGGATAAGCTTGCGAAATGCAAAGAACAAGATAGCATTCATTCAAATGCTACACACTTCAGTCTTAGTTCCGCTCAGTAAAAACACTCACTGGTTGCAAGAACAGGTCAAAAAGCAGCCCAGATCATATTGGGGTTGCACACAGTTGCCAAAAACATGGATGTAAGAAATTACAAACAGACCTTAAAAAGGTTAGATTAGACGGTTAGACAAACCCGTCACTGACTCACGAGTAGACCCCAGCTGCCATACATGCGAATAGACCCCGGTTGGTTTACTCATGAGTAGACCACGTTCGGCTTACTAGCGAGTAGACCATGCTTGGCTGACTCGTGAATAGACCACACTCGGTTTACTCATGAGTAGACCACGCTAGGCGTACTGGTTAGTAGACCCGGGTTGGCTTACTCTCGAGTAGACCATGCTTGGCTGTCTCGTGAATAGACCACACTTTGTTTACTCGTGAGTAGACCACGCTAGGTGTACTGGTTAGTAGACCCGGGTTGGCTTACTCGTGAGTAGACCCCCGTCGGCTCATTCGTGCAATGTGCAAGCTTACACGTGGTTATAAAAGGAGTAGTTTCTGCACATATGAGGCATCTTGCCCCAGAGGAAAAGCCTGCTTTCCTCGGCTTAAAAATCAGATCGGATAAGCTTTCAAAATGCAAAGAACAAGATAGCATTCATTCAAATGCTACGCACCAGAGGAAAAGCCTGCTTTCCTCGGCTTAAAAATCAGATCGGATAAACTTGCAAAATGCAAAGAACAAGATAGCATTCATTCAAATGCTACACACTTCTTCAGTCTTAGTTCCGCTCAGTAAAAACACTCACTGGTTGCAAGAACAGGTCAAAAAGCATCCCAGATCATATTGGTGTGGCACACAGTTGCCAAAAACATGGATGTAAGAAATTACAAACAGACCTTAAAAAGGTTAGATTAGACGGTTAGACAAACCCGTCAGCGACTCACGAGTAGACCCCAGCTGCCATACATGCGAATAGACCCCGGTTGGTTTACTCATGAGTAGACCACGCTCGGCTTACTCGCGAGTAGACCATGCTTGGCTGACTCATGAGTAGACCACACTCGGTTTACTCATGAGTAGACCACGCTAGACGTACTGTTTGGTAGACCCGGGTTGGCTTACTCTCGAGTAGACCATGCTTGGCTGTCTCGTGAATAGACCACACTTTGTTTACTCGTGAGTAGACCACGCTAGGTGTACTGGTTAGTAGACCCGGGTTGGCTTACTCGTGAGTAGACCCCCGTCGGCTCATTCGTGCAATGTGCAAGCTTACACGTGGTTATAAAAGGAGTAGTTTCTGCACATATGAGGCATGTTGCACCAGAGGAAAAGCCTCCTTTCCTTGGCTTAAAAATCAGCTGGGATAAGCTTGCGAAATGCAAAGAACAAGATAGCATTCATTCAAATGCTACGCACCAGAGGAAAAGCCTGCTTTCCTCGGCTTAAAAATCAGCTCGGATAAGCTTACGAAATGCAAAGAACAAGATAGCATTCATTCAAATGCTACACACTTCAGTCTTAGTTCCGCTCAGTAAAAACACTCACTGGTTGCAAGAACAGGTCAAAAAGCAGCCCAGATCATATTGGGGTTGCACACAGTTGCCAAAAACATGGATGTAAGAAATTACAAACAGACCTTAAAAAGGTTAGATTAGACGGTTAGACAAACCCGTCACTGACTCACGAGTAGACCCCAGCTGCCATACATGCGAATAGACCCCGGTTGGTTTACTCATGAGTAGACCACGTTCGGCTTACTCGCGAGTAGACCATGCTTGGCTGACTCGTGAATAGACCACACTCGGTTTACTCGTGAGTAGACCACGCTAGGCGTACTGGTTAGTAGACCCGGGTTGGCTTACTCGTGAGTAGACCCCGTCGGCTCATTCGTGCAATGTGCAAGCTTACACGTGGTGATAAAAGGCTTAGTTTCTGCACATATGAGGCATCTTGCCCCAGAGGAACAGCCTGCTTTCCTTGGCTTAAAAATCAGCTCGGATAAGCTTGCAAAATGCAAAGAACAAGATGGCATTCATTCAAATGCTACGCACCAGAGGAAAAGCCTGCTTTCCTCGGCTTAAAAATCAGATCGGATAAACTTGCAAAATGCAAAGAACAAGATAGCATTCATTCAAATGCTACACACTTCTTCAGTCTTAGTTCCGCTCAGTAAAAACACTCACTGGTTGCAAGAACAGGTCAAAAAGCATCCCAGATCATATTGGTGTGGCACACAGTTGCCAAAAACATGGATGTAAGAAATTACAAACAGACCTTAAAAAGGTTAGATTAGACGGTTAGACAAACCCGTCAGCGACTCACGAGTAGACCCCAGCTGCCATACATGCGAATAGACCCCGGTTGGTTTACTCATGAGTAGACCACGCTCGGCTTACTCGCGAGTAGACCATGCTTGGCTGACTCATGAGTAGACCACACTCGGTTTACTCGTGAGTAGACCACGCTAGACGTACTGTTTGGTAGACCCGGGTTGGCTTACTCTCGAGTAGACCATGCTTGGCTGTCTCGTGAATAGACCACACTTTGTTTACTCGTGAGTAGACCACGCTAGGTGTACTGGTTAGTAGACCCGGGTTGGCTTACTCGTGAGTAGACCCCCGTCGGCTCATTCGTGCAATGTGCAAGCTTACACGTGGTTATAAAAGGAGTAGTTTCTGCACATATGAGGCATCTTGCCCCAGAGGAAAAGCCTCCTTTCCTTGGCTTAAAAATCAGATCGGATAAGCTTTCAAAATGCAAAGAACAAGATAGCATTCATTCAAATGCTACGCACCAGAGGAAAAGCCTCCTTTCCTTGGCTTAAAAATCAGCTCGGATAAGCTTGCGAAATGCAAAGAACAAGATAGCATTCATTCAAATGCTACACACTTCAGTCTTAGTTCCGCTCAGTAAAAACACTCACTGGTTGCAAGAACAGGTCAAAAAGCATCCCAGATCATATTGGTGTGGCACACAGTTGCCAAAAACATGGATGTAAGAAATTACAAACAGACCTTAAAAAGGTTAGATTAGACGGTTAGACAAACCCGTCAGCGACTCACGAGTAGACCCCAGCTGCCATACATGCGAATAGACCCCGGTTGGTTTACTCATGAGTAGACCACGCTCGGCTTACTCGCGAGTAGACCATGCTTGGCTGACTCATGAGTAGACCACACTCGGTTTACTCGTGAGTAGACCACGCTAGACGTACTGTTTGGTAGACCCGGGTTGGCTTACTCTCGAGTAGACCATGCTTGGCTGTCTTGTGAATAGACCACACTTTGTTTACTCGTGAGTAGACCACGCCAGGTGTACTGGTTAGTAGACCCGGGTTGGCTTACTCGTGAGTAGACCCCCGTCGGCTCATTCGTGCAATGTGCAAGCTTACACGTGGTTATAAAAGGAGTAGTTTCTGCACATATGAGGCATCTTGCCCCAGAGGAAAAGCCTGCTTTCCTCGGCTTAAAAATCAGATCGGATAAGCTTTCAAAATGCAAAGAACAAGATAGCATTCATTCAAATGCTACGCACCAGAGGAAAAGCCTCCTTTCCTTGGCTTAAAAATCAGCTCGGATAAGCTTGCGAAATGCAAAGAACAAGATAGCATTCATTCAAATGCTACACACTTCAGTCTTAGTTCCGCTCAGTAAAAACACTCACTGGTTGCAAGAACAGGTCAAAAAGCATCCCAGATCATATTGGTGTGGCACACAGTTGCCAAAAACATGGATGTAAGAAATTACAAACAGACCTTAAAAAGGTTAGATTAGACGGTTAGACAAACCCGTCAGCGACTCACGAGTAGACCCCAGCTGCCATACATGCGAATAGACCCCGGTTGGTTTACTCATGAGTAGACCACGTTCGGCTTACTCGCGAGTAGACCATGCTTGGCTGACTCGTAAATAGACCACACTCGGTTTACTCGTGAGTAGACCACGCTAGGCGTACTGGTTAGTAGACCCGGGTTGGCTTACTCGTGAGTAGACCATGCTTGGCTGTCTCGTGAATAGACCACACTTTGTTTACTCGTGAGTAGACCACGCTAGGTGTACTGGTTAGTAGACCCGGGTTGGCTTACTCGTGAGTAGACCCCCGTCGGCTCATTCGTGCAATGTGCAAGCTTACACGTGGTTATAAAAGGAGTAGTTTCTGCACATATGAGGCATCTTGCCCCAGAGGAAAAGCCTGCTTTCCTCGGCTTAAAAATCAGATCGGATAAGCTTTCAAAATGCAAAGAACAAGATAGCATTCATTCAAATGCTACGCACCAGAGGAAAAGCCTGCTTTCCTCGGCTTAAAAATCAGCTCGGATAAGCTTGCGAAATGCAAAGAACAAGATAGCATTCATTCAAATGCTACACACTTCAGTCTTAGTTCCGCTCAGTAAAAACACTCACTGGTTGCAAGAACAGGTCAAAAAGCAGCCCAGATCATATTGGGGTTGCACACAGTTGCCAAAAACATGGATGTAAGAAATTACAAACAGACCTTAAAAAGGTTAGATTAGACGGTTAGACAAACCCGTCACTGACTCACGAGTAGACCCCAGCTGCCATACATGCGAATAGACCCCGGTTGGTTTACTCATGAGTAGACCACGTTCGGCTTACTCGCGAGTAGACCATGCTTGGCTGACTCGTGAATAGACCACACTCGGTTTACTCGTGAGTAGACCACGCTAGGCGTACTGGTTAGTAGACCCGGGTTGGCTTACTCGTGAGTAGACCCCGTCGGCTCATTCGTGCAATGTGCAAGCTTACACGTGGTGATAAAAGGCTTAGTTTCTGCACATATGAGGCATCTTGCCCCAGAGGAAAAGCCTGCTTTCCTTGGCTTAAAAATCAGCTCGGATAAGCTTGCAAAATGCAAAGAACAAGATGGCATTCATTCAAATGCTACGCACCAGAGGAAAAGCCTGCTTTCCTCGGCTTAAAAATCAGATCGGATAAGCTTTCAAAATGCAAAGAACAAGATAGCATTCATTCAAATGCTACGCACCAGAGGAAAAGCCTGCTTTCCTCGGCTTAAAAATCAGATCGGATAAACTTGCAAAATGCAAAGAACAAGATAGCATTCATTCAAATGCTACACACTTCTTCAGTCTTAGTTCCGCTCAGTAAAAACACTCACTGGTTGCAAGAACAGGTCAAAAAGCATCCCAGATCATATTGGTGTGGCACACAGTTGCCAAAAACATGGATGTAAGAAATTACAAACAGACCTTAAAAAGGTTAGATTAGACGGTTAGACAAACCCGTCAGCGACTCACGAGTAGACCCCAGCTGCCATACATGCGAATAGACCCCGGTTGGTTTACTCATGAGTAGACCACGCTCGGCTTACTCGCGAGTAGACCATGCTTGGCTGACTCATGAGTAGACCACACTCGGTTTACTCGTGAGTAGACCACGCTAGACGTACTGTTTGGTAGACCCGGGTTGGCTTACTCTCGAGTAGACCATGCTTGGCTGTCTCGTGAATAGACCACACTTTGTTTACTCGTGAGTAGACCACGCTAGGTGTACTGGTTAGTAGACCCGGGTTGGCTTACTCGTGAGTAGACCCCCGTCGGCTCATTCGTGCAATGTGCAAGCTTACACGTGGTTATAAAAGGAGTAGTTTCTGCACATATGAGGCATCTTGCCCCAGAGGAAAAGCCTGCTTTCCTCGGCTTAAAAATCAGATCGGATAAGCTTTCAAAATGCAAAGAACAAGATAGCATTCATTCAAATGCTACGCACCAGAGGAAAAGCCTGCTTTCCTCGGCTTAAAAATCAGATCGGATAAACTTGCAAAATGCAAAGAACAAGATAGCATTCATTCAAATGCTACACACTTCTTCAGTCTTAGTTCCGCTCAGTAAAAACACTCACTGGTTGCAAGAACAGGTCAAAAAGCATCCCAGATCATATTGGTGTGGCACACAGTTGCCAAAAACATGGATGTAAGAAATTACAAACAGACCTTAAAAAGGTTAGATTAGACGGTTAGACAAACCCGTCAGCGACTCACGAGTAGACCCCAGCTGCCATACATGCGAATAGACCCCGGTTGGTTTACTCATGAGTAGACCACGCTCGGCTTACTCGCGAGTAGACCATGCTTGGCTGACTCATGAGTAGACCACACTCGGTTTACTCGTGAGTAGACCACGCTAGACGTACTGTTTGGTAGACCCGGGTTGGCTTACTCTCGAGTAGACCATGCTTGGCTGTCTCGTGAATAGACCACACTTTGTTTACTCGTGAGTAGACCACGCTAGGTGTACTGGTTAGTAGACCCGGGTTGGCTTACTCGTGAGTAGACCCCCGTCGGCTCATTCGTGCAATGTGCAAGCTTACACGTGGTTATAAAAGGAGTAGTTTCTGCACATATGAGGCATGTTGCACCAGAGGAAAAGCCTCCTTTCCTTGGCTTAAAAATCAGCTGGGATAAGCTTGCGAAATGCAAAGAACAAGATAGCATTCATTCAAATGCTACGCACCAGAGGAAAAGCCTGCTTTCCTCGGCTTAAAAATCAGCTCGGATAAGCTTGCGAAATGCAAAGAACAAGATAGCATTCATTCAAATGCTACACACTTCAGTCTTAGTTCCGCTCAGTAAAAACACTCACTGGTTGCAAGAACAGGTCAAAAAGCAGCCCAGATCATATTGGTGTGGCACACAGTTGCCAAAAACATGGATGTAAGAAATTACAAACAGACCTTAAAAAGGTTAGATTAGACGGTTAGACAAACCCGTCACTGACTCACGAGTAGACCCCAGCTGCCATACATGCGAATAGACCCCGGTTGGTTTACTCATGAGTAGACCACGTTCGGCTTACTCGCGAGTAGACCATGCTTGGCTGACTCGTAAATAGACCACACTCGGTTTACTCGTGAGTAGACCACGCTAGGCGTACTGGTTAGTAGACCCGGGTTGGCTTACTCGTGAGTAGACCATGCTTGGCTGTCTCGTGAATAGACCACACTTTGTTTACTCGTGAGTAGACCACGCTAGGTGTACTGGTTAGTAGACCCGGGTTGGCTTACTCGTGAGTAGACCCCCGTCGGCTCATTCGTGCAATGTGCAAGCTTACACGTGGTTATAAAAGGAGTAGTTTCTGCACATATGAGGCATCTTGCCCCAGAGGAAAAGCCTGCTTTCCTCGGCTTAAAAATCAGATCGGATAAGCTTTCAAAATGCAAAGAACAAGATAGCATTCATTCAAATGCTACGCACCAGAGGAAAAGCCTGCTTTCCTCGGCTTAAAAATCAGCTCGGATAAGCTTGCGAAATGCAAAGAAGAAGATAGCATTCATTCAAATGCTACACACTTCAGTCTTAGTTCCGCTCAGTAAAAACACTCACTGGTTGCAAGAACAGGTCAAAAAGCATCCCAGATCATATTGGTGTGGCACACAGTTGCCAAAAACATGGATGTAAGAAATTACAAACAGACCTTAAAAAGGTTAGATTAGACGGTTAGACAAACCCGTCACTGACTCACGAGTAGACCCCAGCTGCCATACATGCGAATAGACCCCGGTTGGTTTACTCATGAGTAGACCACGTTCGGCTTACTCGCGAGTAGACCATGCTTGGCTGACTCGTGAATAGACCACATTCGGTTTACTCGTGAGTAGACCACGCTAGGCGTACTGGTTAGTAGACCCCGTCGGCTCATTCGTGCAATGTGCAAGCTTACACGTGGTGATAAAAGGCTTAGTTTCTGCACATATGAGGCATCTTGCCCCAGAGGAAAAGCCTGCTTTCCTTGGCTTAAAAATCAGCTCGGATAAGCTTGCAAAATGCAAAGAACAAGATGGCATTCATTCAAATGCTACGCACAAGAGGAAAAGCCTGCTTTCCTCGGCTTAAAAATCAGATCGGATAAGCTTTCAAAATGCAAAGAACAAGATAGCATTCATTCAAATGCTACGCACCAGAGGAAAAGCCTGCTTTCCTCGGCTTAAAAATCAGATCGGATAAACTTGCAAAATGCAAAGAACAAGATAGCATTCATTCAAATGCTACACACTTCTTCAGTCTTAGTTCCGCTCAGTAAAAACACTCACTGGTTGCAAGAACAGGTCAAAAAGCATCCCAGATCATATTGGTGTGGCACACAGTTGCCAAAAATATGGATGTAAGAAATTACAAACAGACCTTAAAAAGGTTAGATTAGACGGTTAGACAAACCCGTCAGCGACTCACGAGTAGACCCCAGCTGCCATACATGCGAATAGACCCCGGTTGGTTTACTCATGAGTAGACCACGCTCGGCTTACTCGCGAGTAGACCATGCTTGGCTGACTCATGAGTAGACCACACTCGGTTTACTCGTGAGTAGACCACGCTAGACGTACTGTTTGGTAGACCCGGGTTGGCTTACTCTCGAGTAGACCATGCTTGGCTGTCTCGTGAATAGACCACACTTTGTTTACTCGTGAGTAGACCACGCTAGGTGTACTGGTTAGTAGACCCGGGTTGGCTTACTCGTGAGTAGACCCCCGTCGGCTCATTCGTGCAATGTGCAAGCTTACACGTGGTTATAAAAGGAGTAGTTTCTGCACATATGAGGCATGTTGCACCAGAGGAAAAGCCTCCTTTCCTCGGCTTAAAAATCAGCTCGGATAAGCTTGCGAAATGCAAAGAACAAGATAGCATTCATTCAAATGCTACACACTTCAGTCTTAGTTCCGCTCAGTAAAAACACTCACTGGTTGCAAGAACAGGTCAAAAAGCAGCCCAGATCATATTGGGGTTGCACACAGTTGCCAAAAACATGGATGTAAGAAATTACAAACAGACCTTAAAAAGGTTAGATTAGACGGTTAGACAAACCCGTCACTGACTCACGAGTAGACCCCAGCTGCCATACATGTGAATAGACCCCGGTTGGTTTACTCATGAGTAGACCACGTTCGGCTTACTCGCGAGTAGACCATGCTTGGCTGACTCGTGAATAGACCACACTCGGTTTACTCGTGAGTAGACCACGCTAGGCGTACTGGTTAGTAGACCCGGGTTGGCTTACTCGTGAGTAGACCATGCTTGGCTGTCTCGTGAATAGACCACACTTTGTTTACTCGTGAGTAGACCACGCTAGGTGTACTGGTTAGTAGACCCGGGTTGGCTTACTCGTGAGTAGACCCCCGTCGGCTCATTCGTGCAATGTGCAAGCTTACACGTGGTTATAAAAGGAGTAGTTTCTGCACATATGAGGCATCTTGCCCCAGAGGAAAAGCCTGCTTTCCTCGGCTTAAAAATCAGATCGGATAAGCTTTCAAAATGCAAAGAACAAGATAGCATTCATTCAAATGCTACGCACCAGAGGAAAAGCCTGCTTTCCTCGGCTTAAAAATCAGATCGGATAAACTTGCAAAATGCAAAGAACAAGATAGCATTCATTCAAATGCTACACACTTCTTCAGTCTTAGTTCCGCTCAGTAAAAACACTCACTGGTTGCAAGAACAGGTCAAAAAGCATCCCAGATCATATTGGTGTGGCACACAGTTGCCAAAAACATGGATGTAAGAAATTACAAACAGACCTTAAAAAGGTTAGATTAGACGGTTAGACAAACCCGTCAGCGACTCACGAGTAGACCCCAGCTGCCATACATGCGAATAGACCCCGGTTGGTTTACTCATGAGTAGACCACGCTCGGCTTACTCGCGAGTAGACCATGCTTGGCTGACTCATGAGTAGACCACACTCGGTTTACTCGTGAGTAGACCACGCTAGACGTACTGTTTGGTAGACCCGGGTTGGCTTACTCTCGAGTAGACCATGCTTGGCTGTCTCGTGAATAGACCACACTTTGTTTACTCGTGAGTAGACCACGCTAGGTGTACTGGTTAGTAGACCCGGGTTGGCTTACTCATGAGTAGACCCCCGTCGGCTCATTCGTGCAATGTGCAAGCTTACACGTGGTTATAAAAGGAGTAGTTTCTGCACATATGAGGCATCTTGCCCCAGAGGAAAAGCCTGCTTTCCTCGGCTTAAAAATCAGATCGGATAAGCTTTCAAAATGCAAAGAACAAGATAGCATTCATTCAAATGCTACGCACCAGAGGAAAAGCCTGCTTTCCTCGGCTTAAAAATCAGATCGGATAAACTTGCAAAATGCAAAGAACAAGATAGCATTCATTCAAATGCTACACACTTCTTCAGTCTTAGTTCCGCTCAGTAAAAACACTCACTGGTTGCAAGAACAGGTCAAAAAGCATCCCAGATCATATTGGTGTGGCACACAGTTGCCAAAAACATGGATGTAAGAAATTACAAACAGACCTTAAAAAGGTTAGATTAGACGGTTAGACAAACCCGTCAGCGACTCACGAGTAGACCCCAGCTGCCATACATGCGAATAGACCCCGGTTGGTTTACTCATGAGTAGACCACGCTCGGCTTACTCGCGAGTAGACCATGCTTGGCTGACTCATGAGTAGACCACACTCGGTTTACTCGTGAGTAGACCACGCTAGACGTACTGTTTGGTAGACCCGGGTTGGCTTACTCTCGAGTAGACCATGCTTGGCTGTCTCGTGAATAGACCACACTTTGTTTACTCGTGAGTAGACCACGCTAGGTGTACTGGTTAGTAGACCCGGGTTGGCTTACTCGTGAGTAGACCCCCGTCGGCTCATTCGTGCAATGTGCAAGCTTACACGTGGTTATAAAAGGAGTAGTTTCTGCACATATGAGGCATGTTGCACCAGAGGAAAAGCCTGCTTTCCTCGGCTTAAAAATCAGATCGGATAAGCTTGCGAAATGAAAAGAACAAGATAGCATTCATTCAAATGCTACGCACCAGAGGAAAAGCCTGCTTTCCTCGGCTTAAAAATCAGATCGGATAAACTTGCAAAATGCAAAGAACAAGATAGCATTCATTCAAATGCTACACACTTCTTCAGTCTTAGTTCCGCTCAGTAAAAACACTCACTGGTTGCAAGAACAGGTCAAAAAGCATCCCAGATCATATTGGTGTGGCACACAGTTGCCAAAAACATGGATGTAAGAAATTACAAACAGACCTTAAAAAGGTTAGATTAGACGGTTAGACAAACCCGTCAGCGACTCACGAGTAGACCCCAGCTGCCATACATGCGAATAGACCCCGGTTGGTTTACTCATGAGTAGACCACGCTCGGCTTACTCGCGAGTAGACCATGCTTGGCTGACTCATGAGTAGACCACACTCGGTTTACTCGTGAGTAGACCACGCTAGACGTACTGTTTGGTAGACCCGGGTTGGCTTACTCTCGAGTAGACCATGCTTGGCTGTCTCGTGAATAGACCACACTTTGTTTACTCGTGAGTAGACCACGCTAGGTGTACTGGTTAGTAGACCCGGGTTGGCTTACTCATGAGTAGACCCCCGTCGGCTCATTCGTGCAATGTGCAAGCTTACACGTGGTTATAAAAGGAGTAGTTTCTGCACATATGAGGCATCTTGCCCCAGAGGAAAAGCCTGCTTTCCTCGGCTTAAAAATCAGATCGGATAAGCTTTCAAAATGCAAAGAACAAGATAGCATTCATTCAAATGCTACGCACCAGAGGAAAAGCCTGCTTTCCTCGGCTTAAAAATCAGATCGGATAAACTTGCAAAATGCAAAGAACAAGATAGCATTCATTCAAATGCTACACACTTCTTCAGTCTTAGTTCCGCTCAGTAAAAACACTCACTGGTTGCAAGAACAGGTCAAAAAGCATCCCAGATCATATTGGTGTGGCACACAGTTGCCAAAAACATGGATGTAAGAAATTACAAACAGACCTTAAAAAGGTTAGATTAGACGGTTAGACAAACCCGTCAGCGACTCACGAGTAGACCCCAGCTGCCATACATGCGAATAGACCCCGGTTGGTTTACTCATGAGTAGACCACGCTCGGCTTACTCGCGAGTAGACCATGCTTGGCTGACTCATGAGTAGACCACACTCGGTTTACTCGTGAGTAGACCACGCTAGACGTACTGTTTGGTAGACCCGGGTTGGCTTACTCTCGAGTAGACCATGCTTGGCTGTCTCGTGAATAGACCACACTTTGTTTACTCGTGAGTAGACCACGCTAGGTGTACTGGTTAGTAGACCCGGGTTGGCTTACTCGTGAGTAGACCCCCGTCGGCTCATTCGTGCAATGTGCAAGCTTACACGTGGTTATAAAAGGAGTAGTTTCTGCACATATGAGGCATGTTGCACCAGAGGAAAAGCCTCCTTTCCTCGGCTTAAAAATCAGCTGGGATAAGCTTGCGAAATGCAAAGAACAAGATAGCATTCATTCAAATGCTACGCACCAGAGGAAAAGCCTGCTTTCCTCGGCTTAAAAATCAGATCGGATAAACTTGCAAAATGCAAAGAACAAGATAGCATTCATTCAAATGCTACACACTTCTTCAGTCTTAGTTCCGCTCAGTAAAAACACTCACTGGTTGCAAGAACAGGTCAAAAAGCATCCCAGATCATATTGGTGTGGCACACAGTTGCCAAAAACATGGATGTAAGAAATTACAAACAGACCTTAAAAAGGTTAGATTAGACGGTTAGACAAACCCGTCAGCGACTCACGAGTAGACCCCAGCTGCCATACATGCGAATAGACCCCGGTTGGTTTACTCATGAGTAGACCACGCTCGGCTTACTCGCGAGTAGACCATGCTTGGCTGACTCATGAGTAGACCACACTCGGTTTACTCGTGAGTAGACCACGCTAGACGTACTGTTTGGTAGACCCGGGTTGGCTTACTCTCGAGTAGACCATGCTTGGCTGTCTCGTGAATAGACCACACTTTGTTTACTCGTGAGTAGACCACGCTAGGTGTACTGGTTAGTAGACCCGGGTTGGCTTACTCGTGAGTAGACCCCCGTCGGCTCATTCGTGCAATGTGCAAGCTTACACGTGGTTATAAAAGGAGTAGTTTCTGCACATATGAGGCATGTTGCACCAGAGGAAAAGCCTGCTTTCCTCGGCTTAAAAATCAGATCGGATAAGCTTGCGAAATGCAAAGAACAAGATAGCATTCATTCAAATGCTACGCACCAGAGGAAAAGCCTGCTTTCCTCGGCTTAAAAATCAGATCGGATAAACTTGCAAAATGCAAAGAACAAGATAGCATTCATTCAAATGCTACACACTTCTTCAGTCTTAGTTCCGCTCAGTAAAAACACTCACTGGTTGCAAGAACAGGTCAAAAAGCATCCCAGATCATATTGGTGTGGCACACAGTTGCCAAAAACATGGATGTAAGAAATTACAAACAGACCTTAAAAAGGTTAGATTAGACGGTTAGACAAAACCGTCAGCGACTCACGAGTAGACCCCAGCTGCCATACATGCGAATAGACCCCGGTTGGTTTACTCATGAGTAGACCACGCTCGGCTTACTCGCGAGTAGACCATGCTTGGCTGACTCATCAATAGACCACACTCGGTTTACTCGTGAGTAGACCACGCTAGGCGTACTGGTTAGTAGACCCGGGTTGGCTTACTCGTGAGTAGACCATGCTTGGCTGTCTCGTGAATAGACCACACTTTGTTTACTCGTGAGTAGACCACGCTAGGTGTACTGGTTAGTAGACCCGGGTTGGCTTACTCGTGAGTAGACCCCCGTCGGCTCATTCGTGCAATGTGCAAGCTTACACGTGGTTATAAAAGGAGTAGTTTCTGCACATATGAGGCATCTTGCCCCAGAGGAAAAGCCTGCTTTCCTCGGCTTAAAAATCAGATCGGATAAGCTTTCAAAATGCAAAGAACAAGATAGCATTCATTCAAATGCTACGCACCAGAGGAAAAGCCTGCTTTCCTCGGCTTAAAAATCAGATCGGATAAACTTGCAAAATGCAAAGAACAAGATAGCATTCATTCAAATGCTACACACTTCTTCAGTCTTAGTTCCGCTCAGTAAAAACACTCACTGGTTGCAAGAACAGGTCAAAAAGCATCCCAGATCATATTGGTGTGGCACACAGTTGCCAAAAACATGGATGTAAGAAATTACAAACAGACCTTAAAAAGGTTAGATTAGACGGTTAGACAAACCCGTCAGCGACTCACGAGTAGACCCCAGCTGCCATACATGCGAATAGACCCCGGTTGGTTTACTCATGAGTAGACCACGCTCGGCTTACTCGCGAGTAGACCATGCTTGGCTGACTCATGAGTAGACCACACTCGGTTTACTCGTGAGTAGACCACGCTAGGTGTACTGGTTAGTAGACCCGGGTTGGCTTACTCATGAGTAGACCCCCGTCGGCTCATTCGTGCAATGTGCAAGCTTACACGTGGTTATAAAAGGAGTAGTTTCTGCACATATGAGGCATCTTGCCCCAGAGGAAAAGCCTGCTTTCCTCGGCTTAAAAATCAGATCGGATAAGCTTTCAAAATGCAAAGAACAAGATAGCATTCATTCAAATGCTACGCACCAGAGGAAAAGCCTGCTTTCCTCGGCTTAAAAATCAGATCGGATAAACTTGCAAAATGCAAAGAACAAGATAGCATTCATTCAAATGCTACACACTTCTTCAGTCTTAGTTCCGCTCAGTAAAAACACTCACTGGTTGCAAGAACAGGTCAAAAAGCATCCCAGATCATATTGGTGTGGCACACAGTTGCCAAAAACATGGATGTAAGAAATTACAAACAGACCTTAAAAAGGTTAGATTAGACGGTTAGACAAACCCGTCAGCGACTCACGAGTAGACCCCAGCTGCCATACATGCGAATAGACCCCGGTTGGTTTACTCATGAGTAGACCACGCTCGGCTTACTCGTGAGTAGACCATGCTTGGCTGACTCATGAGTAGACCACACTCGGTTTACTCGTGAGTAGACCACGCTAGACGTACTGTTTGGTAGACCCGGGTTGGCTTACTCTCGAGTCGACCATGCTTGGCTGTCTCGTGAATAGACCACACTTTGTTTACTCGTGAGTAGACCACGCTAGGTGTACTGGTTAGTAGACCCGGGTTGGCTTACTCGTGAGTAGACCCCCGTCGGCTCATTCGTGCAATGTGCAAGCTTACACGTGGTTATAAAAGGAGTAGTTTCTGCACATATGAGGCATGTTGCACCAGAGGAAAAGCCTCCTTTCCTCGGCTTAAAAATCAGCTGGGATAAGCTTGCGAAATGCAAAGAACAAGATAGCATTCATTCAAATGCTACGCACCAGAGGAAAAGCCTGCTTTCCTCGGCTTAAAAATCAGATCGGATAAACTTGCAAAATGCAAAGAACAAGATAGCATTCATTCAAATGCTACACACTTCTTCAGTCTTAGTTCCGCTCAGTAAAAACACTCACTGGTTGCAAGAACAGGTCAAAAAGCATCCCAGATCATATTGGTGTGGCACACAGTTGCCAAAAACATGGATGTAAGAAATTACAAACAGACCTTAAAAAGGTTAGATTAGACGGTTAGACAAACCCGTCAGCGACTCACGAGTAGACCCCAGCTGCCATACATGCGAATAGACCCCGGTTGGTTTACTCATGAGTAGACCACGCTCGGCTTACTCGCGAGTAGACCATGCTTGGCTGACTCATCAATAGACCACACTCGGTTTACTCGTGAGTAGACCACGCTAGGCGTACTGGTTAGTAGACCCGGGTTGGCTTACTCGTGAGTAGACCATGCTTGGCTGTCTCGTGAATAGACCACACTTTGTTTACTCGTGAGTAGACCACGCTAGGTGTACTGGTTAGTAGACCCGGGTTGGCTTACTCGTGAGTAGACCCCCGTCGGCTCATTCGTGCAATGTGCAAGCTTACACGTGGTTATAAAAGGAGTAGTTTCTGCACATATGAGGCATCTTGCCCCAGAGGAAAAGCCTGCTTTCCTCGGCTTAAAAATCAGATCGGATAAGCTTTCAAAATGCAAAGAACAAGATAGCATTCATTCAAATGCTACGCACCAGAGGAAAAGCCTGCTTTCCTCGGCTTAAAAATCAGATCGGATAAACTTGCAAAATGCAAAGAACAAGATAGCATTCATTCAAATGCTACACACTTCTTCAGTCTTAGTTCCGCTCAGTAAAAACACTCACTGGTTGCAAGAACAGGTCAAAAAGCATCCCAGATCATATTGGTGTGGCACACAGTTGCCAAAAACATGGATGTAAGAAATTACAAACAGACCTTAAAAAGGTTAGATTAGACGGTTAGACAAACCCGTCAGCGACTCACGAGTAGACCCCAGCTGCCATACATGCGAATAGACCCCGGTTGGTTTACTCATGAGTAGACCACGCTCGGCTTACTCGCGAGTAGACCATGCTTGGCTGACTCATGAGTAGACCACACTCGGTTTACTCGTGAGTAGACCACACTAGACGTACTGTTTGGTAGACCCGGGTTGGCTTACTCTCGAGTAGACCATGCTTGGCTGTCTCGTGAATAGACCACACTTTGTTTACTTGTGAGTAGACCACGCTAGGTGTACTGGTTAGTAGACCCGGGTTGGCTTACTCATGAGTAGACCCCCGTCGGCTCATTCGTGCAATGTGCAAGCTTACACGTGGTTATAAAAGGAGTAGTTTCTGCACATATGAGGCATCTTGCCCCAGAGGAAAAGCCTGCTTTCCTCGGCTTAAAAATCAGATCGGATAAGCTTTCAAAATGCAAAGAACAAGATAGCATTCATTCAAATGCTACGCACCAGAGGAAAAGCCTGCTTTCCTCGGCTTAAAAATCAGATCGGATAAACTTGCAAAATGCAAAGAACAAGATAGCATTCATTCAAATGCTACACACTTCTTCAGTCTTAGTTCCGCTCAGTAAAAACACTCACTGGTTGCAAGAACAGGTCAAAAAGCATCCCAGATCATATTGGTGTGGCACACAGTTGCCAAAAACATGGATGTAAGAAATTACAAACAGACCTTAAAAAGGTTAGATTAGACGGTTAGACATATCCGTCACTGACTCACGAGTAGACCCCAGCTGCCATACATGCGAATAGACCCCGGTTGGTTTACTCATGAGTAGACCACGTTCGGCTTACTCGCGAGTAGACCATGCTTGGCTGACTCGTGAATAGACCACACTCGGTTTACTCGTGAGTAGACCACGCTAGGCGTACTGGTTAGTAGACCCGGGTTGGCTTACTCGTGAGTAGACCCCGTCGGCTCATTCGTGCAATGTGCAAGCTTACACGTGGTGATAAAAGGCTTAGTTTCTGCACATATGAGGCATCTTGCCCCAGAGGAAAAGCCTGCTTTCCTTGGCTTAAAAATCAGCTCGGATAAGCTTGCAAAATGCAAAGAACAAGATGGCATTCATTCAAATGCTACGCACCAGAGGAAAAGCCTGCTTTCCTCGGCTTAAAAATCAGATCGGATAAGCTTTCAAAATGCAAAGAACAAGATAGCATTCATTCAAATGCTACGCACCAGAGGAAAAGC